>NC_090448.1:778525504-778829213 GCF_031143425.1 Pleurodeles waltl | reverse complement strand
TCCACTTTTTCACACCTTATGTATTTATTTCCACAAAAGATCTAACTACTTTTAGGTTTTTCCTCACCTGTATTAGAGTGTGCTGGTCTATAGGAGAATTGTGTTGGACTCTTCCACAGTATAGCATGAGAGGGGACTGGACACCTGTCTCCTTTGGGAATATCACTCATTACATTATTGTTTATTACACTGGGAGTCATTACGTTGAGATTAGTACACAGGGAGAAACTTTACATTTAGTTTTTTTTACAATGGGGAATGCCTTTACTTTGCATAATTAACAATCATAGATAGTGTGTATTACAATGTACAACTTAAATATTTTACATTTTGTGAATTATATTTAATTTATATATAGAGGTTATTATACTAATTTACTAAAGTGTTAATGTTATATTCCTAAAAATTTGAATAATTCGATTTTTACTAATATTTAATTTTTACTTAGATCTTTTTAATTTACAAGTAATATAATTATTTCCTGAATGTTCATCTTACTATAACGTTTATAACATATAACAGTTAATTTACATTAGTTTATAAAATTAGATTGTAAAATACTTTAATCTCACAAAAAACAGCCCATCCTTGAACACTAAAAACCTCTTTCAACACAAAACAACACCTGACCGTAACACTAAAAAACGTTTACACTCCAAGACACAACCCACACCCCAAAATACTTTCCACCCTTAAACCCTAAAAACTGCTTACACCTCAAAACAGTACCCCCCGAACCCTATAACCCGTTACACTTAAAGAAATAACCCACATCTGAAATCTAAAAAAGCTGTTATGTCCCAAAACACTACCCATGCTGAATTCTATAAATCCTATGCATCCCCAAACACTACCCACCCCAAAAGCTATTACACCCAAAAACATTACTCACCCTCAAACTCTAAAAAAAAAAACCCTTACACTTGAAAATGTTGCCCACCCCTGAGCCTTAAAAATTCTCTTAACTCCCAAGTTGCACCCCTCCATGGAACTAAAACACATTACCCCTAAGTCAGTAACCACTCTTGAACTCTAAAAATCCTCTGACACCACAAACAGTACTGTTAGAAATAGGGTCTTTGGTTGACAGTCAGGTTACCCCCTGTTCAAGCAAGGACCCTCACTCTAGTCAGGGTCAAAAAAGCGAATCACCCTCAACTAACCCCTGCTTACTCCCTTGGTAGCTTGGCAGAGCAGTAGGCTTAACTTCAGAGTTGTAGGTGTAAAGTATTTGTACCAATACACACAGTAACTTAATGAAAACACTCCAAAATGACACAACACCAGTTTAGAAAATTAGGAAATATTTATTTAAACAAAACAAAACTAAAATGACAAAAATCCGACATACACAAGTCAAGTTATGAATTTTTAAAGATTGAACTAAAAAATAGCGCTCAGAAGCACAAAAGGCTTCGATGAGGTGTTAACACGCCGTCGTAACAGAGTTGTTCCCAACAATCCGACACCAGCGGCGCCAGCCACGGAGTTGTGTAGACCCCCAGGTTCAGTACCTTTGGTGAAGAGTGAAAACAAGCCGATGCGCGAAGTCGTGGATCGCAGCGTCTGTGCGAAACGTTGAATTTGCGCACTTCGAGCGGTGTCGGTCAAGACGTGGTGCGGCGACTTCCACAGAGTCACAGACTTTGGTGGGGCTGCAGCGGTGTCGGGCCTGCGAAGGTCGTCGCGTTCCAGTGAAGGTCATAGAGTCAGTTGCAGGCGGCGTCACCGGATTCAGCAGCGGCGTCGGTCCGGAGACTTCCGAAGTTGATTTCCTTGAATTTTTACCAGCTTTTCCTATCAAGGGCCCAGGGACTGGATAGGGCACCACTTGTCAGACTCCAGGTGCTGGCAGGGAGAAGTCTTTACTGTCCCTGAGACTTCAAACAACAGGAGGCAAGCTCTAAATCTAACCCTTGGAGATTTCTTCTCAAGATGGAAGGCACACAAAGTCCACTCTCTGCCCTCTTAATCTGGCAGAAGCAGCAACTGCAGGATAGCTCCACAAAGCACAGTCACAGGTAGGGCGACTTTTCTTTTTCATCGTCAGCTCTTCAGCTCTTCTCCAGGCAGAGGTTCCTCTTGTTTCCAGAAGTGTTCCTAAAGTCTGTGGTTTTGGGTGCCCTTCTTATACCCAATTTCTCCTTTGAAGTAGGCCTACTTCAAAGTAAAGTCTCTTTTGAATGTGAAATCCTGCCTTACCAAGGCCAGGCCCCAGACACTCACCAGGGGGTTGGAGACTGCATTGTGTGAGGGCAGGCACAGCCCTTTCAGGTGTGAGTGACCACTCCTCCCCTTCCTCCTAGCACAGATGGCTCATCAGGAAATGCATACTACACTCCAGCTCCCTTTGTGTCACTGTCTAATGTGAGGTGCAACCAGCCCAACTGTCAAACTGAACCAGACAGGGAATCCACAAACAGGCAGAGTCACACAAATGGCATAAGCAAGAAAATGCTCACTTTCTAAAAGTGGCATTTTCAAACACACTATCTTAAAATCAACTTTACTAAAAGACCTATTTTTAAATTGCGTGCTCAGAGACCCCAAATTCCACATATCCATCCGCTCCCAAAGGGAATATACACTTTAAACAGGTTTACAGGTAGCCCCCATGTTAACCTATGAGAGGGACAGGCCTTGCAACAGTGAAAAAGGAATTTAGCTATATTTCACTGTCAGGACATATAAAACACATTACTATATGTCCTACCTTAATCATACACTGCACCCTGTCCTTGGGGCTACCTAGGGCCTACCTTAGGGGTGTCTGACATGTAAGAAAAGTGAAGGTTTAGGCTTGGCCAGTGGGTACAATTGGCAAGTCCAATTTACAGTTAAAACTGCACACACAGACACTGCAAATGGCAGGTCTGAGACATGATTACAGAGCTACTTGTGTGGGTGGCACAACCAGTGCTGCAGGCCTACTAGTAACATTTGATTTACAGGCCCAGGCACCTCACATGCACTTTACTAGGGACTTACTAGTAAATCAAATATGCCAATCATGGATTAGCCAATTACATACACATTTTGTAAAGGAGCACTTGCACTTTAGCACTGGTTAGCAGTGGTAAAACGCCCAGAGTAACAAAAACAGCAAAATCAGAGTCCAGCACGCATCAACAACCTATGGAACAGAGGCAAAAAGTTAAGGGAGACCACGCCAAGGATGAAAAGTCCAACACGTGTCCCCCCCAGCCAAAGTGGGGAGCAACTACCCGAACTCATGGGAGTTCTCATCACTAAGGCGGAAGAACCTGGACAGACCATCAGCATTGGAGTGTTCTGTGCCAGGACGGTGTTCCACCGTAAAGTCCATCCCCTCTAGGGAAATGGACCACCTTAACAGTTTTGGATTCTCACCCCTCATCTGCATTAACCATCTGAGGGGCCTGTGGTCGGTCTGAACTCAGAAGTGAGTCCCAAGCAAGTAGGGTCTTAGCTTCTTCACTGCCCAGACCACAGCAAATACTTCATGTTCTAATGCACTCCACCTACGCTTCCTGGGTAGTAACCTCTTGCTAATGAAGGATACAGGTTGATCTAGGCCCTCTTCATTAAGCTGTGAGAGTACTGCTCCAATACCATCCTCTGAGGTGTCTGTTTGCACAACAAACTCCTTGGAGTAGTTAGGTGCCTTCAGCACAGGTGCTGTGCACATGGCAGCCTTCAGGCCATCAAAAACATTCTGGCAAGCCTCTGTCCAGATCACTTTCCTGGGTTGCTTCTTAGAAGTCAACTCGGTTAAGGGGGTAACAATGGTACCATATCCCTTAACAAACCTCCTGTAATATCCTGTGAGACCTAAAAAGGCTCTCACTTCAGTCTGGGTCTTGGGAGGCTCCCAAGCCAGAATTGTGTCAATCTTAGGCTGTAAGGTTGCCACCTGCCCACTCCCCACCTGGTGTCCTAAGTACACCACAGAACCCTGCCCTATTTGGCACTTGCTCCCCTTAATAGTGAGGCCTGCCTTCTGCAGGGCCTCTAACACTCTCCAGAGGTGTTGCAGGTGTTCCTCACATGTGGAACTAAACACAGCAATGTCATCCAGGTAGGTGGCACTGAACTCATCCAGCCCAGCCAACACCTGGTTGACCAACCTCTGAAAGGTGGCAGGGGCATTCTTCATCCCAAATGGCATCACTTTAAATTGAAAGTGGCCATCTAGTGTAGAGAATGCTGACATACACATTTTGTAAAGGAGCACTTGAACTTTAGCACTGGTTAGCAGTGGTAAAGTGCCCAGAGTAACAAAAACAGTAAAATCAGAGTCCAGCACACATCAACAACCTGGGGAACAGAGGCAAAATGTTAAGGGAGACCACGCCAAGGATGAAATGTCTAACAAGTACCCACCTCTGTACCCTAAGAAACACATATAGGCGGTCATTCTGAACCGCCGCCCGCCAGGCGTGAACTGCCATTTGGCCGCTACGCGGTCAAAAGACCGCTGCCGGCATTCCAACCTTCCCGCTGGGCCGGCCTGCGCTACCCATGCTAGGCAGACAGTGAAAAGCTTCATGGGGCCCTGTTAGGGGGCCCCTGCACTGCCCATGCCAGTGGCATGGACAGTGCAGGGGCCCCCAGGGGCCCCAAGACACCCATTCCCGCCAGCCTCTTCCTGGCGGTGACAACCGGCAGAAACAGGCTGGCGGGAATGGGGTCAGAATCCCCATGGCAGCGCTGCTTGCAGCGCTGCCCTGGCGGATTCGCCCAGCTGGGGGAAAACCGGCGGGAAACCGCCGGTCCCGGTTTTCTGACCGCGGCTTTACTGCCGCAGTCAGAATGGGCATGGAAGCACCGCCAGCCTGCTGGCGGTGCTTCCGTCATTCGCGACCCTGGCGGTCAAAGACCGCCAGGGTCAGAATGACCCCCATAATGTTTTGAAAAATAAATGTAATATAATTAGATATATAATTGAAAAATACATTCAGAAAGTTAAAATAATACTTTACTATATTTTTTATTAAATATAAAAATAACTTTTATACTTTAAAATAATTAAATATAAATTACAGTTAATTACCAAGTATTAAACACTTACCTGCAAAGTAAAGGACTCCCGAAGTAAAGGCAGGAATACGCACCTGAAGTGTAATGACTCCCAATGTAATGACCACGATGAAATGAATCATAATGTAAAGCAACTGAAGTAATCATAGCATAAAAACACATATTATCACCCTTCTGGTGAGTTATTGGTGTTTTACTTCTCAAACTGCAAAACACCCTGAGCATTGCAGCAGACCACTCATTTAGCTGTGCAAAGTCTAATATATTACTGAGTAGCATAACCCTGTCTATCATTTTGATTAAGTTTGCAAAGTATTTTTATATGTCTCGTTTAGCCATTAATTACAGTAGTTCATGTATGGCAATTAAAAGAAAAATGTGAATGAAAGCATGGTATAAGCTAAAAACAAATATGAAATGAGAAAAAACATATATCAATGAATTAAGTCAGTAAATCTAACCAAATTAACATCTCAATAATGTTAACACCATTTTATATCATAAATCATTATATTTTTAAACTCTGCTTACTGGGATCAGTATCAATTATTTTCTCTGTCCTGCCATCCCAAATGGTTTGACTTTAGATGGAGGAATCAACCAGTCCCTTATGAGACTTATCTTCCTCAAGTGATAGGTCGGGCTCAAATCAGTTTTTCTTGTTTTTGATCTTGGTAATTCTGATTCTTCATTTTGAAAAATACCCATGGTTTGCTGCAGTTCTTTTTTGGCATTAAAACTAAAATAAGAGGTGTAGCTGTAGGTAATACTTTCTTTTTAACTCCTCTGTAGGCAGTTCAGTTATTTGTGATGTTTACAGCCAATTCTACTCTGTGTGTTAGGACAAGAGCCATGGTAAATGAATATAACTCACTTATAACATACACTTAAAAGTGTGGTCCTTTCATCAAAGCTCTCTTAAATCCCCCATCTTCTCTTCTAAAGTTTCTTGCAAAATCAGATGCCTCTGTCCCATTAAAGGTTTCAGATCCTCAGAAACATCACTTCTAAAATAATGCTTTTGTGTTGTCTCAATCAGTATTGGCTGGCATCCACTTCCTGCCATAATCTGAACTCCATTTTCTTGCACCTGTCTCTGTATTTCAACCATGTGCACTGAACCTCAAAGAAATGATGCATTGAGATTACTCTGATAACAGGAATGTGGATTCTACAGTAATTATTTCTCTTCCAGCCACGTGCTCTGGGCATCAAAAAACTCTGGTGTCAACACTTTTCCTGGCCTGGCGGATGCATATGCTAAAGCTAGCATTAGTCCATGCACCTCAGCTGAGTGGAAGGAAGTGCACAAGCACCTCACCATCGCCATCCAAGCTGTGGAGAGTGCTGCCTCTACCCTGGAAGCTGTAATTTAGCATGTGTTTCCTCATGAGAGTGTGCTCACACATATTCATCATGTCAACACTTCAATCCCACAGAAGCACAGTGGACCCTTTATAGTGGGATTCAGACCCATCCCAACAGAGGTAGACAGGACTCCATCACCTTGAAACAGTCTGCCTTGAATAACAAGTGCACTCAGATTTCTGCATCGTGTCCAAGATCTGATGTTGTCTGCAAGTGTATATGCAACTTTTTATGGTTTCATCTTCCCCTTCTACTCCTCTCTGACACAGAGAGATACACCTACTACTCTTTGGTAATTCGTGGTAGTTTTGAAAACTGAATTTGACTTAATATTTGAATAATATTCTTGCAATTTTGTATTGTAAATAATGCTACTGTGTTTCTCTGTAAATAATTTTACTCACTTTTTAAATGTTTGCCTGCACTTTAAAAAAAAAATTCTGCACACAGTTATTGATACTTTTATTGGTACTGTAAATAATTTCCTGCACTTCTTAGAAATATTTCTGGATGCTTTTTGAAATGTCTCCAGGCACTGATTGAATTAATTTCAGTTCATTTTTAAAGCAATTTCTATGTAATTTTATTTAAGGGATTCAGAACATTCATGCACTTCTCTCTATATTTTAAATACAATTTTGAGCACTAAAAAGATACACTTCCCTTTTTCTAAAAGAACACTTTTAAAATAACTTTTGTACATTCTAAAAGAAATCTTTTCTCCTTAAAAAAAACATTTTGAATACTATTTAAAAAATGCCGTAATGTATCTTTCTTAAGGACTGTGTTCTGATCTTTGTTAGATGTTAATCACAAATGTTAACATATTTTTCTTCTCAAACAATGTTGCATATAATTCCTCACACACTATACTTTTATAAAGACTGTTTTACTCTTTTTTCTGAAAGCTAACCTTTTTTTTTTTAAATAATATTGTACACATGAGTTGAACATGAATATAACATACTCTTTTCAGATTTTGTTCAGCCTTTTCTCAAAAGATGCTCTCTAAACATTTTAAGATTAATTAACCTTTTTTAGAGACATAACTAAGTAGTCTTTCTCTACGCCTTTGAATTTTAATTCTACTTTTTAAAAAATATTTTTGTATTTTTTGGCATGTGCTGTACAGTTTAAAATAATTCATACAATTTTAAAACATGTTTTTAATATTTGTTTTTGAATAATCAGTGTATTTATACCACTATAGAAGAACATTTCCTAGAGATATACCTTAACATGCCTTTAAATATTTGAAAACGTTTAAATGGCAACTCTATTTTCAAAAATACATCATAAAGATAATATTAAGTCAATGCACTGATTTTTCAGATTGCATTTCAGTATGTGCACTTTCATAAACCACAGTTTTAAGATAGATTCAAATCCAAAGAACAGGCCCAAAATTAATACAAAGTCCACAAAACGTTTTAAGAATTTCTTGTTCTTTCATTTATTCTTGACCAGTTCTCTTCTGGTGTTGCACAATCACAGCCAACACGTGTTTCCTGAATCAGGAGTACCCCTATGACTTCGTCAGGGCTTGTTTAAAGGCAACTTCTCGGATAACAACGTCCTTATTATTATAAAGAAGTCAATCATGACAAATAATAAAACTCCTACACCAGAAGATGCAGTATAACGTGTATGGTCAAAATGTATGTAGCCCATCTCTGATGAAGGTCCACATAGGAAATACAAAAAATATGAATATAATATACATTTACACAATCATTTTTACAGTGACAGTATTAAAAGAACAATCTTAAAAAGTGGTGACACACAAACTTGACTACAAGAAGGTTCACACCAATACACTTAAAATGTGCAGGTGTACAAATACAAATACAATTTTACACAAGCATGATCACAACTAACAGTGATGAAACAAAAGGTTTAAACACATTTAAAAAGCATTTGCAAAAGTTAACAAATTTTTGGCCAAAGCATCAGATGGGGGGGCAAATAAATATTGCTGAGCCTCAGCTGCTTAATGTACATTATATTTTAGAAAGATCGGTCTTAAAAAGTGCTGACGTGCAGAGTGAATAGGGGCACACAAAGAGCACATGATTTAAATATTGTACATGTATAGAGCATAATTCTCAAAGTCTCTCTTCCTTTGGTGTGCCTTCCCATTTTCCTGTGATCAAGCACAAAGGGAGTAAATTTAGCCTTAAAAATCAAAATAAGTCTACGCATTCCATGATGGAGATTCCAGGTAAGATAAGGCTGAGACCTTTTTAATATACAGTTTTCTTGAACAACCAAATATCTCACATGCTGCATAAATAGCTAAAGATTCCTTTTCATGCTTATTTTATACAAGGATATTTTCAAAATCAGAAAGAGCACATTGCTCCAAGAGGCGAGAAGGAACCCGGGGAACATGGCGGCCAGTTGAGAGCTAGACTGTGAGCTCTCCGATGGGCGGGCGTTAGAAGGCGTACTGTGACGCCAGCATCAGGACGCGGAACCCGGAACTCCGGGACGGAGGCTTCGGCGTGTGGAGGTGCAGAGGAGCTGAGCCGGGAATTCCTGGCTCTGGACGGCACGGGACAGAGACGGCGGGTGAGGCAGTGGAGTTGGGGAAGGCGTGCGCTCCGGCAAGGGCAGTCGAGGAGCGGTGCTGGAGGCACGTGCCAGCCTCTGGAGTGTGGGCAGAGGCTGCGAGGGGTGTGCGTCGTGGGAAATGCTACACTTCTCACTGTTGCCTCTGTGGAGCACTGGTAGAGAGTCCTGGGCTCTCCTCGAGGAAGGAGCTCGGCGGGAGCTTGAGGAGAGGAGCTGGTGACTGCACAAGACATCCACAGTGCGTGTCGCCGATCAAGCACTGCCCTAGGGGCTTTCAGGCTGAAGTTGGTGAGGCAGGGAGTGCAAGGAGAGGTAAACCGGGCCCCTGGGGCGAACATTATTTCTTCTTCACCTATAACGGCTGTTAACAAAAGAAGGGGTAAAAGCGGAGTCAGGCTCTGTAGCGGGGGTGGCGAGAAGCTGAAGGCTGGACCTAAGGATTTACCTATAGAGGGTTGTCAAATTTCATTTAAACGCAAGAAGGAATTACCCAATAAGGGGGGTTTGGTATATTCTTTGGTGAAAAACAATAGTGTGCCTCCGATTACAAAATACTTTCAGAGTAAGGCTTCTCCCCCACAGGGCGCAGTGGACATCCAACTTCCCTTTGGGGGGTTTGGGGCTGATACAGCAGCCTGTGAGACCTGATAATAGTATGCTAAATCAAACAGCTAAAGATTCTGTGGGACAAATGGAGGCGTCCTCTCCCATATCATCTCTGGTTATAGACGAATCTACTCCTTCAGTCTCCCCTGCATCTCATAGCCCAGTACTACAGGAGTTGTTAGTCTCCCTAACTAAAGAGATTAGGAAGAAGTTTGCGATTTCAGAAAATAATCAAGCTAAAATTCGGGAAGCTTGTGAGATATTGGAGAGTAAAATTAACTTGTTGACTGATAGACTGGGCAAGTAGGAAGCCGCGGCAGAGGACCAGGAGAAGCGACTGTTGGCTAATAGCCAGGATATTTCGCAGTTAAAACTCGGAGAGAAGATGTTACAGGATAAGCTGGAATTCTTGGAGAACAATATGAGGAGGAATAATATTAGGTTGTTGGGGGTCCCTGAGGGTATGGAAGGCGAAGATGTTAAAGGGTATGTGATATCACTGATCAGGGATGTGATCCCGAGTTTAGGTCATCTGAATCTGGAGGAGTATATTCAAAGAGTCCATCGGGATCCCTTTGGAAAGAGCCTCGGAAGGAAAGCTCCTAGGAAGATTCTGATAAACTTTGCTACTTACGTTATCAAGGAGAGAATTTTGACTGAAGCCCTCAAAGCTGGAAGTTTTTCCAAAGGGGGCTGGTCTTTCCGCGTCAGATCAAATGTTTCTAGAGCAACTCTGGATAGACAGTGGGAACGGGGAACTTTGTAGAAGAGCTTCGGTCTCTTGGGGCTACAGTACAGTTGAGGTTCCCGGCTGCCTTACGTATCATGTGGAGGAACACAATGTATAATACAAGAGATCAGGGGGAGGTTCAGACTTTTATAGACCAGATAAAGGCGTCACAGTAGGAAACGGGAATTTTAGCCCTATGGAGAGCTCAATAGGGGTAACAAGATGGTTATCCTAAAAGAGGAAGGGAGGGTTCCCCTTGGGTGATTGGTTGGATGGGAGGTTGGTTTTTGGGTGAAGGGGTGGTTTTGCACTAGGTGTGGGAGCATGTGGGTACAAAAAGATAAAAATAAGAACGTCCTCATAATTTGTCTAAATAGGAGGGGTGGGGGTGGTGCTCAGATTCTTTTTGAAAATGGTTAAGCATGGGAGTCCACAGTTGAAGATTCTCTCATGGAATGTCAATGGTCTGAGGGTAAAGCGAAGAAGGAGGAAGATCTTTGAGTATCTTAAACTGG
The DNA here is from genome assembly GCF_031143425.1 of Pleurodeles waltl. NCBI lineage: Eukaryota > Metazoa > Chordata > Amphibia > Caudata > Salamandridae > Pleurodeles > Pleurodeles waltl. The sequence goes on along the minus strand of NC_090448.1, from coordinate 778,818,401 downwards.
CTGATGAGGAGGTAGTTATTTTGCAGGAAACTCATTAGCGGCAAGAAGAGTGGGATAGCTGGCTTAAGCAAATGAAATGGGTGGCGTATAGTGTGAGTACTAATCAATCTTGTGCAGTTAAAGGGGTGGCAATTTTGTTTAAAAAATCTATTAGGATAAAGGTGGGTAGTGTGCAAGTAGACTCAAGGGGTGGATGGGCGGTGGTGGAAGTGTGTTTGCACGGGTGTTGGGTCACAATGGCAGGCTTTTATGGTCCTAATGTAGATGATCCGACATTGTTTCAAGAACTGTATAATCTTCTAATTTTAGCTAAATATCCGGTTGTGTTAGGAGGCAACTTTAATATATAACAGGATCCTGTTCTGGATAAATCTACCCCTCGGGTACTGTTAACACTCCTTGAACTCAGTCACAGGTGAGGCAGGCTATGATAGATTTTGGACTGGTAGATATTTGGCATTGGAATGGGGGTGAAGGGTCTAGATTTACATTTTACAATAATAAATATGGTCATAAATCCAGAATAGATTTTTTTTCTGGTACATAAGAGCCTGTGTGGAGATGTGATGCGGGTAGTTCATGTGCCAGCACACCTTTCGGATCATTCAGCGATAAAGCTACATTTGAGTTCTAGGGTTCAGGTCCCTGAGTTTAGGTGGACAATAAATCGATCTTTACTTCTAGACGACTTGATAATGGAAGTATTAAAGAAGGACACAAGAGAGTATTTTGTTTTAAATTATGGATCAGCTAGTTTACGGAATGTATGGGACGCATATAAGGAATACATTAGAGGGAGGCTTATTAGTTTGCCGGCTTATAGGTGTCGAGAGGAGAAAGAGAAATTAGGAAGTATTGAAGCATCTATAGCCACCCTACAAGCACTAATATATAATGCACAAAGGGAAGGGAATGAGGCGGTCATTCCAACCGCGCCCGCCTGGCGGGAACCGCCGAATGACCGCACCGCGGTCAAAGACCGCGGCGGTCATTCTGGCTTTCCCGCTGGGCCGGCGGGCGACCGCCTAAAGGCCGCCCGCCGGCCCAGCGTGAAAGACCCAGCAACGATGAAGCCGGCTCCGAATGGAGCCGGCGGAGTTGCTGGGGTGCGACGGGTGCAGTGGCACCCGTCGCGATTTTCAGTGTCTGCAAAGCAGACACTGAAAATCATTAGGTCCTGTTAGTCCCTACTAAAGTGCCCTAGAGGTGCCAGGGCCTGTAAATCAAAAGCTACTAGTGGGCCTGCAGCACTGGTTGTGCCACCCACATAAGTAGCTCTGTAATCATGCCTCAGACCCGCCACTGCAGTGTCTGTGTGTGCAGTTTTATCTGTAAATTCGACTTGGCAAGTGTACCCACTTGTCAGGCCTAAACCTTCCCTTTACTTACATGTAAGACACCCCTAAGGTAGGCCCTAGGTCCCAAGGGCAGGGTGCAGTGGATGGTTAAGGTAGGACATATAGGGGGTCATTCCGACCCCGGCGGTCAAGGACCGCCGGGGTCGGCGGGAGCACCGCCAACAGGCTGGCGGTGCCCCGCCGGGCATTCTGACCGCAGCGGTTTGGCCGCGGTCAGAACAGGAAAACCGGCGGTCTCCCGCCGGTTTTCCGCTGCCCTCAGGAATCCTCCATGGTGGCGCAGCTTGCTGCGCCGCCATGGGGATTCCGACACCCCATACCGCCATCCTGTTCCTGGCGGTTCGCCCGCCAGGAACAGGATGGCGGTATGGGGTGTCGTGGGGCCCCTGGGGGCCCCTGCAGTGCCCATGCCAATGGCATGGGCACTGCAGGGGCCCCCGTAAGAGGGCCCCACAAAGAATTTCAGTGTCTGCTTAGCAGACACTGAAATTCGCGACGGGTGCAACTGCACCCGTCGCACCTTCCCACTCCGCCGGCTCCATTCGGAGCCGGCTTTCTCGTGGGAAGGGGTTTCCCGCTGGGCTGGCGGGCGGCCTTCTGGCGGTCGCCTGCCAGCCCAGCGGGAAAGCCAGAATGGCCTCCGCGGTCTTTCGACCGCGGAGCGGCCATATGGCGGTTCCCGCCAGGCGGGCGGCTACCGCCGCCCGCCAGCCTCAGAATGAGGCCCATAGTAATGTGTTTTATATGTCCTGACAGTGAAATATTGCTAAATTCGTTTTTCACTGTTGCAAGGCCTGTCCCTCTCATAGGTTAACATGGGGGCTACCTTTAAATCTGATTAAAGTGTAGATTCCCTTTGGGAGCGGATGGACATGTGGAGTTTGGGGTCTCTGAGCTCACAATTTAAAAATACATCTTTTAGTAAAGTTGATTTTAAGATTGTGCGTTTGAGAATGCCACTTTTAGAAAGTGAGCATTTTCTTGCTTATACCATTTCTGTGACTCTGCCTGTTTGTGAATTCCCTGTCTGGGTCAGTTTGACAGTTGGGCTGGTTGCACCTCACACTAGACAGTGACACAAAGGGAGCTGGGGTGTAGCCCGCATATCCTGATGAGCCATCTGTGCTAGGAGGGAGGGGCGGAGTGGTCACTCGCACCTGAAAGTGCTGTGCCTGCCCTCACACAATGCAGTCTCCAACCCCCCTGGTGAGTGTCTGGGGCCTTGCCTGGGCAAGGCAGGATTTTACATTCCAAAGAGACTTTACTTTGAAGTAGGTCTACTTCAAAGGAGAAACTGGGTATAAGAAGGGCACCCAAAACCACAGAATGGAGAAACACTTCTGGAACCAAGAGGAACCTCTGCCTGGAGAAGAGCTGAATAGCTGAGGGAGAAGTGCTGCCGTGCCTGTGACTGTGCTTTGTGGAGCTTTCCTGCAGTGCTGCTTCTGCCAGAGTAAAAGGGCAAAGACTGGACTTTGTGTGCCTTCCATCTTGTGAAGAAATCTCCAAGGGCTTGATTTAGAACTTGCCTCCTGTTGTTTGAAGTCTCAGGGACAGCAAAGACTTCTCTCTGCCAGCACCTGGAGTCTCTGGAGAGACTCCTGCTCTGACAAGTGGTGCCCTATCAAGTCCATGGGCCCTTGAAAGGAAAGCTGGTGGAAATCCAAGGAAATCGACTTTGGACCGACGCCGCTGCTGAATCCGGTGACACCGCCTGCACCTGACGCCTTGACCTTCGCTGGAACGCGACGCTCTCCGCAGGTCCGACGCCGCTGCAGCCTCGCTGAAGTCCGCGACTCCGTGGAAGTCGCCGCACCACGCCGTGACCGACGCCGCTCAAAGTGCGCGGATTCAACATTTCACACAGACGCCGCGATCCCCGACTTCGCGCATCGGCTTGTTTTCACTGTTCACCAAAGGTACTGTACTTGGGGGTCTCCACGACTCCGTGTCCGGCGCCGCTGGTGTCGGCTTGTTGGGAACGACTCCGTCACGACGCCCTGTTAACACCTTATCAAAGCATTTTTGTTTCTAAGCGCTATTTTTGAGTTTAATCTTTAAAAATTCATAACTTGACTTGTGTATGTTGGATTTTTGTCGTTTTGGTCTTGTTTTGTTTAGATAAATATTGCCTATTGTTCTAAACTGGTGTTGTGTCATTTTGTAGTGTTTTCATTAAGTTACTGTGTGTGTTGGTACAAATACTTTACACCTAGCACTCTGAAGTTAAGCCTACTGCTCTGCCTAGCTACCAAGGGGGTAAGCACGGGTTAGCTGAGGATGATTCTCTTTTACCTTGACTAGAGTGAGGGTCCTTGCTTGAACAGGGGGTAACCTGACTGTCAACCAAGGACCCCGTTTCTAACACCTGTACTTACTTATACTTACCTAGGATGGGGTCCCCCATCCTCCGCTGCCCCTCTTGTGTGGGTGGGGGTGTCCATGAGGCCTGGGAAGGGCACCTGTGGGCTCATTCCATTGTGTTCCACCATGGAAATAGGCCCACAGGTCCCCTAACGCCTGTCCTGACCCAGGCGTTAAATAATGGTACAAAGCAAGCTGTGCACCATTATTTGACCCGTCCTTCCCCAGTGCATGATTTTAGCACAGGGGATAAATATGGTGCTAAGGCCATAGAGTCATTTGTTGCCCGGAAACACCTACCTTGCATCTCATTGACGCAAGGTAGGTTTCCGCGTCCAAAAAACAACTTTAACTCCATAACTTTGGCACTAGATGGGCCAAGCGCCAATGTATAAATATGGAGTTAGTTTTGCAGAAATGGAAGTTAAACGTTCTTAGTGTGGCAGCAGGATGTGCTGAGCAAGGTTCCAAAACATCAGGTAGCCAGTGGACGAGGTCCAGTGAAGCTGTTGAAGTTTGGCTGGAAAACTAAGATTGTGAGAAATTTTAATTTTTCTCCGATTGAAGGTCCCTTGCCGGCCACATACTTTTGGCATCTTTGCCTGCTGAACATTTCTACCATTTGACTTAGTCACTTTTTTGTAGCTTGGATTTTTCCAGCGGGACAATGCGCTTTCATCGGATCAGCTTGGAAGGTTGGTTTTGGGACCTTTGGAAGTATTCTGGGAAAAGTTAGGAGTACAGTCTAGTGCCCTCCAAGGGTCAAGGACCTTGGGTAGAGTACTTGGAGGTCAAGGTGCATTGCAACAGAAGCCAGCAACAGGGTCCAGTGGAGGCCCAGCTGGAACAGGTCAGCTGGGGAGTTGAAGGAAAGGCATTTTGTAGGTTCTTGTGTCCTTGTAGCTTGGTAAGGCTGTCAGCCTTATGGCCCTTTGAGCCCACTTGTTTGTCCATGGTGCAAGAGGTAGAGAAGGTTTCAGTCTTCTAGTCTATTCTCAGGTCACATATGGCATGTCCAGTTCTCTTCTGGTCTGTCACAGGTCCAGAAAGTGTTTCAGGGGAGTACTTGGGGTGAAACATTTACACCGGATACCAGTCTGTGGGAGGGTGTGACTCCTGTCCCCTCTCTAACCATTAGGGGAAAAGTTCTAAAATGCAGCCTTTCCATTTTTCATAGCACTTCCTGTGTGCCCTACTGGAAACAATGCAACAGTGCCCCTCACTGTCTGAATCCAAGATGCAGAAACCCTTCTCCACTGGTGAAGAGCCAGTGTGCTCAGGAGAAGCTCCTTCATTATAGCGGAGGAGCGTCACCCCGCAAAAAAAATGCCACAGAAAAGTCCCAGAGATGAAAATTCAAATGGTAATAAAGTATATTTATGACCATTTTATTTTTCACCAACCCGCCCAGAAAAGTGTCAGGACGCATGGGGCAATTGCTACTGAGTGGCAGCAGGGAGCTGTGCACTTATGTTTAAAGTGAGCATGTCCCTTTGGTCGGCCATCTTACGACGGCGAACCAGACATGCTCATTTTAGACCTCTCTAACTCAGCCGTCTAGGACAGCTGGGTTAGAGAAAGCACAGGCCTCCAGTGCTCTTAAGAGCTCTGAGAGAAGCCAGTCCCTCCAATACTAGTGCTTCTCTCCTGCTGGTTAATAGCATGAGATCAGCACCATCATTGCTTAGGGAAGAGAAGACTGGAACACCGGAGGGAGGAGGAAGGTAAGTGGCTTTTTCATGTATTTATTTTACTACCCCCATTTGCCCGTCCCACCACTCTCCTTACCTGCCAGCTGCCACTGTGTGTGCCCACATCAGAGATGTAGCCAAGGAAAAGAGCAACCACTTAGAGATGGTCACTTTAAACCAGTTCTAGGGGCAGCGTCTCTCCCATTGGTATTGGTGCCTGCCTGAATGGGGAACAAAGAAGGCCTTGCCAAGGTACCAGCAACATTTGCCTGTGAGTGACTAGGCCTCTTGGAGCAAGTTCATACCTCCCGGGTGACATTTTTTTGTTAATTTAATTTTGCAATCGATAACAACTCACTAGCAGGTGAGGAACATCATATATGAACTTTCATAGTACCTGTTCTGCATCCCTACATCAAAAAGGGCACACTAAAAAAGGAACATTTTATTAGGAAGGTTATCTCCATACTCTCTGCAACCCACCCTTGCATGCATTTACAAATCTCCAGTGGCATTTGTTTAGTGAGTGTTATCTGACATCGAATAAGTATGCAGTCAGAGGGCTTCATATGTCTTTAGGCCTCAATACTTTCAACAGTTCCTCTGCATTAAGTTCTAGTTGAGACTCACAATAATCCATATCTGACCCCAAGCCTTCTTGGTGGGCTTTACCTTACTGCCCCAATGAAGTACGATCCTTCTCTTTGCTAACACGAGGCACACCAACACAAATCTTAAGTTTGCAGTTTGGAGGTCTTTAATCAATCCCAAGAGGCAGACAGCTGGATCACATCTAACATGCTCTAACACCATATTCATTAAGGCCTCTGTAACCTGTAGCCAGTATTGCATGACTGCAGGGAAACTCCAGGCCAGATGTAGAAAATCTTCCTCCCCAGTCCCACATCTCACGCAAGTGGCATTGTCTTTTAATCCATATTTATGTAGTTTCACAGGGGTATAATACATTTGATGTAAAGTTTTAAAATGTGTTATTCTCAAATTGCAATTGGAAGTGAGTGTGTGTAATTGCTGACAGCAGAAATTCCAGTCCACATCTGTTTGGGTCTGTGGAAGTACATAAATCCATCCCACCAGTGCCTACCTGTCTATCTGTCCTCTGTCCGCTTGTGATGCATTGTTAAGACTGATGATGAAGCTCCTGGTTGACAGTTAGAGCTCATACAATAAGCCTCTGGGGGAATTAAGGCGGGGAAAAAGTAACTTTCTAAAAGTATTTTTGCCAACATATTGATTACAAATTGGACTTCAGTGAATTGTGCTTGAAATAAACATTTCAGAAAGTTCAAAATGTAATGGGTAAGTGTTTCCTAGTTATTTAAAAAAGTAAGGCTTGTCAGCATAGGGCAACATTGAAATAGTCTGGACTTCTCTTTCTATTCATTCCAGTTTCTCTGCACATCCATAGTGGGGAAGGGTGGTCACGGGGATCAGGCTTGGCACCAGCACAAACCTAACACCCAGGCTTGGGAGGGCAACAAGAGGTGGACTAGCAGCAGTGTAGGCCAAGCAGGTGTCAGAGTGCAATCTTTGTGAAAGCTGTGATGTAGCAGAAAAAGCAGCATAATATTTAGCAACATAAATGACACAAGGCACCTAAAACCCCTGTTGGAGAAGGTTTTAAACTACATGGACCATAGATCTCTTGCACACTGTGGTGATCTACATAGAAAAGAACCTGTGACTTCCTTTCATTCTCCATGTTTCTCTACATCAGCAAAACTAGCTTCCGGAACACAATAGGTACAGCACAATCTGCCTCAACAGTGCAAACATCCTTACCAATTTAATATGTATGCTTCAGTACAGTTGTGTGGATTGATAAATATGTGGATGGCTGAGTTAAAGATGGATGGGAAAGTTGGGGGTGATTAGCTGTATCAATGAATGAGGGGAGAGAGAAGTGGGTGGCAGGATGGTGGAGTTAGTTGGCGAGCACGTAGGGGAGTCAGAGGATTGACTGTTGGATTTGTAAGGATGGATGGGTGGATAGATTTAAATGGATGGGTGGATAGATAGATAGATAGATAGATAGATAGATAGATAGATAGATAGATAGATAGATAGATAGATAGATAGATAACGTATGTGAAAATATGTTTGTTCATTCATTTGTCATTCAGCCTGATTGTAGCATCCTTCTTTTTAAAAGTCAGGACCTTACTTTTTTGAAATGTTTATTTTTAAAAAGTGCTCTGCAGCATATTCTTCCAAGGTACTCAGACATATTTGGAGACCTATTGGTGTTAAATCCAAGAGGACTGCTTCATTGTTGTGTAAAAGATAACTTCGATTCATAGAATCAATTTTAGGAGGAATGCCCTTGCCATTCCTACTCTACGTGGCAGATCGTAACTGTAAGGCAAGAATAGCAACCGTGCCTAGAGACACCCCTGCTTCAATCCATTATTTGTCATAACTCTTTGCAATAGACCCCATCAACACTTGGATTCACAAAAAGGAGTAAAGAGCTATGATTATCCAGAGAAGATGTACAGGAATTCCTAGCAGAAGCAGTTTCTCCACAGAGTTCTCAGTCTACTGTATCGAACACTGTGGAGAAATCAATGAATGCAGAATACACGGGCAGACCCCTCTGCTGAGGGTAGTTTTTTCTAACTGTTTGTAGTGTCACAATGTTCTCCAGAGTACTATAGGGTAGACAAAGTTCTGATTTTTTTTAATTCTAATAGACAAATAGCACAAAAAAGCATCAATCGCTGACCACAGTCATCTGGTTGCATGTGACTGGTACCTAGGCGTAAGTTAAGGCCAACTGCAATGGAGCGCGGGTTGAATACAGAAAACAGGTTTGTTAGAAATGGGGTATTTGGTTGACAGTCAGGTTACCCCCTGTTCAAGCAAGGACCCTCACACTAGTCAGGGTAAAAGAGAATCACCCTCAGCTAACCCCTGCTTACCCCCTTGGTAGCTTGGCAGAGCAGTAGGCTTAACCTCAGAGTGCTAGGTGTAAAGTATTTGTACCAACGCACACAGTAACTTAATGAAAACATTACAAAATGACCCAACACCAGTTTAGAAACATAGGAAATATTTATCTAAACAAAACAAGACCAAAACGACAAAAATCCGACATACACAAGTCAAGTTATGAATTTTTAAAGATTAAACTCAAAAATAGCGCTTAGAAACAAAAATGCTTCGATGAGATGTTAACACGGCGTCGTGACGGAGACGTTCCCAACAAACCGACACCAGCGGTGCCCAACTCAGAGTCGTGGAGACCCCCAAGTACAGTACCTTTGGTGAAGATTGAAAATAAGCCGATGCGCGAAGTCGGGAATCGCGGCGTCTGTGCGAAACGTTGAATCCGTGCACTTCAAGCGGCGTCGGTCACGACGTGGTGCGGCGACTTCCACGGAGTCGCGGACTTCAGCGGGGCTGCTGTGGCATCGGGCCTGCGAAGAGAGTCGCGTTCCAGCGAAGGTCACGGCGTCAGGTGCAGGCGGCGTTACCGGATTCAGCAGCGGCGGCGGTCCGAAGTCGATTTCTTTGGATTCCACCAGCTTTCCTTTCAAGGACCCAGTGACTGGATAGGGCCTCTACTTGTCAGAGCAGGAGTCTCTCCAGAGACTCCAGGTGCTGGCAGAGAGAAGTCTTTGCTGTCCCTGAGACTTCAAACAACAGGAGGCAAGCTCTAACTCAAGCCCTTGGAGATTTCTTCACAAGATGGAAGGCACACAAAGTCCAGTCTTTGCCCTCTTACTCTGGCAGAAGCAGCACTGCAGGAAAGCTCCACAAAGCACAGTCACAGGCAGGGCAGCACTTCTTCCTCAGCTATCAGCTCTTCTCCAGGCAGAGGTTCCTCTTGGTTCCAGAAGTGTTTCTAAAGTCTGTAGATTTGGGTGCCCTTCTTATACCCATTTTAGTCTTTGAAGTCACCTTTCTTCAAAGGGGACTCACACCTACTTGTGAAATCCTGCCTTGCCCAGGCAAGGCATCAGACACACAGCAGGGGGTTGGAGCCGGCATTGTCAGAGGCAGGCACAGTCCTTTCAGATGAGAGTGACCAGTCCACCCCTCCCTCCTAGCAGAGATGGCTAATCAGGAAATGCAGGTTACACCCCAGCCCCCTTTGTGTCACTGTCTAGTGCGAGGTGAAAAACAACCCAACTGTCAAACTGACCCAGACAGGGAATCCACAAACAAGGCAGAGTCACAGAATGGTTTAAGCAAGAAAATGCTCACTTTCTAAAAGTGGCATTTTCAAATGCACAATCTTAAAATGAACTTTACTAAAAGATGTATTTTTTAATTGTGAGTTCAGGGACCCCAAACACCACATGTCCATCTACTCTCTAGGGGAATCTACACTTTAATCATATTTAAAGGTAGCTCCCATATTATCCTATGAGAGAGGCAGGCCTTGCAACAGTGAAAAACGAAATTGGCAGTATTTCACTGTCAGGACATATAAACCACATTACTATATGTCCTACCTTATCCATACACTGCACCCTGCCTTTGGGGCTACCTAGGGCCTACCTTAGGGGTGCCTTACATGTAAGAAAAGGGAAGGTTTAGGCCTGGCAAGTGGGTACACTTGCCAAGTCGAATTTACAGTGTAAAAATACACTTACAGACACTGCAGCGGCAGGTCTGAGACATGATTACAGAGCTACTTATGTGGGTGGCACAACCAGTGCTGCAGGCCCACTAGTAGCATTTGATTTACAGGCCCTGGCACCTCTAGTGCACCTTACTAGGGACTTACTAGTAAATCAAATAGGCCAATCATGGATAAACCAACTACAAACAATTTACACAGAGAGCATATGCACTTTAGCACTGGCTAGCAGTGGGAAAGTGCTCAGAGTTCAAAAGCCAACAGCAACAGGTCAGAAAAAAATAGGAGGCAGGAGGCAAAAAGATTCAGGATGACCCTGCATAAGCAAAAGTCCAACAAGGTTCAACCTGGTCGGAAGTTTTACCTTCAGACTTAAGGGCATATTTATACTTTTTGGTGCAAAACTGCACTAAAGCAGTCATGCATCAAAAGGTTTAGCACCGGCTTGCACCATTCCTGAGCACCAGCTGGGCAACATAGCGTTAAAAAAAATGAGGTGGCGGTGGTGGTATGGGAGAAGGGGGTTTTGAACCAAAAAATTAAGTAAGGCAGGTTAGAGTAAAAAAAATAACTCTAACCAGCCTAGCATAATTTTCTGACGCAAAACCATCCATACCATATGACTTCTGCCTTAGAAAAGTCAGGAATCATGCCCACCACCCCAATGGCCAGCACAGGAGACCAGTGTCCCCTGGGCATGGCCATTGCACCCAGTGCCATGTAGATGGTCCCATTTCAGGCCCCCCAATGGCACTTTAAAAAATAAAATAAAATACTTACCTGTTGTTAGACTTTTCATCCTTGGCGTGGTCTCCCTTAACTTTTTGCCTCTGTTCCCCAGGTTATTGATGTGTGCTGGACTCTGATTTAGCTGTTTTTGTCACTCTGGGCACTTTACCACTGCTAACCAGTGCTAAAGTGCAAGTGCTCCTTTACAAAACGTGTATGTGATTGGTTGATCCGTGATTGGCATATTTGATTTACTAGTAAGTCCCTAGTAAAGTGCCCTAGAGGTGCCAGGGCCTGTAAATCAAAAGCTACTAGTGGGCCTGCAGCACTGGTTGTGCCACCCACATAAGTAGCTCTGTAATCATGCCTCAGACCTGCCACTGCAGTGTCTGTGTGTGCAGTTTCATCTGTAAATTCGACTTGGCAAGTGTACCCACTTGCCAGGCCTAAACCTTCCCTTTTCTTACATGTAAGACACCCCTAAGGTAGGCCCTAGTTCCCAAGGGCAGGGTGCAGTGGATGGTTAAGGTAGGACATATAGTAATGTGTTTTATATGTCCTGACAGTGTAATATTGCTAAATTCGTTTTTCACTGTTGCAAGGCCTGCCTCTCATAGGTTAACATGGGGGCTACCTTTAAATCTGATTAAAGTGTAGATTCCCTTTGGGAGCGGATGGACATGTGGAGTTTGGGGTCTCTGAGCTCACAATTTAAAAATACATCTTTTAGTAAAGTTGATTTTAAGATTGTGCGTTTGAGAATGCCACTTTTAGAAAGTGAGCATTTTCTTGCTTATACCATTTCTGTGACTCTGCCTGTTTGTGAATTCCCTGTCTGGGTCAGTTTGACAGTTGGGCTGGTTGCACCTCACACTAGACAGTGACACAAAGGGAGCTGGGATGTAGCCCGCATATCCTGATGAGCCACCTGTGCTAGGAGGGAGGGGCGGAGTGGTCACTCGCACCTGAAAGGGCTGTGCCTGCCCTCACACAATGCAGTCTCCAACCCCCTGGTGAGTGTCTGGGGCCTGGCCTGGGCAAGGCAGGATTTTACATTCCAAAGAGACTTTACTTTGAAGTAGGCCTACTTCAAAGGAGAAACTGGGTATAAGAAGGGCACCCAAAACCACAGAATGGAGAAACACTTCTGGAACCAAGAGGAACCTCTGCCTGGAGAAGAGCTGAATAGCTGAGGAAGAAGTGCTGCCCTGCCTGTGACTGTGCTTTGTAGAGCTTTCCTACAGTGCTGCTTCTGCCAGAGTAAAAGGGCAAAGACTGGACTTTGTGTGCCTTCCATCTTGTGAAGAAATCTCCAAGGGCTTGATTTAGAGCTTGCCTCCTGTTGTTTGATGTCTCAGGGACAGCAAAGACTTCTCTCTGCCAGGACTTGGAGTCTCTGGAGAGACTCCTGCTCTGACAAGTGGTGCCCTATCAAGTCCCTGGGCCCTTGAAAGGAAAGCTGGTGGAAATCCAAGGAAATCGACTTCGGACCGACGCCGCTGCTGAATCCGGTGACACCGCCTGCACCTGACGCCTTGACCTTCGCTGGAACGCGACGCTCTCCGCAGGTCCGACGCCGCTGCAGCCTCGCTGAAGTCCGCGACTCCGTGGAAGTCGCCGCACCACGCCGTGACCGACGCCGCTCAAAGTGCGCGGATTCAACGTTTCACACAGACGCTGCGATCCCCGACTTCGCGCATCGGCTTGTTTTCACTGTTCACCAAAGGTACTGTACTTGGGGGTCTCCACGACTCCGTGTCCGGTGCCGCTGGTGTCGGCTTGTTGGGAACGAATGCGTCACGACGCCCTGTTAACACCTTATCGAAACATTTTTGTTTCTAAGCGCTATTTTTGAGTTTAATCTTTAAAAAATCATAACTTGACTTGTGTATGTTGGATTTTTGTCGTTTTGGTCTTGTTTTGTTTAGATAAATATTGCCTATTTTTCTAAACTGGTGTTGTGTCATTTTGTAGTGTTTTCATTAAGTTACTGTGTGTGTTGGTACAAATACTTTACACCTAGCACTCTGAAGTTAAGCCTACTGCTCTGCCAAGCTACCAAGGGGGTAAGCACGGGTTAGCTGAGGATGATTCTCTTTTACCCAGACTAGAGTGAGGGTCCTTGCTTGAACAGGGGGTAACCTGACTGTCAACCAAAGACCCCGTTTCTAACACCTGTACTTACTTATACTTACCTAGGATGGGGTCCCCCATCCTCCGCTGCCCCTCTTGTGTGGGTGGGGGTGTCCATGAGGCCTGGGAAGGGCACCTGTGGGCTCATTCCATTGTGTTCCACCATGGAAATAGGCCCACAGGTCCCCTAACGCCTGTCCTGACCCAGGCGTTAAATAATGGTACAAAGCAAGCTGTGCACCATTATTTGACCCGTCCTTCCCCAGTGCATGATTTTAGCACAGGGGATAAATATGGTGCTAAGGCCATAGAGTCATTTTTTGCCCGGAAACACCTACCTTGCATCTCATTGACGCAAGGTAGGTTTTCGCGTCCAAAAAACAACTTTAACTCCATAACTTTGGCACTAGATGGGCCAAGCGCCAATGTATAAATATGGAGTTAGTTTTGCAGAAATGGAAGTTAAACGTTCTTAGTGTGGCAGCAGGATGTGCTGAGCAAGGTTCCAAAACATCAGGTAGCCAGTGGACGAGGTCCAGTGAAGCTGTTGATGTTTGGCTGGAAAACTAAGATTGTGAGAAATTTTAATTTTTCTCCGATTGAAGGTCCCTTTCCGGCCACATACTTTTGGCATCTTTGCCTGCTGAACATTTCTACCATTTGACTTAGTCACTTTTTTGTAGCTTGGATTTTTCCAGCGGGACAATGCGCTTTCATCAGATCAGCTTGGAAGGTTGGTTTTGGGACCTTTGGAAGTATTCTGGGAAAAGTTAGGAGTACAGTCTAGTGCCCTCCAAGGGTTAAGGACCTTGGGTAGAGTACTTGGAGGTCAAGGTGCATTGCAACAGAAGCCAGCAACAGGGTCCAGTGGAGGCCCAGCTGGAACAGGTCAGCTGGGGAGTTGAAGGAAAGGCATTTTGTAGGTTCTTGTGTCCTTGTAGCTTGGTAAGGCTGTCAGCCTTATGGCCCTTTGAGCCCACTTGTTTGTTCATGGTGCAAGAGGTAGAGCAGGTTTCAGTCTTCTAGTCTATTCTCAGGTCACATATGGCATGTCCAGTTCTCTTCTGGTCTGTCACAGGTCCAGAAAGTGTTTCAGGGGAGTACTTGGGGTGAAACATTTACACCGGATACCAGTCTGTGGGAAGGTGTGACTCCTGTCCCCTCTCTAACCATTAGGGGAAAAGTTCTAAAATGCAGCCTTTCCATTTTTCACAGCACTTCCTGTGTGCCCTACTGGAAACAATGCAACAGTGCCCCTCACTGTCTGAATCCAAGATGCAGAAACCCTTCTCCACTGGTGAAGAGCCAGTGTGCCCAGGAGAAGCTCCTTCATTATAGCGGAGGAGCGTCACCCCGCTAAACAAAATGCCACAGAAAAGTCCCAGAGATGAAAATTCAAATGGTAATAAAGTATATTTATGACCATTTTATTTTTCACCAACCCGCCCAGAAAAGTGTCAGGACGCATGGGGCAATTGCTACTGAGTGGCAGCAGGGAGCTGTGCACTTATGTTTAAAGTGAGCATGTCCCTTTGGTCGGCCATCTTACGACGGCGAACCAGACATGCTCATTTTAGACCTCTCTAACTCAGCCGTCTAGGACAGCTGGGTTAGAGAAAGCACAGGCCTCCAGTGCTCTTAAGAGCTCTGAGAGAAGCCAGTCCCTCCAATACTAGTGCTTCTCTCCTGCTGGTTAATAGCATGAGATCAGCACCATCATTGCTTAGGGAAGAGAAGACTGGAACACCGGAGGGAGGAGGAAGGTAAGTGGCTTTTTCATGTATTTATTTTACTACCCCCATTTGCCCGTCCCATCACTCTCCTTACCTGCCAGCTGCCACTGTGTGTGCCCACATCAGAGATGTAGCCAAGGAAAAGAGCAACCACTTAGAGATGGTCACTTTAAACCAGTTCTAGGGGCAGCGTCTCTCCCATTGGTATTGGTGCCTGCCTGAATGGGGAACAAAGAAGGCCTTGCCAAGGTACCAGCAACATTTGCCTGTGAGTGACTAGGCCTCTTGGAGCAAGTTCATACCTCCCGGGTGACATTTTTTTGTTAATTTCATTTTGCAATCGATAACAACTCACTAGCAGGTGAGGAACATCATATATGAACTTTCATAGTACCTGTTCTGCATCCCTACATCAAAAAGGGCACACTAAAAAAGGAATATTTTATTAGGAAGGTTGTCTCCATACTCTCTGCAACCCACCCTTGCATGCATTTACAAATCTCCAGTGGCATTTGTTTAGTGAGTGTTATCTGACATCGCATAAGTATGCAGTCAGAGGGCTTCATATGTCTTTAGGCCTCAATACTTTCAACAGTTCCTCTGCATTAAGTTCTAGTTGAGACTCACAATAATCCATATCTGACCCCAAGCCTTCTTGGTGGGCTTTACCTTACTGCCCCAATGAAGTACGATCATTCTCTTTGCTAACACGAGGCACACCAACACAAATCTTCAGTTTGCAGTTTGGAGGTCTTTAATCAATCCCAAGAGGCAGACAGCTGGATCACAACTAACATGCTCTAACACCATATTCATTAAGGCCTCTGTAACCTGTAGCCAGTATTGCATGACTGCAGGGAAACTCCAGGCCAGATGTAGAAAATCTTCCTCCCCAGTCCCACATCTCACGCAAGTGGCATTGTCTTTTAATCCATATTTATGTAGTTTCACAGGGGTATAATACATTTGATGTAAAGTTTTAAAATGTATTATTCTCAAATTGCAATTGGAAGTGAGTGTGTGTAATTGCTGACAGCAGAAATTCCAGTCCACATCTGTTTGGGTCTGTGGAAGTACATAATTCCATCCCACCAGTGCCTACCTGTCTATCTGTCCTCTGTCCGCTTGTGATGCATTGTAAAGACTGATGATGAAGCTCCTGGTTGACAGTTAGAGCTCATACAATAAGCCTCTGGGGGAATTAAGGCGGGGAAAAAGTAACTTTCTAAAAGTATTTTTGCCAAAATATTGATTACAAATTGGACTTCAGTGAATTGTGCTTGAAATAAACATTTCAGAAAGTTCAAAATGTAATGGGTAAGTGTTTCCTAGTTATTTAAAAAAGTAAGGCTTGTCAGCATAGGGCAACATTGAAATAGTCTGGACTTCTCTTTCTATTCATTCCAGTTTCTCTGCACATCCATAGTGGGGAAGGGTGGTCACGGGGATCAGGCTTGGCACCAGCACAAACCTAACACCCAGGCTTGGGAGGGCAACAAGAGGTGGACTAGCAGCAGTGTAGGCCAAGCAGGGGTCAGAGTGCAATCTTTGTGAAAGCTGTGATGTAGCAGAAAAAGCAGCATAATATTTAGCAACATAAATGACACAAGGCGCCTAAAACCCCTGTTGGAGAAGGTTTTAAACTACATGGACCATAGATCTCTTGCACACTGTGGTGATCTACATAGAAAAGAACCTGTGACTTCCTTTCATTCTCCATGTTTCTCTACATCAGCAAAACTAGCTTCCGGAACATAATAGGTACAGCACAATCTGCCTCAACAGTGCAAACATCCTTACCAATTTAATATGTATGCTTCAGTACAGTTGTGTGGATTGATAAATATGTGGATGGCTGAGTTAAAGATGGATGGGAAAGTGGGGGGTGATTAGCTGTATCAATGAATGAGGGGAGAGAGAAGTGGGTGGCAGGATGGTGGAGTTAGTTGGCGAGCACGTAGGGGAGTCAGAGGATTGACTGTTGGATTTGTAAGGATGGATGGGTGGATAGATTTAAATGGATGGGTGGATAGATAGATAGATAGATAGATAGATAGATAGATAGATAGATAGATAGATAGATAGATAGATAACGTATGTGAAAATATGTTTGTTCATTCATTTGTCATTCAGCCTGATTGTAGCATCCTTCTTTTTAAAAGTCAGGACCTTACTTTTTTGAAATGTTTATTTTTAAAAAGTGCTCTGCAGCATATTCTTCCAAGGTACTCAGACATATTTGGAGACCTATTGGTGTTAAATCCAAGAGGACTGCTTCATTGTTGTGTAAAAGATAACTTCGATTCATAGAATCAATTTTAGGAGGAATGCCCTTGCCATTCCTACTCTACGTGGCAGATCGTAACTGTAAGGCAAGAATAGCAACCGTGCCTAGAGACACCCCTGCTTCAATCCATTATTTGTCATAACTCTTTGCAATAGACCCCATCAACACTTGGATTCACAAAAAGGAGTAAAGAGCTATGATTATCCAGAGAAGATGTACAGGAATTCCTAGCAGAAGCAGTTTCTCCACAGAGTTCTCAGTCTACTGTATCGAACACTGTGGAGAAATCAATGAATGCAGAATACACGGGCAGACCCCTCTGCTGAGGGTAGTTTTTTCTAACTGTTTGTAGTGTCACAATGTACTCCAGAGTACTATAGGGTAGACAAAGTTCTGATTTTTTTTAATTCTAATAGACAAATAGCACAAAAAAGCATCAATCGCTGACCACAGTCATCTGGTTGCATGTGACTGGTACCTAGGCGTAAGTTAAGGCCAACTGCAATGGAGCGCGGGTTGAATACAGAAAACAGGTTTGTTAGAAATGGGGTATTTGGTTGACAGTCAGGTTACCCCCTGTTCAAGCAAGGACCCTCACACTAGTCAGGGTAAAAGAGAATCACCCTCAGCTAACCCCTGCTTACCCCCTTGGTAGCTTGGCAGAGCAGTAGGCTTAACCTCAGAGTGCTAGGTGTAAAGTATTTGTACCAACGCACACAGTAACTTAATGAAAACATTACAAAATGACCCAACACCAGTTTAGAAACATAGGAAATATTTATCTAAACAAAACAAGACCAAAACGACAAAAATCCGACATACACAAGTCAAGTTATGAATTTTTAAAGATTAAACTCAAAAATAGCGCTTAGAAACAAAAATGCTTCGATGAGATGTTAACACGGCGTCGTGACGGAGACGTTCCCAACAAACCGACACCAGCGGTGCCCAACTCAGAGTCGTGGAGACCCCCAAGTACAGTACCTTTGGTGAAGATTGAAAATAAGCCGATGCGCGAAGTCGGGAATCGCGGCGTCTGTGCGAAACGTTGAATCCGTGCACTTCAAGCGGCGTCGGTCACGACGTGGTGCGGCGACTTCCATGGAGTCGCGGACTTCAGCGGGGCTGCTGTGGCATCGGGCCTGCGAAGAGAGTCGCGTTCCAGCGAAGGTCACGGCGTCAGGTGCAGGCGGCGTTACCGGATTCAGCAGCGGCGGCGGTCCGAAGTCGTCCGAAGTCGATTTCTTTGGATTCCACCAGCTTTCCTTTCAAGGACCCAGTGACTGGATAGGGCACTACTTGTCAGAGCAGGAGTCTCTCCAGAGACTCCAGGTGCTGGCAGAGAGAAGTCTTTGCTGTCCCTGAGACTTCAAACAACAGGAGGCAAGCTCTAACTCAAGCCCTTGGAGATTTCTTCACAAGATGGAAGGCACACAAAGTCCAGTCTTTGCCCTCTTACTCTGGCAGAAGCAGCACTGCAGGAAAGCTCCACAAAGCACAGTCACAGGCAGGGCAGCACTTCTTCCTCAGCTATCAGCTCTTCTCCAGGCAGAGGTTCCTCTTGGTTCCAGAAGTGTTTCTAAAGTCTGTAGATTTGGGTGCCCTTCTTATACCCATTTTAGTCTTTGAAGTCACCTTTCTTCAAAGGGGACTCACACCTACTTGTGAAATCCTGCCTTGCCCAGGCAAGGCATCAGACACACAGCAGGGGGTTGGAGCCGGCATTGTCAGAGGCAGGCACAGTCCTTTCAGATGAGAGTGACCACTCCACCCCTCCCTCCTAGCAGAGATGGCTAATCAGGAAATGCAGGTTACACCCCAGCCCCCTTTGTGTCACTGTCTAGTGCGAGGTGAAAAACAACCCAACTGTCAAACTGACCCAGACAGGGAATCCACAAACAAGGCAGAGTCACAGAATGGTTTAAGCAAGAAAATGCTCACTTTCTAAAAGTGGCATTTTCAAATGCACAATCTTAAAATGAACTTTACTAAAAGATGTATTTTTTAATTGTGAGTTCAGGGACCCCAAACACCACATGTCCATCTACTCTCTAGGGGAATCTACACTTTAATCATATTTAAAGGTAGCTCCCATATTATCCTATGAGAGAGGCAGGCCTTGCAACAGTGAAAAACGAAATTGGCAGTATTTCACTGTCAGGACATATAAACCACATTACTATATGTCCTACCTTATCCATACACTGCACCCTGCCTTTGGGGCTACCTAGGGCCTACCTTAGGGGTGCCTTACATGTAAGAAAAGGGAAGGTTTAGGCCTGGCAAGTGGGTACACTTGCCAAGTCGAATTTACAGTGTAAAAATACACTTACAGACACTGCAGCGGCAGGTCTGAGACATGATTACAGAGCTACTTATGTGGGTGGCACAACCAGTGCTGCAGGCCCACTAGTAGCATTTGATTTACAGGCCCTGGCACCTCTAGTGCACCTTACTAGGGACTTACTAGTAAATCAAATAGGCCAATCATGGATAAACCAACTACAAACAATTTACACGGAGAGCATATGCACTTTAGCACTGGTTAGCAGTGGGAAAGTGCTCAGAGTTCAAAAGCCAACAGCAACAGGTCAGAAAAAAATAGGAGGCAGGAGGCAAAAAGATTCAGGATGACCCTGCATAAGCAAAAGTCCAACAAGGTTCAACCTGGTCGGAAGTTTTACCTTCAGACTTAAGGGCATATTTATACTTTTTGGTGCAAAACTGCACTAAAGCAGTCATGCATCAAAAGGTTTAGCACCGGCTTGCACCATTCCTGAGCACCAGCTGGGCAACATAGCGTTAAAAAAAATGAGGTGGCGGTGGTGGTATGGGAGAAGGGGGTTTTGAACCAAAAAATTAAGTAAGGCAGGTTAGAGTAAAAAAAATAACTCTAACCAGCCTAGCATAATTTTCTGACGCAAAACCATCCATACCATATGACTTCTGCCTTAGAAAAGTCAGGAATCATGCCCACCACCCCAATGGCCAGCACAGGAGACCAGTGTCCCCTGGGCATGGCCATTGCACCCAGTGCCATGTAGATGGTCCCATTTCAGGCCCCCCAATGGCACTTTAAAAAATAAAATAAAATACTTACCTGTTGTTAGACTTTTCATCCTTGGCGTGGTCTCCCTTAACTTTTTGCCTCTGTTCCCCAGGTTATTGATGTGTGCTGGACTCTGATTTAGCTGTTTTTGTTACTCTGGGCACTTTACCACTGCTAACCAGTGCTAAAGTGCAAGTGCTCCTTTACAAAACGTGTATGTGATTGGTTGATCCGTGATTGGCATATTTGATTTACTAGTTAGTCCCTAGTAAAGTGCCCTAGAGGTGCCAGGGCCTGTAAATCAAAAGCTACTAGTGGGCCTGCAGCACTGGTTGTGCCACCCACATAAGTAGCTCTGTAATCATGCCTCAGACCTGCCACTGCAGTGTCTGTGTGTGCAGTTTCATCTGTAAATTCGACTTGGCAAGTGTACCCACTTGCCAGGCCTAAACCTTCCCTTTTCTTACATGTAAGACACCCCTAAGGTAGGCCCTAGTTCCCAAGGGCAGGGTGCAGTGGATGGTTAAGGTAGGACATATAGTAATGTGTTTTATATGTCCTGACAGTGTAATATTGCTAAATTCGTTTTTCACTGTTGCAAGGCCTGCCTCTCATAGGTTAACATGGGGGCTACCTTTAAATCTGATTAAAGTGTAGATTCCCTTTGGGAGCGGATGGACATGTGGAGTTTGGGGTCTCTGAGCTCACAATTTAAAAATACATCTTTTAGTAAAGTTGATTTTAAGATTGTGCGTTTGAGAATGCCACTTTTAGAAAGTGAGCATTTTCTTGCTTATACCATTTCTGTGACTCTGCCTGTTTGTGAATTCCCTGTCTGGGTCAGTTTGACAGTTGGGCTGGTTGCACCTCACACTAGACAGTGACACAAAGGGAGCTGGGGTGTAGCCCGCATATCCTGATGAGCCACCTGTGCTAGGAGGGAGGGGCGGAGTGGTCACTCGCACCTGAAAGGGCTGTGCCTGCCCTCACACAATGCAGTCTCCAACCCCCTGGTGAGTGTCTGGGGCCTGGCCTGGGCAAGGCAGGATTTTACATTCCAAAGAGACTTTACTTTGAAGTAGGCCTACTTCAAAGGAGAAACTGGGTATAAGAAGGGCACCCAAAACCACAGAATGGAGAAACACTTCTGGAACCAAGAGGAACCTCTGCCTGGAGAAGAGCTGAATAGCTGAGGAAGAAGTGCTGCCCTGCCTGTGACTGTGCTTTGTGGAGCTTTCCTACAGTGCTGCTTCTGCCAGAGTAAAAGGGCAAAGACTGGACTTTGTGTGCCTTCCATCTTGTGAAGAAATCTCCAAGGGCTTGATTTAGAGCTTGCCTCCTGTTGTTTGAAGTCTCAGGGACAGCAAAGACTTCTCTCTGCCAGGACTTGGAGTCTCTGGAGAGACTCCTGCTCTGACAAGTGGTGCCCTATCAAGTCCCTGGGCCCTTGAAAGGAAAGCTGGTGGAAATCCAAGGAAATCGACTTCGGACCGACGCCGCTGCTGAATCCGGTGACACCGCCTGCACCTGACGCCTTGACCTTCGCTGGAACGCGACGCTCTCCGCAGGTCCGACGCCGCTGCAGCCTCGCTGAAGTCCGCGACTCCGTGGAAGTCGCCGCACCACGCCGTGACCGACGCCGCTCAAAGTGCGCGGATTCAACGTTTCACACAGACGCCGCGATCCCCGACTTCGCGCATCGGCTTGTTTTCACTGTTCACCAAAGGTACTGTACTTGGGGGTCTCCACGACTCCGTGTCCGGTGCCGCTGGTGTCGGCTTGTTGGGAACGAATGCGTCACGACGCCCTGTTAACACCTTATCGAAACATTTTTGTTTCTAAGCGCTATTTTTGAGTTTAATCTTTAAAAAATCATAACTTGACTTGTGTATGTTGGATTTTTGTCGTTTTGGTCTTGTTTTGTTTAGATAAATATTGCCTATTTTTCTAAACTGGTGTTGTGTCATTTTGTAGTGTTTTCATTAAGTTACTGTGTGTGTTGGTACAAATACTTTACACCTAGCACTCTGAAGTTAAGCCTACTGCTCTGCCAAGCTACCAAGGGGGTAAGCACGGGTTAGCTGAGGATGATTCTCTTTTACCCAGACTAGAGTGAGGGTCCTTGCTTGAACAGGGGGTAACCTGACTGTCAACCAAAGACCCCGTTTCTAACACCTGTACTTACTTATACTTACCTAGGATGGGGTCCCCCATCCTCCGCTGCCCCTCTTGTGTGGGTGGGGGTGTCCATGAGGCCTGGGAAGGGCACCTGTGGGCTCATTCCATTGTGTTCCACCATGGAAATAGGCCCACAGGTCCCCTAACGCCTGTCCTGACCCAGGCGTTAAATAATGGTACAAAGCAAGCTGTGCACCATTATTTGACCCGTCCTTCCCCAGTGCATGATTTTAGCACAGGGGATAAATATGGTGCTAAGGCCATAGAGTCATTTTTTGCCAGGAAACACCTACCTTGCATCTCATTGACGCAAGGTAGGTTTTCGCGTCCAAAAAACAACTTTAACTCCATAACTTTGGCACTAGATGGGCCAAGCGCCAATGTATAAATATGGAGTTAGTTTTGCAGAAATGGAAGTTAAACGTTCTTAGTGTGGCAGCAGGATGTGCTGAGCAAGGTTCCAAAACATCAGGTAGCCAGTGGACGAGGTCCAGTGAAGCTGTTGAAGTTTGGCTGGAAAACTAAGATTGTGAGAAATTTTAATTTTTCTCCGATTGAAGGTCCCTTTCCGGCCACATACTTTTGGCATCTTTGCCTGCTGAACATTTCTACCATTTGACTTAGTCACTTTTTTGTAGCTTGGATTTTTCCAGCGGGACAATGCGCTTTCATCAGATCAGCTTGGAAGGTTGGTTTTGAGACCTTTGGAAGTATTCTGGGAAAAGTTAGGAGTACAGTCTAGTGCCCTCCAAGGGTTAAGGACCTTGGGTAGAGTACTTGGAGGTCAAGGTGCATTGCAACAGAAGCCAGCAACAGGGTCCAGTGGAGGCCCAGCTGGAACAGGTCAGCTGGGGAGTTGAAGGAAAGGCATTTTGTAGGTTCTTGTGTCCTTGTAGCTTGGTAAGGCTGTCAGCCTTATGGCCCTTTGAGCCCACTTGTTTGTTCATGGTGCAAGAGGTAGAGCAGGTTTCAGTCTTCTAGTCTATTCTCAGGTCACATATGGCATGTCCAGTTCTCTTCTGGTCTGTCACAGGTCCAGAAAGTGTTTCAGGGGAGTACTTGGGGTGAAACATTTACACCGGATACCAGTCTGTGGGAAGGTGTGACTCCTGTCCCCTCTCTAACCATTAGGGGAAAAGTTCTAAAATGCAGCCTTTCCATTTTTCACAGCACTTCCTGTGTGCCCTACTGGAAACAATGCAACAGTGCCCCTCACTGTCTGAATCCAAGATGCAGAAACCCTTCTCCACTGGTGAAGAGCCAGTGTGCCCAGGAGAAGCTCCTTCATTATAGCGGAGGAGCGTCACCCCGCTAAACAAAATGCCACAGAAAAGTCCCAGAGATGAAAATTCAAATGGTAATAAAGTATATTTATGACCATTTTATTTTTCACCAACCCGCCCAGAAAAGTGTCAGGACGCATGGGGCAATTGCTACTGAGTGGCAGCAGGGAGCTGTGCACTTATGTTTAAAGTGAGCATGTCCCTTTGGTCGGCCATCTTACGACGGCGAACCAGACATGCTCATTTTAGACCTCTCTAACTCAGCCGTCTAGGACAGCTGGGTTAGAGAAAGCACAGGCCTCCAGTGCTCTTAAGAGGTCTGAGAGAAGCCAGTCCCTCCAATACTAGTGCTTCTCTCCTGCTGGTTAATAGCATGAGATCAGCACCATCATTGCTTAGGGAAGAGAAGACTGGAACACCGGAGGGAGGAGGAAGGTAAGTGGCTTTTTCATGTATTTATTTTACTACCCCCATTTGCCCGTCCCATCACTCTCCTTACCTGCCAGCTGCCACTGTGTGTGCCCACATCAGAGATGTAGCCAAGGAAAAGAGCAACCACTTAGAGATGGTCACTTTAAACCAGTTCTAGGGGCAGCGTCTCTCCCATTGGTATTGGTGCCTGCCTGAATGGGGAACAAAGAAGGCCTTGCCAAGGTACCAGCAACATTTGCCTGTGAGTGACTAGGCCTCTTGGAGCAAGTTCATACCTCCCGGGTGACATTTTTTTGTTAATTTCATTTTGCAATCGATAACAACTCACTAGCAGGTGAGGAACATCATATATGAACTTTCATAGTACCTGTTCTGCATCCCTACATCAAAAAGGGCACACTAAAAAAGGAACATTTTATTAGGAAGGTTGTCTCCATACTCTCTGCAACCCACCCTTGCATGCATTTACAAATCTCCAGTGGCATTTGTTTAGTGAGTGTTATCTGACATCGCATAAGTATGCAGTCAGAGGGCTTCATATGTCTTTAGGCCTCAATACTTTCAACAGTTCCTCTGCATTAAGTTCTAGTTGAGACTCACAAT
Source organism: Pleurodeles waltl (assembly GCF_031143425.1). Taxonomy (NCBI): domain Eukaryota; kingdom Metazoa; phylum Chordata; class Amphibia; order Caudata; family Salamandridae; genus Pleurodeles; species Pleurodeles waltl. The sequence continues at coordinate 778,793,952 of NC_090448.1, read as the reverse complement.
AATCCATATCTGACCCCAAGCCTTCTTGGTGGGCTTTACCTTACTGCCCCAATGAAGTACGATCATTCTCTTTGCTAACACGAGGCACACCAACACAAATCTTCAGTTTGCAGTTTGGAGGTCTTTAATCAATCCCAAGAGGCAGACAGCTGGATCACAACTAACATGCTCTAACACCATATTCATTAAGGCCTCTGTAACCTGTAGCCAGTATTGCATGACTGCAGGGAAACTCCAGGCCAGATGTAGAAAATCTTCCTCCCCAGTCCCACATCTCACGCAAGTGGCATTGTCTTTTAATCCATATTTATGTAGTTTCACAGGGGTATAATACATTTGATGTAAAGTTTTAAAATGTATTATTCTCAAATTGCAATTGGAAGTGAGTGTGTGTAATTGCTGACAGCAGAAATTCCAGTCCACATCTGTTTGGGTCTGTGGAAGTACATAATTCCATCCCACCAGTGCCTACCTGTCTATCTGTCCTCTGTCCGCTTGTGATGCATTGTAAAGACTGATGATGAAGCTCCTGGTTGACAGTTAGAGCTCATACAATAAGCCTCTGGGGGAATTAAGGCGGGGAAAAAGTAACTTTCTAAAAGTATTTTTGCCAAAATATTGATTACAAATTGGACTTCAGTGAATTGTGCTTGAAATAAACATTTCAGAAAGTTCAAAATGTAATGGGTAAGTGTTTCCTAGTTATTTAAAAAAGTAAGGCTTGTCAGCATAGGGCAACATTGAAATAGTCTGGACTTCTCTTTCTATTCATTCCAGTTTCTCTGCACATCCATAGTGGGGAAGGGTGGTCACGGGGATCAGGCTTGGCACCAGCACAAACCTAACACCCAGGCTTGGGAGGGCAACAAGAGGTGGACTAGCAGCAGTGTAGGCCAAGCAGGGGTCAGAGTGCAATCTTTGTGAAAGCTGTGATGTAGCAGAAAAAGCAGCATAATATTTAGCAACATAAATGACACAAGGCGCCTAAAACCCCTGTTGGAGAAGGTTTTAAACTACATGGACCATAGATCTCTTGCACACTGTGGTGATCTACATAGAAAAGAACCTGTGACTTCCTTTCATTCTCCATGTTTCTCTACATCAGCAAAACTAGCTTCCGGAACATAATAGGTACAGCACAATCTGCCTCAACAGTGCAAACATCCTTACCAATTTAATATGTATGCTTCAGTACAGTTGTGTGGATTGATAAATATGTGGATGGCTGAGTTAAAGATGGATGGGAAAGTGGGGGGTGATTAGCTGTATCAATGAATGAGGGGAGAGAGAAGTGGGTGGCAGGATGGTGGAGTTAGTTGGCGAGCACGTAGGGGAGTCAGAGGATTGACTGTTGGATTTGTAAGGATGGATGGGTGGATAGATTTAAATGGATGGGTGGATAGATAGATAGATAGATAGATAGATAGATAGATAGATAGATAGATAGATAGATAGATAGATAGATAGATAACGTATGTGAAAATATGTTTGTTCATTCATTTGTCATTCAGCCTGATTGTAGCATCCTTCTTTTTAAAAGTCAGGACCTTACTTTTTTGAAATGTTTATTTTTAAAAAGTGCTCTGCAGCATATTCTTCCAAGGTACTCAGACATATTTGGAGACCTATTGGTGTTAAATCCAAGAGGACTGCTTCATTGTTGTGTAAAAGATAACTTCGATTCATAGAATCAATTTTAGGAGGAATGCCCTTGCCATTCCTACTCTACGTGGCAGATCGTAACTGTAAGGCAAGAATAGCAACCGTGCCTAGAGACACCCCTGCTTCAATCCATTATTTGTCATAACTCTTTGCAATAGACCCCATCAACACTTGGATTCACAAAAAGGAGTAAAGAGCTATGATTATCCAGAGAAGATGTACAGGAATTCCTAGCAGAAGCAGTTTCTCCACAGAGTTCTCAGTCTACTGTATCGAACACTGTGGAGAAATCAATGAATGCAGAATACACGGGCAGACCCCTCTGCTGAGGGTAGTTTTTTCTAACTGTTTGTAGTGTCACAATGTTCTCCAGAGTACTATAGGGTAGACAAAGTTCTGATTTTTTTTAATTCTAATAGACAAATAGCACAAAAAAGCATCAATCGCTGACCACAGTCATCTGGTTGCATGTGACTGGTACCTAGGCGTAAGTTAAGGCCAACTGCAATGGAGCGCGGGTTGAATACAGAAAACAGGTTTGTTAGAAATGGGGTATTTGGTTGACAGTCAGGTTACCCCCTGTTCAAGCAAGGACCCTCACACTAGTCAGGGTAAAAGAGAATCACCCTCAGCTAACCCCTGCTTACCCCCTTGGTAGCTTGGCAGAGCAGTAGGCTTAACCTCAGAGTGCTAGGTGTAAAGTATTTGTACCAACGCACACAGTAACTTAATGAAAACATTACAAAATGACCCAACACCAGTTTAGAAACATAGGAAATATTTATCTAAACAAAACAAGACCAAAACGACAAAAATCCGACATACACAAGTCAAGTTATGAATTTTTAAAGATTAAACTCAAAAATAGCGCTTAGAAACAAAAATGCTTCGATGAGATGTTAACACGGCGTCGTGACGGAGACGTTCCCAACAAACCGACACCAGCGGTGCCCAACTCAGAGTCGTGGAGACCCCCAAGTACAGTACCTTTGGTGAAGATTGAAAATAAGCCGATGCGCGAAGTCGGGAATCGCGGCGTCTGTGCGAAACGTTGAATCCGTGCACTTCAAGCGGCGTCGGTCACGACGTGGTGCGGCGACTTCCACGGAGTCGCGGACTTCAGCGGGGCTGCTGTGGCATCGGGCCTGCGAAGAGAGTCGCGTTCCAGCGAAGGTCACGGCGTCAGGTGCAGGCGGCGTTACCGGATTCAGCAGCGGCGGCGGTCCGAAGTCGTCCGAAGTCGATTTCTTTGGATTCCACCAGCTTTCCTTTCAAGGACCCAGTGACTGGATAGGGCACTACTTGTCAGAGCAGGAGTCTCTCAAGAGACTCCAGGTGCTGGCAGAGAGAAGTCTTTGCTGTCCCTGAGACTTCAAACAACAGGAGGCAAGCTCTAACTCAAGCCCTTGGAGATTTCTTCACAAGATGGAAGGCACACAAAGTCCAGTCTTTGCCCTCTTACTCTGGCAGAAGCAGCACTGCAGGAAAGCTCCACAAAGCACAGTCACAGGCAGGGCAGCACTTCTTCCTCAGCTATCAGCTCTTCTCCAGGCAGAGGTTCCTCTTGGTTCCAGAAGTGTTTCTAAAGTCTGTAGATTTGGGTGCCCTTCTTATACCCATTTTAGTCTTTGAAGTCACCTTTCTTCAAAGGGGACTCACACCTACTTGTGAAATCCTGCCTTGCCCAGGCAAGGCATCAGACACACAGCAGGGGGTTGGAGCCGGCATTGTCAGAGGCAGGCACAGTCCTTTCAGATGAGAGTGACCACTCCACCCCTCCCTCCTAGCAGAGATGGCTAATCAGGAAATGCAGGTTACACCCCAGCCCCCTTTGTGTCACTGTCTAGTGCGAGGTGAAAAACAACCCAACTGTCAAACTGACCCAGACAGGGAATCCACAAACAAGGCAGAGTCACAGAATGGTTTAAGCAAGAAAATGCTCACTTTCTAAAAGTGGCATTTTCAAATGCACAATCTTAAAATGAACTTTACTAAAAGATGTATTTTTTAATTGTGAGTTCAGGGACCCCAAACACCACATGTCCATCTACTCTCTAGGGGAATCTACACTTTAATCATATTTAAAGGTAGCTCCCATATTATCCTATGAGAGAGGCAGGCCTTGCAACAGTGAAAAACGAAATTGGCAGTATTTCACTGTCAGGACATATAAACCACATTACTATATGTCCTACCTTATCCATACACTGCACCCTGCCTTTGGGGCTACCTAGGGCCTACCTTAGGGGTGCCTTACATGTAAGAAAAGGGAAGGTTTAGGCCTGGCAAGTGGGTACACTTGCCAAGTCGAATTTACAGTGTAAAAATACACTTACAGACACTGCAGCGGCAGGTCTGAGACATGATTACAGAGCTACTTATGTGGGTGGCACAACTAGTGCTGCAGGCCCACTAGTAGCATTTGATTTACAGGCCCTGGCACCTCTAGTGCACCTTACTAGGGACTTACTAGTAAATCAAATAGGCCAATCATGGATAAACCAACTACAAACAATTTACACGGAGAGCATATGCACTTTAGCACTGGTTAGCAGTGGGAAAGTGCTCAGAGTTCAAAAGCCAACAGCAACAGGTCAGAAAAAAATAGGAGGCAGGAGGCAAAAAGATTCAGGATGACCCTGCATAAGCAAAAGTCCAACAAGGTTCAACCTGGTCGGAAGTTTTACCTTCAGACTTAAGGGCATATTTATACTTTTTGGTGCAAAACTGCACTAAAGCAGTCATGCATCAAAAGGTTTAGCACCGGCTTGCACCATTCCTGAGCACCAGCTGGGCAACATAGCGTTAAAAAAAATGAGGTGGCGGTGGTGGTATGGGAGAAGGGGGTTTTGAACCAAAAAATTAAGTAAGGCAGGTTAGAGTAAAAAAAATAACTCTAACCAGCCTAGCATAATTTTCTGACGCAAAACCATCCATACCATATGACTTCTGCCTTAGAAAAGTCAGGAATCATGCCCACCACCCCAATGGCCAGCACAGGAGACCAGTGTCCCCTGGGCATGGCCATTGCACCCAGTGCCATGTAGATGGTCCCATTTCAGGCCCCCCAATGGCACTTTAAAAAATAAAATAAAATACTTACCTGTTGTTAGACTTTTCATCCTTGGCGTGGTCTCCCTTAACTTTTTGCCTCTGTTCCCCAGGTTATTGATGTGTGCTGGACTCTGATTTAGCTGTTTTTGTTACTCTGGGCACTTTACCACTGCTAACCAGTGCTAAAGTGCAAGTGCTCCTTTACAAAACGTGTATGTGATTGGTTGATCCGTGATTGGCATATTTGATTTACTAGTAAGTCCCTAGTAAAGTGCCCTAGAGGTGCCAGGGCCTGTAAATCAAAAGCTACTAGTGGGCCTGCAGCACTGGTTGTGCCACCCACATAAGTAGCTCTGTAATCATGCCTCAGACCTGCCACTGCAGTGTCTGTGTGTGCAGTTTCATCTGTAAATTCGACTTGGCAAGTGTACCCACTTGCCAGGCCTAAACCTTCCCTTTTCTTACATGTAAGACACCCCTAAGGTAGGCCCTAGTTCCCAAGGGCAGGGTGCAGTGGATGGTTAAGGTAGGACATATAGTAATGTGTTTTATATGTCCTGACAGTGTAATATTGCTAAATTCGTTTTTCACTGTTGCAAGGCCTGCCTCTCATAGGTTAACATGGGGGCTACCTTTAAATCTGATTAAAGTGTAGATTCCCTTTGGGAGCGGATGGACATGTGGAGTTTGGGGTCTCTGAGCTCACAATTTAAAAATACATCTTTTAGTAAAGTTGATTTTAAGATTGTGCGTTTGAGAATGCCACTTTTAGAAAGTGAGCATTTTCTTGCTTATACCATTTCTGTGACTCTGCCTGTTTGTGAATTCCCTGTCTGGGTCAGTTTGACAGTTGGGCTGGTTGCACCTCACACTAGACAGTGACACAAAGGGAGCTGGGATGTAGCCCGCATATCCTGATGAGCCACCTGTGCTAGGAGGGAGGGGCGGAGTGGTCACTCGCACCTGAAAGGGCTGTGCCTGCCCTCACACAATGCAGTCTCCAACCCCCTGGTGAGTGTCTGGGGCCTGGCCTGGGCAAGGCAGGATTTTACATTCCAAAGAGACTTTACTTTGAAGTAGGCCTACTTCAAAGGAGAAACTGGGTATAAGAAGGGCACCCAAAACCACAGAATGGAGAAACACTTCTGGAACCAAGAGGAACCTCTGCCTGGAGAAGAGCTGAATAGCTGAGGAAGAAGTGCTGCCCTGCCTGTGACTGTGCTTTGTGGAGCTTTCCTACAGTGCTGCTTCTGCCAGAGTAAAAGGGCAAAGACTGGACTTTGTGTGCCTTCCATCTTGTGAAGAAATCTCCAAGGGCTTGATTTAGAGCTTGCCTCCTGTTGTTTGATGTCTCAGGGACAGCAAAGACTTCTCTCTGCCAGGACTTGGAGTCTCTGGAGAGACTCCTGCTCTGACAAGTGGTGCCCTATCAAGTCCCTGGGCCCTTGAAAGGAAAGCTGGTGGAAATCCAAGGAAATCGACTTCGGACCGACGCCGCTGCTGAATCCGGTGACACCGCCTGCACCTGACGCCTTGACCTTCGCTGGAACGCGACGCTCTCCGCAGGTCCGACGACGCTGCAGCCTCGCTGAAGTCCGCGACTCCGTGGAAGTCGCCGCACCACGCCGTGACCGACGCCGCTCAAAGTGCGCGGATTCAACGTTTCACACAGACGCCGCGATCCCCGACTTCGCGCATCGGCTTGTTTTCACTGTTCACCAAAGGTACTGTACTTGGGGGTCTCCACGACTCCGTGTCCGGTGCCGCTGGTGTCGGCTTGTTGGGAACGAATGCGTCACGACGCCCTGTTAACACCTTATCGAAACATTTTTGTTTCTAAGCGCTATTTTTGAGTTTAATCTTTAAAAAATCATAACTTGACTTGTGTATGTTGGATTTTTGTCGTTTTGGTCTTGTTTTGTTTAGATAAATATTGCCTATTTTTCTAAACTGGTGTTGTGTCATTTTGTAGTGTTTTCATTAAGTTACTGTGTGTGTTGGTACAAATACTTTACACCTAGCACTCTGAAGTTAAGCCTACTGCTCTGCCAAGCTACCAAGGGGGTAAGCACGGGTTAGCTGAGGATGATTCTCTTTTACCCAGACTAGAGTGAGGGTCCTTGCTTGAACAGGGGGTAACCTGACTGTCAACCAAAGACCCCGTTTCTAACACCTGTACTTACTTATACTTACCTAGGATGGGGTCCCCCATCCTCCGCTGCCCCTCTTGTGTGGGTGGGGGTGTCCATGAGGCCTGGGAAGGGCACCTGTGGGCTCATTCCATTGTGTTCCACCATGGAAATAGGCCCACAGGTCCCCTAACGCCTGTCCTGACCCAGGCGTTAAATAATGGTACAAAGCAAGCTGTGCACCATTATTTGACCCGTCCTTCCCCAGTGCATGATTTTAGCACAGGGGATAAATATGGTGCTAAGGCCATAGAGTCATTTTTTGCCCGGAAACACCTACCTTGCATCTCATTGACGCAAGGTAGGTTTTCGCGTCCAAAAAACAACTTTAACTCCATAACTTTGGCACTAGATGGGCCAAGCGCCAATGTATAAATATGGAGTTAGTTTTGCAGAAATGGAAGTTAAACGTTCTTAGTGTGGCAGCAGGATGTGCTGAGCAAGGTTCCAAAACATCAGGTAGCCAGTGGACGAGGTCCAGTGAAGCTGTTGAAGTTTGGCTGGAAAACTAAGATTGTGAGAAATTTTAATTTTTCTCCGATTGAAGGTCCCTTTCCGGCCACATACTTTTGGCATCTTTGCCTGCTGAACATTTCTACCATTTGACTTAGTCACTTTTTTGTAGCTTCGATTTTTCCAGCGGGACAATGCGCTTTCATCAGATCAGCTTGGAAGGTTGGTTTTGGGACCTTTGGAAGTATTCTGGGAAAAGTTAGGAGTACAGTCTAGTGCCCTCCAAGGGTTAAGGACCTTGGGTAGAGTACTTGGAGGTCAAGGTGCATTGCAACAGAAGCCAGCAACAGGGTCCAGTGGAGGCCCAGCTGGAACAGGTCAGCTGGGGAGTTGAAGGAAAGGCATTTTGTAGGTTCTTGTGTCCTTGTAGCTTGGTAAGGCTGTCAGCCTTATGGCCCTTTGAGCCCACTTGTTTGTTCATGGTGCAAGAGGTAGAGCAGGTTTCAGTCTTCTAGTCTATTCTCAGGTCACATATGGCATGTCCAGTTCTCTTCTGGTCTGTCACAGGTCCAGAAAGTGTTTCAGGGGAGTACTTGGGGTGAAACATTTACACCGGATACCAGTCTGTGGGAAGGTGTGACTCCTGTCCCCTCTCTAACCATTAGGGGAAAAGTTCTAAAATGCAGCCTTTCCATTTTTCACAGCACTTCCTGTGTGCCCTACTGGAAACAATGCAACAGTGCCCCTCACTGTCTGAATCCAAGATGCAGAAACCCTTCTCCACTGGTGAAGAGCCAGTGTGCCCAGGAGAAGCTCCTTCATTATAGCGGAGGAGCGTCACCCCGCTAAACAAAATGCCACAGAAAAGTCCCAGAGATGAAAATTCAAATGGTAATAAAGTATATTTATGACCATTTTATTTTTCACCAACCCGCCCAGAAAAGTGTCAGGACGCATGGGGCAATTGCTACTGAGTGGCAGCAGGGAGCTGTGCACTTATGTTTAAAGTGAGCATGTCCCTTTGGTCGGCCATCTTACGACGGCGAACCAGACATGCTCATTTTAGACCTCTCTAACTCAGCCGTCTAGGACAGCTGGGTTAGAGAAAGCACAGGCCTCCAGTGCTCTTAAGAGGTCTGAGAGAAGCCAGTCCCTCCAATACTAGTGCTTCTCTCCTGCTGGTTAATAGCATGAGATCAGCACCATCATTGCTTAGGGAAGAGAAGACTGGAACACCGGAGGGAGGAGGAAGGTAAGTGGCTTTTTCATGTATTTATTTTACTACCCCCATTTGCCCGTCCCATCACTCTCCTTACCTGCCAGCTGCCACTGTGTGTGCCCACATCAGAGATGTAGCCAAGGAAAAGAGCAACCACTTAGAGATGGTCACTTTAAACCAGTTCTAGGGGCAGCGTCTCTCCCATTGGTATTGGTGCCTGCCTGAATGGGGAACAAAGAAGGCCTTGCCAAGGTACCAGCAACATTTGCCTGTGAGTGACTAGGCCTCTTGGAGCAAGTTCATACCTCCCGGGTGACATTTTTTTGTTAATTTCATTTTGCAATCGATAACAACTCACTAGCAGGTGAGGAACATCATATATGAACTTTCATAGTACCTGTTCTGCATCCCTACATCAAAAAGGGCACACTAAAAAAGGAACATTTTATTAGGAAGGTTGTCTCCATACTCTCTGCAACCCACCCTTGCATGCATTTACAAATCTCCAGTGGCATTTGTTTAGTGAGTGTTATCTGACATCGCATAAGTATGCAGTCAGAGGGCTTCATATGTCTTTAGGCCTCAATACTTTCAACAGTTCCTCTGCATTAAGTTCTAGTTGAGACTCACAATAATCCATATCTGACCCCAAGCCTTCTTGGTGGGCTTTACCTTACTGCCCCAATGAAGTACGATCATTCTCTTTGCTAACACGAGGCACACCAACACAAATCTTCAGTTTGCAGTTTGGAGGTCTTTAATCAATCCCAAGAGGCAGACAGCTGGATCACAACTAACATGCTCTAACACCATATTCATTAAGGCCTCTGTAACCTGTAGCCAGTATTGCATGACTGCAGGGAAACTCCAGGCCAGATGTAGAAAATCTTCCTCCCCAGTCCCACATCTCACGCAAGTGGCATTGTCTTTTAATCCATATTTATGTAGTTTCACAGGGGTATAATACATTTGATGTAAAGTTTTAAAATGTATTATTCTCAAATTGCAATTGGAAGTGAGTGTGTGTAATTGCTGACAGCAGAAATTCCAGTCCACATCTGTTTGGGTCTGTGGAAGTACATAATTCCATCCCACCAGTGCCTACCTGTCTATCTGTCCTCTGTCCGCTTGTGATGCATTGTAAAGACTGATGATGAAGCTCCTGGTTGACAGTTAGAGCTCATACAATAAGCCTCTGGGGGAATTAAGGCGGGGAAAAAGTAACTTTCTAAAAGTATTTTTGCCAAAATATTGATTACAAATTGGACTTCAGTGAATTGTGCTTGAAATAAACATTTCAGAAAGTCCAAAATGTAATGGGTAAGTGTTTCCTAGTTATTTAAAAAAGTAAGGCTTGTCAGCATAGGGCAACATTGAAATAGTCTGGACTTCTCTTTCTATTCATTCCAGTTTCTCTGCACATCCATAGTGGGGAAGGGTGGTCACGGGGATCAGGCTTGGCACCAGCACAAACCTAACACCCAGGCTTGGGAGGGCAACAAGAGGTGGACTAGCAGCAGTGTAGGCCAAGCAGGGGTCAGAGTGCAATCTTTGTGAAAGCTGTGATGTAGCAGAAAAAGCAGCATAATATTTAGCAACATAAATGACACAAGGCGCCTAAAACCCCTGTTGGAGAAGGTTTTAAACTACATGGACCATAGATCTCTTGCACACTGTGGTGATCTACATAGAAAAGAACCTGTGACTTCCTTTCATTCTCCATGTTTCTCTACATCAGCAAAACTAGCTTCCGGAACATAATAGGTACAGCACAATCTGCCTCAACAGTGCAAACATCCTTACCAATTTAATATGTATGCTTCAGTACAGTTGTGTGGATTGATAAATATGTGGATGGCTGAGTTAAAGATGGATGGGAAAGTGGGGGGTGATTAGCTGTATCAATGAATGAGGGGAGAGAGAAGTGGGTGGCAGGATGGTGGAGTTAGTTGGCGAGCACGTAGGGGAGTCAGAGGATTGACTGTTGGATTTGTAAGGATGGATGTGTGGATAGATTTAAATGGATGGGTGGATAGATAGATAGATAGATAGATAGATAGATAGATAGATAGATAGATAGATAGATAGATAGATAGATAGATAACGTATGTGAAAATATGTTTGTGGATTGATGAGTATTTGTGCAAAGGTGAGGGATGGTCAGTTTGTGTGTTTATGGGTAGATTAATGATCACCGTGTATGAAAAATATGTGTATGTCAATGGAGTGTGGGTGAATGATGTATGTGTGGACAGATCATGTGTGCGTGCATGCAGATGGATTGATGTGCCTTGACGCTGCTGCACTTGCAGCTGCTCTCCTTGGCACATGGTGCACTGTAAAAAAAGAGCTTGTTGCCTTGCAGGGAATTTACATCTGCCTGCTAGGCAACAAAGCACCGTGACTCATGTAATGGCACAGCACCACCATATAATACCACTGGAAATCCTGATCCTACTAAAAGGACTGTGATGCTGGCTTTTGTGCACTTATGTGTCAGCGTTACAAGATACAAACATGATGTCTTCCATATGAAGCTGTAACCTGTGACTCTGGCACTGCTGGCTGTAGAATAGAGATAATGCTGAAAGGCACACAACTTGAAGAATGGGAGTAAGTCATCTCAGCATGAGATATAACATGTGGTAGCTCTGAAAACAAAGAACTCCAAGAAAAGAGTCATTGCTACTGGTAACAATAGAAGTGAGTCATCTCAAAATGAGGTATTGCATGTGGTAGCACTGGTAACAACATGCCAAGAAGTGAGCTATCTCAGATTGAGAAATAACATTAAGTAACACTGGTAATAAAGGGCGTGGCATGCACATTCCAAGAAGTGAACTATCTTGAAATGAGGTATAACATGGAGTAACACTGGTAACAAAGGGGATGATATGCAAATTCCAAGAAGTGAGCCATTTCAGAAAGAGGTATAAATAGCATGTTACCACTGGTGATGAAGGGGTGACAATTAAAGTCCAAGATGTCAGCCATCTCAGAATGAGGTATAACATGCAGAAGCTCTGATGACCAAGTAAGTGAAATGCACATTCCACGAAGTGAGCCGTCTCAAAATAAGCTATAACAAGAAGTGTCACAGAAATCAAGGGGTGATGAGCACATGCCAAGAAATGAGGTATGACATGCAGTGGCAGTAAGAATAAAGGGATTGGCATGCACAGTTTAAGAAGTGAGCCATCTCATAATGAGGTATAACATGCAGTCACTCTGAAAATAAAGGGAGTGACTTGCAAAGTCGAAGAAGTGAGCCATCTCAGTATGAGGTATAACATACAACAGCACTGAAATAATGTGAGGTATTGAACATTACAAGAAGTGAGTAATTTCAGAATGAGGTATAATGTGGTGGCACTGCCACTGTAAATAAAGGGATTGACATGCACATTCCAAATAGTAAGCCATCTCAAAGTGAGGTATAACATGCAGTGGCACTGAAAATTAAGGAGCCACATGAACTTTCCAAGAAGTGAGGTGTTAGAACTTGGTTGTTGATTGACAGGGGTGTAATCCCTAGTAAAGCTGTGATCACAGTCCTAGTCAGGATAAGGCACAAGCAAACCCCAAAGTAACCTGTGCTCACCCTCTGGTGGCTTGGCACAGATCAGTCAGGTTTAACTTAGTGGCAATGTGTAAAGTATTTGTGCAACACTTCAAACAGTTAAACAGTGAAAACTCCACACAAAAAACGATTCCACACCAGGTTAGCAATAGAACTGAATTTAATAAATAAAACAAAACCAAAACAACAAAAATCAAATTAGTAAAACTGGAGAAAGTCAATGTCAAATTTTTACGTAAGAGTAGCACCAAGAGGCAAAAAGAGCCATTGGGGTTATCTGGTCGCAAAGGACCAGGACAATGTCAAAAGTTCAGGCTGACTGCAATGGAGCACTAGTTGGCCACAGGGACACAGTTAGGCCTGCTGAACCAAAGTACCTTAATCCTGATCGCAAAGCATTTCATGGATCCACGCTGAAGATTGTGTTGCGCATCCGAGGCGATGCATCAGTTCCGAGATGTGTTGAGTCTGTGGTGCAAGGGTATTTTGTGTTGATCTTGAGGATCCTGTTGATGGGCCTTCCAGTGAGAAGGCCAGTGTCGAGGATGTGTTGCGCAGTCGCGACAATGCATTGGTTCAGATGAGCGGTGAAGCTACGATGCAGATCTTCGGCACTGTCGTTGAAGCTGCCGTGGCTGGGAGATGCGAGGAGCTTGCGCAGGGTAGAGTGAGAAGCAGTGGTGGTTCCAAAAGTGATGCATCGAACCCAAGATGTGGGATGTGGCAGAACTGCAAGTATGTTTTGACTGGTCCAAACCATCAACAGCGGCAATGGGTAAGTTCTGCTTGAAGATGCGCAGATTCAGCCAAGGATATGCATTGGTTTTGCTCAGGGATGCGCCACTCAGTAGAGGATGCATCAGTGCTGTGGAGAAAGCACCTTAGGCCCACTTCCAAAGGTCCAGGACAGTGGTGGCACCACTTAGCAGGGTAGATTCACAGATGGCAGAGTCTAGGTGCACAAGCAGGGGTCATGTCCCTGAGACTTCAGATCAGGAGACAAGTCAACTAGCCCTTGGAGCCTCTCTGGTTTCAAGTTATGCAGGCCCAGTCCTTCTCACCCAGGCAAGAGAACTGCAGGCAGCAGGGCAGCACAGAAAAGCAGGAGTCCAGTGAAGCAGAGGTCCAGCAGAGTGGCAGTCCTTCTCATCGCAGCAGCTCTTCTTCCTGGCGGAGTATTCACAGGTCCAGAAGTGTACTCAAGTGGTGGTGTCTGAAAGCCTGTTTTGCACCCAGTGGTTGCTTTGAAATGGGGGGGGGGGCTTCAAAGACAGGAGTTTGAAGTGCACAGAGGTCCTGCCCTTCCTGCCTTAGCTCCTGGCTCACTACAGTGGGGTATTAAATCCTTTTGTGTGGGGACAGGACACAGCCTATTCAGCTGTAAGTGAGGCTGGGTTCAGCTCTTCCCTCCCACCCTGCAAAGATGGCCTGTCAAGTCAAACCTAAGCTCCCATTGTATGTGGGTGTATAGAGGAAATACACAAATCCCAGCTGTCACCCACCCCAGTTGTGATCAGAGACTGGCAGCAGGCACCAAATGTCTAAGGTAGGAAAATGCCAACTTTCTAAAAGTGCCATTTTTAGAAATGCAATTTAAAATCTGACTTCACCATAAGTTTGGATTTTAAATTGTGATTCCAGAGACACCAAACTTGCAAAGTCTATCTCCTCACAATTGGGAATTATGGGCCATATGTACGAACACTTTTTCCCATAGACACATAATGGGTAAAAACCTTTGCTACGTCTGGCCCTACATCTATAACATGTAATAAGGTAATCCCAATGTTATCCTGTTGGAGAGATAGACCTTGCAGTAGTGAAAAACAACTTTGAGAGTTTTTCACAACCAGGACATGTAAAACACAAATGTACTTGTCCTACCTTTTAAATACATTGCACTTTGCTCTCTGCATTCTTCAGGGCCTCCCTTAAGGGTGGCATATGTATAAAAAGTGAAGGTATGGGCCTGGCAAAGGGGTTATTTGCCAGGGAGACATGGCCGTGTAGAGCTGCACACATAGGCTCTGCAATAGCAGGCTTGAGACATGGTTAAGAGGCTACCTAAGTGGGTGGCGTAGCCAGTGCAGCAGGCCCACTAGCAGCATTTAATTTGCAGGCCCTGGGGACACATAGTACCACTTTACTAAGGACTTACAAGTAAACTAAATATGCCAATTGGGGATAAGCCAAAATCACCATGTTTAGGACAGAGAGCACAAGACCTTTATCACTGGTTAGCAGGGGTAAAGAGCACAGGCACCTAATACCAGCAAAGCAGAAGTCACAAAAGTGAAGGATGAAAAAGTTGGGGGGGGGGGGGGGGGGGAGACAACCCTTAGGCTGTCAGGTCAAACACTCCTGCTGAAAGTGGGGAGAGCTAGCCAACTGCTTGGGAGTTCCCTTCACTAAGGCAGAAGAATCTGGAAAGACCATCAGCACTGGCATGGTCTAACTCCAGATGGTGTTCTACCATAAAGTCCATTCCCTGCAGGGAGATCGACCACCTCAACAGTTTGGGATTCTCACACCTCATCTGCATGATGCATCTGAGGGGTCTGTGGTCTATTTGAACCCGGAAGTGAATCCCAAACAGGTATTATTTGAAATTCTTCAGTGCCCACACCACAGCAAAAGCTTCTCTCACAATTGCACTTACCCCCTGCACCCATGGAAGTAGCCGCCTGCTAATGAAGGCTACTTGTTGGTCTAGACTCTCTCCATTCAAGTATGGTAAGATTACCCCTTTCCCATGGTCTGAAGCATCCGTCTGCATGATGAATTCTTTGAAGTAGTCAGTAGCATTGAATATAGGTGCTGTACACATGCCCTCCTAGAGGGTATCAAAGGCTTTCTAGCAAGACTGTCCAGATCACCAATCTGGGCTGCTTCTTCGGAGTGGGCTTGGTGAAGGGGGCAACAATGGTGCCATAGTCCTTAACAAATCTTCAGAAGTATCCTTAGAGGCCCAGGAAGACTTTCACTGTCTGGATTTTAGGCAGTTGCCAGGTCATGATAGTCTCAATCTTGGCCTGGAGGGGCTGCCGTTAGCCCCATCCACCACTGTGGCCCAGAGACAGCATAGAACACTGCCCCATCTGGCATCTCCTGGTCTTGATAGTCAGGCTTGCCCGTTGCAGGGCCTGAAGTACCTCACAGAGCTAGAATTGTAGACAACGATGTTACCCAGATAGGTGGCACAAAATGCCTCCCTACCAGAGGCTGTTCAACAGCCTCTGGAAGGTGGCAGGGGCATTCTTGAAACCAAAGGGAATCACCAGTAAGCAGATGTCAAATCAAAGGTATTGGGGAATTTGGTAGCGCCCAGCCTGTCAATCAATGCATCAGTTCAGGGGATGAGTATGCACCAGCCCTGATGATAAAATTGAGTTCCCAGTAATCCACACAGAACTGGAGTTCTAGAGTGGCACTGGCTGGGGCAGCCTTTTGTTCCAGCATCATGGGATTGGGCCAGGGAATGTTAGAGGGCTCACTCACACCCAACACCAGCATCTTGGAGACCTCCTCCTTGATATTGTCCCTCACCTTATCTGACAACCTGTAAATCTAGTTTTTAACGGGGGACTATCTCCTGTGTCAGTGTCATGGATGCACAGGTATATGAATCCCGAGGTGAGGGAGAACAGAAAGGCAAACTGCCCCAGCAACTGGTGACAATCACTCTCCTGCTCTGGGGTCAGAGAAGATAGGCTGAAACCTTCCGCTGACCCGTCATGTTCCAGGGCAGAGAGGAGGTCATATAGAGCCTTGCCGTCCTCCTCCACCTCCTCATCTGTCATCAGCAGCATGCTCACTTTGGACGTTCAAAGTGAGGCTGAAGGCGATTTACATAGAGCACCCTTAAAGGGTTCCTAGAGAACTGGAGATCCACCAAGTAGGTGGATTCCCCCTTCTACTCCTTTGCTTCTATGGACTGGTCCAGTGGTCCTGGAGAGTTCTGGGCTTTACTGGCTAGCTTTCTGGGCAGAGCTTCATGGATTCTTGACTGGCCTGCAACATTGCATTGCAGGTGGTAGGGGAGGGCCAGCATATAGCTGTCCACATCCTGGGGAGTGGGGTTTGTGGGAGCCTGCTCCCATCCCTCCTTGATGAGGCTCAGATGTCCCCTAAAAGGGTGGCCATAGATGAGTTCAAAGAGGCTGAGCCCTTTGACTTTCTGTAGCAGTTTCTTGTAGGCAAAGAGAAGGCATGGCAGGAGGACTTCCTACTTAAGTCTCACGGGTTCAGGAAGGTCCATAATCACGTTCTTCAGGATCTTGTTGAACCTCTCTACAAGACCATAAGTGTGGGCGTGATAGGATGGGGTGAACTTGTAAGTTACAATACAAACACTTGGATCTAAGGCAAGAACGGCTACAAACTCTCAAAGTAACCTTACTGAAAGAGGAATTCCTTTTATAAGGACAATTTCCCTCAGCCACCCAAAGTTGGCATGCTTCATCATCGGGAATCTTCTCACACCGTAATAACTACTTAGGGTGCGGGCTACAACTCCTCTACTAAGAAGCTCAGTGGATGTTTTCAGAGATTAAGTTAGTAATCAATGATGAGCTAACATGTGGTGAAGTGGAGAGTGTCTGAAAAGTGATAAAGTGAAAAGTTGAAAGTTTAAAACTGACTACAGGGTACGCGTATACCTTTATTCATGTGCCCCAGAGTCAGGATTAAAAACATATATAAGGAACACAGCAGGGCTGAATTAAACCTGCTGAAGTGTGTCACCATTCAAGGTTAACCTGTTTCTGCCCTTATCACCCTCAAAAAGAGCGGTGCTGGCACTCGTCAGAGCCCAAAAGAAAGTACTTCTGTTCAAAAGGAAAAAGTTGATTGAAAAGGAGAAGTATACAAAACTGTACAGTGGTCTACTGACGCATTCAGAGTGAAAAAGCCACTGTCAAGCTACTTGTAAGGGAACACAGACAGCTAGGTTACAAACTAAAGTGGATGCAGCTATCAAATAGTGCCACCAGTCACCAAAACAAGGACCATATTTATACTTTTTTGTGCTGCATTTGCGTCATTTTTTTAGGCAAAAGCAGCGCAAACGTACAAAATACAATTATGGCCCATGTTTAGACTTTTTTTGCGCTGCATGTGTGTCATTTTGTGGATGCAAAAGTGGCACAAATTTACAAAATACAATTATATTTTGCAAGTTTGCACCGCTTTTGCGTCAAAAATCTATGCAAATGCAGTGCAAATAAAGTATTAATGTGGGCTTATATTTCGTAAGTTTGCGTCGCTATTGCGTCAAAAAATTATGCAAATGCGGTGTAAAAAAGTATAACTGTGGGCCCAAGTGAATTACACCAATACATTGGTTGTAGTGTATAACTCAATAACCCCTTCTGTGCCCAGGACTTAATGGTTACGTCCTGAGGCACAGTGCTCGTGTGCCCAGGACATAACCATTATGTCCTGGGCACAGAGCCCAGAGGGAGCGCTAGCGCTCCCTCTTTGGGTTCCCCCCCAACCCCCCAAGGCAGGGATGGAAGGGGAAGCCCTTTCCCTTCCAACCCCGACCCACGCCACCCCTGTGACATCAGCGTGTGATCGCATGCTGATTGTCACAAGGCCTCCTCCCATCGCACTGGAAGCTCAACTTCCAGCGCGATCGGAAGAGAAATGCAAAAGCATTTCTCTTCCGATCACGTGGAGGAGGCCGAGAGACTTCAAAGGGAAGGAAAGTTATTTCCTTCCCTTTGAAATCTCTCTCAGCGTTTTAGCAGCCGGATTGCAAGCAATCCGGCTGCTAAAACGCCCACTAGACACCAGGGATTTTTTTTTTTTTTAAATGAAATTGGAATGAGGGCGCAACCCCTTGGGCAAGGGTCGCTCCCAGGGGGGGCATTTTTTTTAAGGCCTTTTCCGCCCCCCTGGGGGCAGATTGGCCTATTTTTATGAGGCCAATCTGCCCCCAAGGGGGACAGAAACCACTAGACACCAGGGAGTTTTTTTTTCTCGCGAATTTCATGCAAGGAGAGCGACCAGGGGGGGCATTTTTTTTAAAGGCCTTTTCTGCCCCCCCCGGGGGAAGAAACCTCTAGGCACCAGGGATCATTTTTTTTTTTTTTTTGTATTTTTGAGGTGGGGAGCGACCCCTTAGGCAAGGGTCGCTCCCCTAGGGGCAAATTATATTTAGGCCATTTCTGCCCCCCTTGGGGGCAAATTGGCCTATTTTTATGAGACCAATCTGCCCCCAAGGGGGACAGAAACCACTAGACACCAGGGAGTTTTTTTTTCTGTGAATTTCACGCAAGGGGAGCGACCCCTTAGGCAAGGGCCGTTCCCCTGGGGGCAACTTTATTATCGACCATTTCAGCCCCCTTGGGGGGCAGATCAGCCTATTTTAATTAGGCCGATCTGCCTCCAAGGGGGGGTAGAAACCACTAGGCACTGGGGATTTTTGTTGTTGTTGTTGTTTTACAGATGGGGAGCGACCCCTTAGGCAAGGGTCGCTCCCCTGGAGGGGCAAATTGTATTTAGGCCATTTCTGTCCCCTTTGGCAGATAGGCCGATTTTAGGTCAATCTGCCCCCAAGGGGGGCAGAAACCACTAGGCACCGGCGATCTTTTTTTTTGCACCAACGTCACGCCAGGGGAGCGACCCCATAGGCAAGGGTCGCTCCCTGGGGGGGTTGGGGGCAAAATTATGTTAGGCCATTTCTGCCCCCCGGAGGAAGATCGGCCTATTGTTATTAGGCCGATCTGCCCCCAGGGGGGCAGAAACCTCTAGGCGCCAGGGCAATTTTTTGTTTGTGTTTTTTTGTTTGTTTGTTTTTTCAGAGATGGGGAGCGACCCATTAGGCAAGGGTCGCTCCCCTGGTGGGCAAATTGTATTTAGACCATTTCTGTCCCCCTTGGGGCAAATCGGACGATTTTAGGTCAATCTGCCCCCAAGGGGGGCAGAAACAACTAGGCTCCGGGGATCTTTTTTTTTGCACCAATGTCACGCAGGGGGAGCGACCCCGTAGGCAAAGGTCGCTCCCCGGGGGGGGAGGGAGGGCAAATTTATTTTAGGCCATTTCTGCCCCCCCTGGGGCCGGCTGAGCTAGAGGCCAAAATCCACAGGTAGGCACTTTGCAAAATACACCTCTGTTTTCTGTGAAAAAATGTGATGTTTCCACGTTGTGTTTTGGGCCATTTCCTTTCGTGGGCGCTAGGCCTACCCACACAAGTGAGGTACCATTGTTATCGGGAGACTTGGGTGAACGCTGGGTGGAAGGAAATTTGTGGCTCCTCTCAGATTCCAGAACTTTCTGTCACCGAAATGAGAGGAAAAAGTGTTTTTTTGGCCAACTTTTGAGGTTTGCAAAGGATTCTGGGTAACAGAACCTGGTTAGAGCCCGACAAGTCACCCCATCTTGGATTCCCCTAAGTGTCTAGTTTTCAAAAATGCGCTGGTTTGCTAGGTTTCCCCAGGTGCCGGCTGAGCTAGAGGCCAAAATCCACAGGTAGGCACTTTGTAAAAAACACCTCTGTTTTCTGTGAAAAAATTTGATGTGTCCACGTTGTGTTTTGGGCCATTTCCTTTCGTGGGCGCTAGGCCTACCCACACAAGTGAGGTACCATTGTTATCGGGAGACTTGGGTGAACGCTGGGTGGAAGGAAATTTGTGGCTCCTCTCAGATTCCAGAACTTTCTGTCACCGAAATGAGAGGAAAAAGTGTTTTTTTGGCCAACTTTTGAGGTTTGCAAAGGATTCTGGGTAACAGAACCTGGTTAGAGCCCGACAAGTCACCCCATCTTGATTCCCCTAAGTGTCTAGTTTTCAAAAATGCGCTGGTTTGCTAGGTTTCCCCAGGTGCCGGCTGAGCTAGAGGCCAAAATCCACAGGTAGGCACTTTGTAAAAAACACCTCTGTTTTCTGTGAAAAAATTTGATGTGTCCACGTTGTGTTTTGGGCCATTTCCTTTCGTGGGCGCTAGGCCTACCCACACCAGTGAGGTACCATTTTTATCGGGAGACTTGGGGGAACGCTGGGTGGAAGAAAATTTGTGGCACCTCTTAGATTCCAGAACTCTCTGTCACTGAAATGAGAGGAAAAAGGTTTTTTTGGTCAAATTTTGAGGTTTGCAAAGGATTCTGGGTAACAGAACCTGGTCAGAACCCCACAAGTCACCCCATCTTGGATTCCCCTAGGTATCTAGTTTTCAAAAATGCGCTGGTTTGCTAGGTTTCCCCAGGTGCCGGCTGAGCTAGAGGCCAAAATCCACAGGTTGGCACTTTGCAAAAAACACCTCTGTTTTCTGTGAAAAAATGTGATGTGTCCAGGTTGTGTTTTGAGTCATTTCCTTTCGTAGGCGCTAGGCCTACCAACACAAGTGAGGTACCATTTTTATCAGGAGACTTGGGGGAACACAGAATAGCAAAACAAGTGTTATTGCCCCATCAATCAATCAATCATTGAATTTGTAAAGTGCTCTACGTACCCGCAAGGGTTTCAAGGCGCTGGGGGGTGGGGGGGGGGGAGCTGATGTTACTGATCGTAGAGCCATGTCTTGAGGAGTCTTCTGAAGGTGAGTAGGTCTTGGGTCTGTCGCAGGTTGGTAGGGAGCGTTTTCCAGGTTTTGGCGGCGAGGTATGAGAAGGATCTGCCGCCGGAGGTTTTTCGTTGGATGCGGGGACAACGGCGAGGGTGAGGTTTGTGGAGCAGAGCTGAGGGGGATGGGGGTGTAGAAGCTGAGGGCCATATTAATACTTTTTGATGCAAAACTGCGCCGGCGCAGTTTTGAGTCAAAACAATTACCACCGGCTAACGTCATTTCATTGCGCCGTTCGGGGGTCATATTTATACTTTGACGCACGGCGGCGCAATCAACAGGTGGGAGTCATTATTTTTGATGCACAACGCGGCGTCAAGTCGTAAAGGAAAACGACGTTAGCGCAGCGGAAATGACTGTGGGTCGATTTACGACACCGCAAACAGGATATGCGCTGTTTTTTGACGCAATAGCGTAAAAAAAAAACGCAAACACTGCCAGTTCACCAGAGGAGAGCCAAAATGGATCCCAGATACCACTGCAGACCGAGGAAGATGACAGCAGACCAGGAACCAGCCAGGACGATCCATACAAGAACCAGGACACTTATAGAAAGAAAAGAAAGAGTCGCTTCAGTGCAGAGGAGCAGGAAATCCTGGTTAAAGAGGTGACAGAACACCAGCACCAACTGTTTATCACATCAAAGTTGCCAATCAGTAGGAGAGAGGCTATATGGCAACAAATTGTTGACAAGATTAACAGTGTGGCTGAAGTATGCAGAACAGTGACCGAGTGCAAGAAACGCTGGCATGACTGCAAACGCATGACCAAGGAAAAGATGGCCAGGAACAGGAAGACAGCACTGCAGACTGGAGGGGGGAGTCCAGCACACCAGGAGGCCCTGGACCACATGGAGGAGATGGTCGCAGCCGTCATCCCTGAGGAAATCGTCACATGGATTCAAGGATAGGACAGCGCAGACTACTACGAGACAACGCACATGCAGGGTAAGTCGCATGGGGAATTGAAATGCACTAATGTTAACAGTAAGCAGGGGGGGGAAATACCTACTACACATTGCATGGAAGTCATCATATACATGGAGTGGCATGGGTAAAGGGGCACGGCAGGGGGGCATGGCCTGCACAAACATAGGCTGGGGCACACCATTACACTACACCAACAACAGTCCCATGGGGGCATGCTGTCATGCCAACGATGGAGCAAAGGGAAAGCCTCGACAGGAGGGAAGGCCACTACGTCAAACTTACATCCTGGCACTCGTCAGTCAACATATCTCCTACATTAACTAGGGCCCTATTAGCAATCCTCTAGCCAAACCGACAACTGCAATGTAACTGCAACAACAGTTGCCACTACCACCTCTGATCTGTGTGCAGCTCAAGTAGCCAATGTCAGTAACCTCCCCATGGAACATAAATACCTAAATTAGGGGGTGAGGATGACATCAGCAACAATCTCCTGAAACAAGACAAAGGCCCCAGTACACTCAAATGTCAATGCCCATAGGTGTCACAAACATCAGCCAATATAAACAACAATAGGAATGACACAGCTCTAAGGACACACCCATGCTGCATATGTCATGGTCCATCCTGTGCCTGGCTAACAAGGCAACATCACAAATGTCATACTGCTCAGACAACAGCATTGAGGAGGGGACACATGTAACTGGTCACTGAAATACACCTTTACAGTCAGAGAACGAAATAAGACACTGATACGACTATCAGGGCAATCTAATGTAACACACATTACCCAACATCAGCAGGACACATCAACAATGTCAACATCCATATCACATCATAACATTGACATGAATAGGATATGTTACATGTCAAGTACAATTAAGTCGATGTGAAAGATCAGGGATTGGGGCAGGTCCTGATTGTTAAGTGTGCTGCCAGGGCCATCAGAACACCCACAACCAGTGAAAGGTCTCACCATGAGAATGGATATACATGGAGGGTCGAGTAGGACAAAAAGGTGGCTATTCTCCATGTGGCATAAACCAACACCTAGAGGCAATGAGGCTGACAAGTCTGATAACTCAATAACATACATGTGACACACAGGTGGGCCATAGGCCTGAAACAATGTCCATCTGAAGGACTGCAGATATTAATACAAAACAAGATCACAAACTAAATTCATCAAAAGGCAGGCACGTCACGTAAAAATTGTCACAACACAGACACACTAATTGTACCCTGTTTCATTGCAGAGGAAGATGGATCTCCTGCCGATATGCCTGTCCCAGATTTCCCTGATGACATGGATGACGAGCCCATAAACATTCCCCAGGAGACCATCCAAAAGGTCCTTGAAACCCTCCAGACCCCACCTTCAGTCACAAGGAGGAGCACAGAACAAGCAGCCATCGCAGAGGATCCACCCACCACCCCAATTGTAAGACCTGCCAGCTCCAATACAGCAGAGGACTCAGATGACACTGGAACCAGCTTTGAGAGAACTGTAGTTGGAGTACAGCGGGAGCTGGCCAAGGAGGTGAGGGTGGGGATGCAAACTATGGCAGCCGGCCTCGAGGTGGTGCGCTCGTGCATGATGTCATCTGCAGATCAGGCAGCAGCTATGCAAGCCCTAACATCCATACTGCAAGGACTACAAGAAACTGTCAAGGAATTTACCACTGCAGTAAGGGAGTTGCCCCAACACCTCGCACCCCAAACCTTCCACTGCATGCACGAATGCAATCATGACTCCCTCAGGGCCGACCTGGCTGCCTACCATCGTGATGTGGCTGCTATTCTCAGGAACCAGCAGATCCTCCTTGCTGCAGAACTGCCCTTAAGACCTTCACAGGGAGCAGCGACCGGGATGTCTGACTCCACGTCTTCTAACACTGAGGTGTGTGTTGCCCCTTCACAACCAACAACAACAAGGATGAAACAGGCAACACACACATCAGAAGAAGAAGACATGGAACAGATCACATTCACACGGAAGAGTACCCGGAAGCACTAGTTCCTGCACCATGGCCTACTTTGACCAAGGTCCAACGTTTTGTCAAATGCCAGTCTTACAACAACTATACTCAATGACTGTTCTGCTAACCACTGTATATCTTGTCAGCATGCCCAGTTATTGTCTCTCTCCTACTAATCGGCAAATCCTGTCCCTCTGCACTGTCTGTAACATCACCCCAGCATGTCAGTAGCATTACCTACACCCCTTCTGTAGGATCACAATGTAAGATTTCACTAGAACGGACTCAGCAAACATGGACAATGTACATATTGCACTACAGTACTTTTAAATAAATAGCACTTGCACAACAAATATGTCTGTGTAATTTGACACATCAACTGTGCAGTAGATAACACAAATGTGCCTGTGTTCCAATCATGTAGCTTGTTAATACAACTGTCCTGACATCATGTAGTCAGATCCATCTGCACAGTGGCCAGGATTGCATCATAGCCTGCCCATCCTGAGGGGAATAACTGATGAAGTGAGAAACCACACACCATCATGCTGTGTTGGACAGAATAATGCTTCCTCAAGGGATATCAAAGTCGACTAATATTGGCTGATGAATGTTGTCACCATCCAATACTAACACAGAACTGTGCAGTCTAATCTAAGCAAACACTACAAAACACAGCATGAATCAATCTTTCTGAGTTAACATCCAAATAGGTAATCATGCTGAATATTGACACAAATGAGCTATGTCAGTTATGAAGACAAGAAGACAAGAGTGTTAACAAGAACTCATCTTAGAAGGTGTCCCTGAACATCACACTGCATTCAGACCTAAAACTGTCCCCACAATACCAAGTCTGGAAACACACTTTGTGACGTAGAAAACATACCCATAGACAAAAATCCTTTGTGATCCATGTCAACTCCGATTGGTGGTTCAAACAAATGGTGGATTCTTACCAAAGTAGCACTGGGGTAGCTGCCATTTTACACCTCAGTTTGTATTTGTTTGTAGCATAGGACACAAATGTCATAGAACAACAATCATCTACACCGATGCCAAGGCCATGATCAAGTAGCAGTTAACACATAATGTAAAGGGTTATCTATATATTTATTCAAAACTCATCACACAAGAGGAAACTAAGGGAAAAGTCATACCTACCCTAATCTAACCTGACTACTCATTACCCACAACTGTCCCTAACTAACCTAAGCTAAACTTACTCATCACATATAACAAATCGTTCTAAACATCAACCCCCCACCCACCATTATTAGACAGGACACATGGAGGACAACACATACTAACCTACACACATACTATACTATCCTAAACAATCATATATTTTTTTGTTATTTTTTTTCATATTTGTTTCATTTGTTTTTGGAAACACACAGGAACCCCAACATTGCCACCCACCCACCCACCCACACACTTAATAAGGAAAAGTAGAAAGAATCAGGACCCCCCACCCCCTCCCTAACACTAACTAAACTAACAACCTATACTAACCTAACACTAATCCCCCAAGCCCACTAATCATGAGAACAAGGAAAAGAGGAGGGAGGGGAGGGAATCATGTCCATAGCATAAATTATATTCCTAGAGGTTGGCCCTCCGGAGGGTCCGCCTGATCGATTTGATCCGCTTCTTGATGTAGCTGACATCCTGGCTAAGATTGTTCACCTTCTTTAGAACTTGGTCCATCTTATGTTCCAAAGCCAGGTTTGCCGCAGGGTCGATTGTTGGTGCTGGTGCCGTTTGTGTCCCGGCCGAGGTGCTCTGTGGCCGTGCGGAGCCTAGCCCACTGGACTGTCCTGCAGCTGTCACACTGCTGTGGCCTGGGTGTGCTGCAGATGTAGGGACAACTGTCCCCGCTGTGGGTGGGGCCACCTGGGGAGAACCGGTGGTTGTGGTGGTGGTGGCTGTAGTGGGCAACCTTGGGCCACCCTGTGGTGAAGCCCACCATGCTCCGGAGGCCCGGTCAGACTGGTATGTACGGGCCATCCTTCGGAACCCCGACTGCACCTGCAGGATGTGTCTGTATCTCATGGCTCGCCTCTCAAATTCATGCTTCTGGGCGGGTGTCATGTTTGCAGCTGTGAAGACAAAGGGCAACTATTTACCATAGGAACTGCAATGTGTGAAATAGCACAAGTGGTCAATCTGACAATACATCTACTTTACTTGTAACAGCTCATATCACCATACAGATCATTGAAAGTCTCAGAGGTAGTACATGGAAAGCCTGCCTACAAAGGTCATCTCACACATAGCACATCCAAAATCTACATGATGGGTAACAACTGGCAATAACTTGTTATCAAAGTACTGACAGTTGTCAGCTAACAATCATGCCGCACATCCTCCGCCTATTGCCTGGACTACATATGTCAGTGTATGTGATGATAATCTCAAACCTCAAGGTCTGCGATTTGTAATAGGATTTGCTAGTACAGTACTCATGTGCCATACCTGAGTGTGTACACTAGGTTCAAAACAAACTTTCAAATAGTCACAAGTATGTGTAACATGCTGGTTGCTTCAGTCCTAGGTACCCTATTCACAAACCCATGCCTATGTTTGAGGGGGGGGGGGAGAACAACCAAACAATTCCAAACTACATGCACACCCAGGAGTGTATAGAAAGCTCAACATGTGTTTGGCTCAACACACACACCACCAGTAAGGGCTATCAACAAATTGGAGTCAGCTAAACCTTGTCCTATCCAAGGCCCACACATGTCAGAATGTACTGACCTAGGTCAACATCACATACTTCCAGTGAGGCATAATTTTGAACAGACACAGAGTAGCAAGAACACCCATGATCATGAATAGCATGCACACCTAGGCCTTTGCACTCTAGTTCCACACACTTGTAGTACAACTTGTGGAAGTACATGCTCCCAGAAGGTTCAAACTACAGTGTACTCAGTACATCTGTTAATAGGGAAGCAGCAGTCTTCAGAAAAGCCATTTGCAGAAGCTATCTGGGAGAATGTGAGTCTGACAAGCAGACTCAGTCAGAGACGAGTCCCAGTGCAACTCTTATTGTAACTAGTGTATTCCACATGACTCACCCCAGTTCTCATACCGGGCCCTACAGGAATGGCCTACAAACCCTAGATCAGACAAATGGATAAGCATTGGTCAACTCAAAATTTTCTAAGAACTGAAATCCCACTAATGGAACAAGACTAATGATTGGGCAGCGCATCACACCTTGCAATGTGTTCAACACACAGGAGTCCATCACACATCACCAGCAAACACAAAACCTAACACACATGTCAACACTCACTGTAGGTGTCGGGGTCCTCAAAACGAGCAACCTCTCCCACTGTGTACGGTGCAGGTCCACCTGTAAAGCATGGAAGGAAGAATATGCTCAGAATCAGTGCACTGACAAACAATTTCAATTACAAAAACAATGTGTAAGCTGACATGAGTAATTAAACACTTTCAGGCATGCTCATACTGCATGGATTATTTCACGGCCAACATTTACATAGGATGGGTCTCCTGCTACAGTTACACACACTTCTACACACATGCAGTGGCCCTGACTGTCATGTGGTGGCAAACATGCACCTCCATTAGTGAGCAGCAACAATATTGGTGTGTATTCGTCTCATCATGTACATCCAAGAGAGACATCCAAAGGCTGGTTACTTGAGGACTGCATGACCTGTCAAACAGCCTATGTGGTCATGACACATTTGTGACAGATATGTACATTGTACAGAGGGGCAGGGACTTTGGCAATACCTCATGTTGTTAAAGTTTCATAAATTGATGTGTCTCAACAATGGTGATTGGCACCAAACATAGATGTTTGTACCCTAGTCCATGCCTTTGGACTGCCATCCCTAATCGGATTTTGGCACAAGAAACACCCACTGTACAGAATCTGTAAACAGGATATCCTATTACATCACATCCTGCATTACATGGCTGCCGTTTTTTCCCATTATGCGTGAAAGAGGTGAAAATTATGCCGCATCCAATTATTATTTACCAATTATTAAAAATATTTGGATGCAGCATTATTTGCACTCCTGTGCTTCAAAAAATATGACGCACAAGCTGTATGCGTGAAAATATGACGCATAATGACAATTATGTATTTTTTATGTCCAAATGAGTCATGCAAATTTGCTTTACCTAACGGTGCTAAATGCTAAATACTTGGGCTTAGCGAAAGCAAATGTGCCTTACAGGATGTATGGAAGGCATTCACAGTGCAATAGTAATGATTGGCCAAAATGGAGATTACTCATAATTGTGCACACATGTAGATAATTGCTTAATCCGACTTTCCAAATATGAAAGAGCTAACAGGATGTCTTTATTAGCTAATTTGTGAGCACATGTATCAAGCTTTTACAAATTGCAAAATGGGCATTTAGGTAATGCAATTGACGCCTAAACAATTTTTGGTGGTAACCATGTGCTAATTACAAGTTAATGTAGCAAAAATATGTTTCACTATAGACATGTAGCGCACACATGCCCATTAAGCATGTGTGTGCTTCACGTGTCTGTAATTTCACGTGTCTGTAATTTCGGCACCTTGCACCTGTTAATTGGGGTGCAGCAGAGGGGGGCTTAGGCCCCCAGCACCCTGGGATTTGCTGTTCCTGACTTGCGAATTAATCAACGGTTTTCACAATTTCTGTGATGCTAAACCATTGGCAGCAGGCCCATAGATGCAAATTGAGTATGATTCTCTTTTAGCAAATCTGTAATACCATTTGCCCATTTGAAGTTTGCCCTATTACTTCTTTAGAAAAATCAGACATACCATTTAGCATAGATTTAATAGCAAATTCTCAAAGTTCCTAATGTTATAATTGCAAATAGGTTTTTGATGCATGTGGCCCTTAATGCATTACCTGGTTTAGTGGCATGTTTCACTCTTCATGCTAGGTTACAATTGGGACACTACTGTGATAGGCTGCTTGCAACGACTTTGATGATTGGATGGTACATGTACATGTGTGTGACCCAATGTTGATCCTGTATCAACTGTTAAGGTGTATGTTGTCACTGTTACGTCCTGGTCTCATCATGAGTTAGTGGCAGCTAATCGTGTATCTAATGAGTATCATTTGGAGATAAATGTGAGTAAAGTCATTGAGGACATGGTAACCTACACGTGGATGGTCCCACCCTGTCACTGAAGACGTGTAATGAGACTTTCAACTGGGCAACCTTGGTGTGCTGAGTGAGAGAATGTCTCAGGTGTTAGGATCCGGCATGTGTCATTGCAACATTTGTACTCAAGTTGGCCTCTGTGGATGGAAATGCATCTGGGAACATCATAGCCTCTGTGCAGAATAATATGGCTGGTATTCACCACACACAAGCCATCTCCATTATTTGGACAATGTTACTCAGCGTGTGAACTGTCAGGGTCCTCAAATGTGTAGACTTTTCATGGACATTATCTGAGGTTGCTGGTTCTGCTGGAGGCCAGGTACACCATCCCAGGCTATGGGCCAGGTACACTGTTACACTTTGTAGTTTAGGCATTAATGAGGCCCAGACAACGGATGGGGCATGATTTAGCTATTCAAGGGCACTGTAACAAATATGATACAAATAAAAGTCAGATGATGCAATACAATGTATTTGAGTATACATTGATGAGGCAAATGACAAATTAGCCTCTGAGGAAAGAGAGGTTTTGAACAGCAAGTGTGGTCCATATGTGGCCACCGGGAATCTTTAGGATGACCCACGGACAGGTGCCAGTCAGGCTGACAGGATGCAGGGTCAATCAGAAACCTGCTCTTTCACAATTGACATGATCAGTGGTCTGACTAAGACTGGTCGGAGTGAGCAGTAGACAGTTGACATGTCAAACTGTGTATGTCCTGTGTTGTTTTGAAGGTGACACATGAACCCAGATACAGTGTTACACGGGAACATTAGTAGCAATGCTTACCGGTGTAATTGCCAAAATGGCTACATCTATGCTGTAGGAGGCATCAGCAGGGACGGTGCATGTAAATTTGGGTGGTGTGCATAGAGATGATCACTGGTGTGGCCTCCATTAGTGTTTCACAAGTCTTGTCGGATGAGATTTGCTTTCAAATGGCCTACTGTACCTTTCACACAGGAAGCAATCGACAGATGATACCAGGCCTTATAAACTCCAAACCAGTGTATTCTTTGAGCTGACTTCCATGCAGTCAGATAGTACTATGACATTGGTATACCATAGGAAAGGCTGTGGCACACTGGATGACTCTTGTTAGTGTGTGTGTGTAGATGAGGGAATATCAGGGTACACATATTTGTATTCCAGGGACCTCTTCAGACAGGTGGGGTGTGACCAGGCGCATGGGTGTGTCAGCTTCTTAGAAAAGGGCTGACATGTAGATGGGATGTGATGTGCTGGATGCTTGTCATATGTGTGGCACTTGTGCTGTGTATGTTCTGCTTATGAGTAACTCTAGTGACAGATAGTCTTTGCAAAGATTGTATGTAGTTGGAATTACTGCTGTCAAGGGTCTGGTCATACATTCCTGTTCCTGATGCAAAAGCATGTCAACTGCCTGATGTATGAGGCCTGTTTTCCCCTAGTTGAGTGATGGTGTTTTAGTTGTGTGCCATATGCTGCGATGAACCATGTTTCCAACATGTATGTGTGTAATAGGAGTGGTCCTCAGCTATTGCCCTTCAAAGGTGAACTGTACAGGATGTCAGTCATTTACATTGTGTGTGTATGTGACCGTTGTATGATAGGCATCACATTTGTAGTGGGATTTTCTGTGTCCTGATTGTTATATCATCAATGCTCGATGAGGCAATACTCTTCTTCTGATATTTAGAGCTAAAGGTGTGCAGAAATGATTAGCCAGACCATGATGTGGTGTTTCTTATCAGTGTTTATTTACAATAGTTCATTAAGTGGTGATGGTGATAATATTTAAAAGATATTGTTCACAATGTGTTGGCGCCTACGCACTCCAGCAGCCGTGTTTGGTTGTTCCCCCTCATGTTGCAGGGCAGCATCCTCCTCTTCCTCGTCTTCAGGCATGTATGGGTCTGGTTCCAGGAGGGGAATGTTCCTTCTTATGCAAATGTTGTGCAGGATGGAACATGTTAGTATGATCTTACAGACCATCTCGGGGGAATATAGGAGGCTACCACCAGTGATGTCGAGGCAGCGGAACCTTGACTTGAGGATGCCGAAGGTCCGCTCGACAATGCTGCGTGTCCTCCTATGGGCCTCGTTGTAGGCACGCTCTGCAGCTGTACTCGGGTTGCCAAATGGTGTCATTATCCATGGCTGGATGCCATACCCCTGATCAGCTGCAAGAGAAAAAGAATGGGATCATGTTGATGTAGCTGGCACTATTGAAAAGACCTTTCATGGCAGTATTTGTCTTGTGTTGTCTGTGACTCTTTTGTGTACTAATGTGACATCCTATGCTTGTAGGCTATACCATCTGCATTGTGTTGTTTCCTTGGCTAAACGAGTGTTTGTCTGCTAACCGTTTGTCAGCAGTATGTTTTGGGATTTTCAGTACAGTGTGCCCTCCCTAGCATTGTGACTTGTGATACAGGTGTCCGTGTGTCTTCACTTGGGGTGAGATGATAGTTCCATGCAGAGTTAAAATTGAAAGTGTTGTTAACACGTTCATATCAAAGTACCCTGGGCATCCCATACCTTTAGACTTATGCAATGTATTAATGTAAAGGTCATTGGGACACTTACAATTTGCAAGGTGACATTTCGGCAACCACACTCATTAATGTCTTGACATTAGGCTGTACAGTAAATTCCGATGTGTGACAGGTTCAATAGTGACCTAAGAAACATGGCTAGCGAGCGGTGTGACAACCTCAGTGTGTTCCTGTTGACATGTTGCTGTTGTGGTGTATGTGTTGTGTGTCCTAGAGGGTTGCTCTGCAGTGTATATATAAGTAGGTTTTTGTACTTACCAACAAGTAGTCCATTGCCATACCGTCCATCCTGGAAGTGTTGATTGATAGTGCAGTGACGGAAGACGTATGAGTCATGTACACTCCCAGGATATTTAGCCACGATGTTGGTGAACATTCCTTGGTGATCGACAATGGCCTGCACGTTGATTGAATGTGTGTGCTTCCTATTGCGGTAGAGGTGTTCAGTTGAAGCAGGTGGCACAAGGCATACATGAGTGCAGTCGATTGAACCAAGGACGTGTGGGAAGCCACTGATTGCGTAGAACCCCTGTTTAGTTTCCTGCTGCTTCTGCAGTGTGTTAGGGAAGCAGATGTGGCGGGTGTCAGTCGAATGATGGCATCCAGTACTTTGGGCAGAAATGCGGAGAATGATGGTTGTGATATTCCACCTACCAGGGCACCAGTTGTTTGAAAAGAGCCACTTGCCAGCATATGAAGTACGGCAAGCAGCTTTGTTTCTGTTGTGATGGTGTGGGGTGTCACCAAAGTGGGGGCCAACTGCTGTTCAATATTTCGCAGCAGCTGCTGAATGGCCTGCCAGTTCAACCGGTACCTCTGTATGATGTCGTGTTCCCTGAGGCCCTGAAGGGTTGTTCTTGGGCCGAATATCCTCTCCTGCCTTCTGCGCTGCCTTTGGGGTCCCTGCTGGTGTTGTTGTAGCTGCTGTTGTTGCTGCTGGGCTCTGCGTGTGCGTGCACGCTGGATTAGAATCACCTCCATGGCTCCCTGTTGATGCTCTGCTGCTCTGCTGTTTGTTCTGTGTGTTCTGATTAAATACAGGTGTGTTTGCCCCATTTTAACGTCTGCCCTGACCCAGGCGTTAATTTTTGATAATCAGGCTGTGCAACATTTTCTGGTTCCGCCTCCCGGCCGTGCGTCATTTTTGCCCGAAAGCATAAATACGACGCACGGCCGTTTAAGCCATTTTTTTGACGGGAACGCCTACCTTGCATATTATTAACGCAAGGCTGGTTGCCGCATCCAAAAAATGACGCACATGGCGGAATTTTGTTGTCCGCGGGCTCGGGCGTCAAAGTTTAAATACGGGGCAATGTTTGCGCTGATTGTGCGTCAAAAATTTTGACGCACAATCGGCGCAAACGGAGTATAAATATGCCCCTGAGTCTGTTGTTCAGGTAGGTTGGTCCGGTGTTGTGGAGTGCTTTGTGAGCGTGGGTAAGAAGCTTGAAAGGGATCCTCTTGTCCACGGGGAGACAGTGAAGGTTTCTCAGGTGGTGGGAGATGTGGCTGCGGCGGGGTATGTCGAGGATCAGCCGGGCAGAGGCGTTTTGGATGCGTTGGAGGTGTAGTAGGTCTTTTGCTGGGAGGCCTGTGTAGAGTGCGTTGCCGTAGTCTAGCCTGCTGCTGACGAGGGCCTGTGTCACCGTTCTTTTTGTTTCTGTCAGGATCCACTTGAAGATCCTATGGAGCATGCGGAGTGTGTTGTAGCAGGAGGAGGAGACTGCGTTGACCTGTTTAGACATGGTGAGGGAGGAGTCGAGGACGAAGCCCAGGTTGTGTGCGTGGTTGGTTGGTGTCGGTGGGGTTCCAAGTGTGGTAGGCCACCAGGTGTTGTCCCAGGCAGAGGGGGTGGGTCCTAGGATGAGGACCTCCGTCTTGTCCGAATTGAGTTTCAGATGGCTGCTTTTCATCCATTTGGCGATGGATTCCCTTCCCTCGTGGAGGTTGGTTTTGGCTGTGTGCAGGTCTTTGGTGAGCGAGAGCATGAGCAGGGTGTCGTCGGTGTAGGTGAGAATGTTGAGGTTGTGTTGTGGGCTACTTGTGCTAGGGGGGCCATGTAGATGTTGAACAGCCTCGGGCTGAGGGATGAGCCTTGGGGGACGCCGCAGATGATGTTGATGGCTTTCTCTAAATTTTTTCCTTCCAAATGTAAGGCAGTGTGTAAAAAAAGACGTCTATTTGAGAAATGCCCTGTAATTCACATGCTAGTATGGACACCCCGGAATTCAGAGATGTGCAAATAACCACTGCTTCTCAACACCTTATCTTGTGGCCATTTTGGACATACAAAGGTTTTCTTGATACCTATTTTTCACTTTTTATATTTCAGCAAATGAATTGCTGTATACCCGGTATAGAATAAAAACCCATTGCAAGGTACAGCTCATTTATTGGCTCTGGGTACCTAGAGTTCTTGATAAACCTACAAGCCCTATGTATCCCTGCAACCAAAAGAGTCCAGCTGACGTAACAGTATATTGCTTTCAAAACTCTGACATCGCAGGAAAAAGTTACAGAGTAAAACGTGGAGAAAAATGGCTGTTTTTTTCACCTCAATTTCAATATTTGTTTATTTCAGCTGTTATTTTCTGTAGGAAACACTTGTAGGATGTACTCAAAAGACCCCTTGCTGAATTCAGAATTTTGTCTACTTTTCAGAAATGTTTAGCTTTCTGGGATCCAGCATTGGTTTCTCACCCATTTTGGTCACTAACTGGAAGGAGGCTGAAAGCACAAAAAATAGTAAAAATGGGGTATGTCCCAGTAAAATGTCAAAATTGTATTTAAAAATTGGGTTTTCCAATTCAAGTCTGCATGTTCCTGAAAGCTGGGAAGATGGTGATCTTGCCACCGCAATCCCTTTGTTGATGCCATTTTCAGGGAAAAATACACAAGCTTCCTTCTGCTGCCCTTTTTTCCCATTAAAAAAAAAAAAGAAATTCACTGTATTTTGGCTAATTTCTTCGTCTCCTTCAGGGGAACCCACAATGTCTGGGTACCTCTAGAATCCCAAGGATGTTGGGAAAAAAGGACGCAAATTTGGCGTGGGTAGCTTCTGTGAACAAAAAGTTATGAGGGCCTAAGCGTGAACTGCCGCAAATAGCCACAAAAAGGCTTGGCACAGGAGGGGGAAAAGGCCTGGCAGCAAACGGGATAAAGGTATAGTACCATAGACGTGCCTCAGGATAAACCTGATGCATCCCAAACCTGTGTACATGCAAAACAAAGCTAACTGGGTTTTCCCGTAATCTGCAGTAATGCCTCAACTCGGTTACTCTAGGAAGGGGCTCAAGGTGCTCTCTAACCTAAGCAAAAGAATGCAGGCAAGAGTATAAACAAAGATAAGGCTCATAGGTGTAGAGACAAACAATAACAAAATGTAAAATGATAAAAAAAGTCAGTATAACCAAGATTCTAGCCAACGTGTCCCGCATTAAAAATTCTCTAAAAAAGCAATAATCCTCACAGCCCCATACTGTGTGTGAAATGTAGTGCTTAATCGCTCATCCAAAGCGTAACATCCATTGTCACAGAGCTTAGCACTAGTAACACAACTCACGATGCAAGTAATTGGTAACAGTTTTATCCTGTATTAGAATGACAAAAATGGGGGACCAATGTGGCTCTCCTGGATGTGGGAAACACCAGGAAAACCCATAACCCTAGTGTAATGGCACCGAAAATATGACGCCTCGGGGGGGAAACAGTGCTGTCTAACCCCAAACTTGTGCGAGCTGCCCGCTTTGAAGTAAGCTGCTGAGCGCACTAACCGATGCAAATGGGTTACATCTCCCCAAGAATACTAGGAACCATGGTCCGAGAACTGGCTGCCACGTCATTGAGACACCTGCTTCGCATGCTCAAAGCGCTAGGAGGTGTTTGCAGGTGATTTGTCCCAGGAATGCTGAGAGGCGCAGTTTAGGCTCATGGATCCGCCCACTCCACCTGCCCTAAATGCCAGAATGCGCATTTGGGTTACAAGATATACAGGAAATTGTGGTCCGGGCTGAGAGCGCCAGCGGGCTCTAATGCCTAATTCACTAATAGTGTGAGGAAGCATAGTAGATAGAAACATGCTTCACTAATAGTGTAAAATCCATATCCTCATTTACAGTCAACAATGTATATCGTAAAAAGTGCAGGTATCTTACCTTGAATGAGTGTGGCCACACATGCCACTTTTTGAGGTTACTGGCTGACTCTCATGCCCTTAATATATATTCCATCAAAGTTCCATGATGTTTTGGTGGGATGTTGTGAGGAAACATTCTCATACATATGTACCCTCTTATATATTTATATTTAGTGGGCTGTCATTGCTTTTCCCATCACTTTCCTTCAAGGTTAGAGACCTGCACTCATTACGATATACATTTGTATGGGTCCTCCAGTCTTTTAGTTTGTCTCTTTTGTTTTTAGTTAAGATTATAGACCAGCATTCATGACTTTAAATATGGATATTGGCTTTTACACTATTAGTGAAGCATGTTTCTATCTACTATGCTTCCTTATACTGTTAGTAAAATAGGCATCATAGGAGAGATAGGCCTTGCAGTAGTGAAAAAAGATTTTGAGAGTTTTTCACTACCTGGCCATATAAAACTTAAAAGTACATGTCCTGCCTTTTAAATGTATTCCAGCATACTCACTGGGCTGTCCCTGGCCTATCTTAGGGGTGACATATGTGTAAAAGGAAACGTTTGGGCCTGGCAAAAAGGCTATTTGGCCAGGTAGACATGGCAGTGTAAATCTGCACACACAGGCTCTGCAGTGGCAAGCCTGAGAAATGGTTAAGGGACTACTTAAGTGATGCAGTCCCACTAGTTGCATTTCATTTACAGGCCCTGGGTTTATATAGTACCACTTTACTAGGGACTTACAAGTAAATTAAATATGCAAATTGGGGATAAGTCAATATCACCATGTTTAAGGGAAACCCCATCATGGGGGGGAGACAACCCTTAGGTTGTCAGGTCTAACATGGGGCATCTCAGAATGAGGTATGATGCAGGAGCGCGGAAAATGAAGGGGTAACACAAACTTTCCAAGAAGTGAGTCACCTCAGAGGTATAACATGCAGTGGCACTGAAAAAGGGGGGGGTTATAAGAACATTTGAAGAAGTGAGCTGTCTCAGAACGAGGTATAAAGTAATATCATTTACATAAAGGGATGACACATTTCAAGAAGTTAGCTGTTAGACCGATCTGCCTTAGGATGGCCATCCCCTAAACATCTTTCCTTACTCCTCCCTTTTGTTTTCTGATCTCATTTGGTTGGCCTTAGGGTTCTGTGCAATTTACCACTGCTAACTAGTGTTAAAGCATGCGTTCTCAAGCCCTAAAACATGGTAACATTTACATACACCTAATTGGCACATTTAACATACTTATAAGTCCCTAGTAAAGTAGTATTACTTCTACTCAGGGCCTGTAAATTAAATGCTTTTGGTGGTCCTCAAGTTCTAATTGTGCAGCTGGCTAATTAGCCTGTTAAACATACTTCAGGTCTGCCATTGCAACCTGTAAATGCAGTTTTAAGCTGCAATTTCGACCTGACAAAATAAACTGTTTGCCAGGTCTAAACCTCCCTTTTAAAACATATGTCATCCCTTGCACAGCCCAGATGGAAGGTTACAGTGTATTTAAAAGGTTGGACATGCACATTTAACTTATATTTGTCCTGGTACTAAAAAACTCTTAAAGCCTTGTTTTTCACTACTGCAAGGCCTAGCTCTCTCATCAAATAACATTGGGTTACCTTATTACATTTAATAAGTGATAACTTTCAATTGGGAGCAGGTAAGAACTTTAAGTTTGGTGTCTAAAGAATTGTAATTTAAAACCCTCTTTAACTGTAAAGTCGGATTTTAAGTTACAATTCTGCAAATAAAACTTTTAGAACATTGGCATTTTCTTTTTCTAACCATTTAGTGCCTGTACCCTGTATACTGGGTCACATGACTAGAGTAGTTGGTCTTTGTGCATTACTCCCAGACAGTGAGACAAAGGGGAACTACGTATTGGAGGGCAGCCATCTCTGACCTGATAGGGGGAGTAGCTGTCACCTACCACACATGCACATCACAAAGTCTATGTCTCAGCACACTTACAAAGGGTTTCAGGGCGGGGAGGCAGGAAATTCCAAATACCTCTGGGGGTGGGCACTTCTAGAAGCTTCTCCTATTTCAAAGCTGGCACCAATTATAAATATTGGACCCTCAGACTCAAATCTTCAGTACACATCTCGACTTGTGGAAGACTCAAAAGAAGGACTGATATACTGCTCTGTTGCAAGAACGACTGCTACTCTGCTGCCAGAATGAGGAGGACTGGACCTTGATATTGAAACCAGAACTACCAGAGTGACCCCAAGGGCTTATTGGCTGTCCTCCTGATCAGAACCTCTGTGACATAAAAGGCTCCGACTACCTTTGGATCCTGATCTCTGCCTGATGTGAGTCTTGCCCACCAAGTGGTGCCTTCCTGGGCCCGGACCCTTAGAAGTGTGAATGAAGGTGCTCTGCTATACCAACCTATGGTCCAAGCAGAACTGACGCAGCGCAACTTCGCATTGGATCCGCTGCAGCACGATACACATCCCCGATGCAGGACTCCACAGCTCCATGAAACTGCTGTTGCATAATGCACCCTCAATGCAGAACCTCGCATCTCAGTGCTGCAGCTCCTCTGAACCTCAACTGCATGATGCATCCTCGAGACAGGACCTTGAACTTCGTTCGTTCCTGATGTATCCTCAAGGCTGGACTTTGCAATCACTGCTGCACAACGCATCCTTGACACAGAACCTTGCAATGCTCTGAAACCCAGATTTAAGGTACTTTGTTGCTCTTTGAAACATTGCATAAATACTTTATACATTGCCTCTGAATTAAGCCTGAGTGCTTTTGTGCCAAGCTACCAGAGAGTTGAGCACAGGTTAATTTGGGGTTTCCTTGTGTTTCATCCTGGCATTAATTGTGGCTGGTGCTTGAGTATTGTTTCACCCCGCCCCTAAACCCTTTCAATTTCCTAAATTAGCCTTCTGAGAATGAGGTATAACATGTAGTGACTGTAGGAGGCTGGCCTGGCTTGTAGTGGGTACCAAGGGTACTTACACCTCATAGCAGGTCCAGTTATCCCATATTAGTGAAATGTAGTCAGTGTCTAGAAGCCAGGCTGTCTAGAGGTAGCTGTAGGCAGAGCAGCCAAGGCTGAACTAGGAGACATGCAAAGCTCTTGCAATACCACTGTAGACACATAGGGGGTGATTCTAACCCTGGCGGTCGGTGTTAAAGCGGCGGCCAACCCGCCAACAGGCTGGCGGTAAAAAATATGGAATTCTGACCCTGGCGGGAACCGCCAACACAGACAGCCACTTTAACACTCCGCCCGCCACGGCGGTACAAACAAACAGCGCGGCGGTCACCGCCAACAGCCAGGCGGCAGACAATGTACCGCCCACACTATCACAACTCACCAATCCGCCACCTTTTCCGGGGCGGGAGCACCGCCGATAAAAACACGGCGGAAACAGACTACGAACGGGAAAACGCACACCACTACGCACTCCAGGAGGAAGGAGGACAGCATGGAACCCGAATTAAACATCCTACCTGCTCTCGTCTACCTTCTCATCTACCACGAGTACGAAGTCCGGCGCAGACGACAACGGTGAGTACTGCACCTACGACACACGGGAGGGGGGAGGACGAAAGGTTACGGGCACACACATATGCGACCCCCCCCCCCCCCAACTATGTACACACCAATGCAGAGCAACAAGTCACAGTGACACCACCCAAACACCCCTGAAAAATGCTAGGACATAATCAAATTTGGAATAAATATTTATGTACCAAAAAGCTCCTGAAAATTATCGTACAACCATGAAAGATATACACAAGAAAACAAATGACATACACATCAGTGTATAACTGAAGTAACAAGTCCTGCACATCCTACGAATTCATCATGTCCGTGGGGCAAAGTTTTGAGAAACAAGGGCAAAGCCCACACAGGAGACCTGAGTCCTTTGAAGAGAACACTGCAGGGGCATCAGATGTAAAAACTACAGGCACCTCAGGGGGAAGGGAAGGGGGGGGCACCACAGCCACATGAGTCCACGACGCCAGATCCACGAGGAGCCACCATGCCCACTGTACCATCCTGGGGAGTGCAAAGCCACAGTCTCTCAATGTCTCTACAGTGGGTGGGCTGCCCACTGGACCATCCTGGGGAGTGCAAAGCCACAGTCTCTCAATGTCTCTACAGTGGGTGGGCTGCCCACTGTACCATCCTGGGGAGTGCAAAGCCACAGTCTCTCAATGTCTCTACAGTGGGTGGGCTGCCCACTGGACCATCCTGGGGAGTGCAAAGCCAAAGTCTCTCAATGTCTCTACAGTGGGTGGGCTGCCCACTGGACCATCCTGGGGAGTGCAAAGCCACAGTCTCTCAATGTCTCTACAGTGGGTGGGCTGCCCACTGGACCATCCTGGGGAGTGCAAAGCCACAGTCTCTCAATGTCTCTACAGTGGGTGGGCTGCCCACTGTACCATCCTGGGGAGTGCAAAGCCACAGTCTCTCAATGTCTCTACAGTGGGTGGGCTGCCCACTGTACCATCCTGGGGAGTGCAAAGCCACAGTCTCTCAATGTCTCTACAGTGGGTGGGCTGCCCACTGTACCATCCTGGGGAGTGCAAAGCCACAGTCCATCAGGTGGATGACAGTCTTCACTGGTCAAGGAGGAGGCATGGTGGGCACAGTGAACCATAAACAGTGATTGAGACGGCGGTGCCCAGCGGAGCGATGTTTGAGAAGAAGGGCCCAGCGGAGCGGTGCTTGAGATGAAGGGCCCAGCGGAGCGGTGCTTGAGACGGCGGGGCCCAGCGGAGCGGTGCTTGAGATGAAGGGCCCAGCGGAGCGGTGCTTGAGACGGCGGTGCCCAGCGGAGCGGTGTTTGAGAAGAAGGGCCCAGCGGAGCGGTGTTTGAGAAGAAGGGCCCAGCGGAGCGGTGTTTGAGAAGAAGGGCCCAGCGGAGCGGTGCTTGAGATGAAAGGCCCAGCGGAGCGGTGCTTGAGAAGAAGGGCCCAGCGGAGCGGTGCTTGAGATGAAGGGCCCAGCGGAGCGGTGCTTGAGATGAAGGGCCCAGCGGAGCGGTGCTTGAGATGAAGGGCCCAGCGGAGCGGTGCTTGAGATGAAGGGCCCAGCGGAGCGGTGCTTGAGACGGCGGTGCCCAGCGGAGCGGTGTTTGAGAAGAAGGGCCCAGCGGAGCGGTGTTTGAGAAGAAGGGCCCAGCGGAGCGGTGTTTGAGAAGAAGGGCCCAGCGGAGCGGTGCTTGAGATGAAGGGCCCAGCGGAGCGGTGCTTGAGAAGAAGGGCCCAGCAGAGCGGTGCTTGAGATGAATGGCCCAGCGGAGCGGTGCTTGAGATGAAGGGCCCAGCGGAGCGGTGCTTGAGACGGCGGTGCCCAGCGGAGCGGTGTTTGAGAAGAAGGGCCCAGCGGAGCGGTGCTTGAGATGAAGGGCCCAGCAGAGCGGTGCTTGAGAAGAAGGGCCCAGCGGAGCGGTGCTTGAGATGAAGGGCCCAGCGGAGCGGTGCTTGAGATGAAGGGCCCCGCGGAGCGGTGCTTGAGACGGGGGGGCCCAGCGGAGCGGTGCTTGAGACGGCGGGGCCCTCTTCAGCGGTGCCTATCCTCACGGCGGGGCCCTCTTCAGCGGTGCTCTTCTCCACGGCGGGCCCTGTTCAGCGGTGCTCTTCTCCACGGCGGGCCCTGTTCAGCGGTGCTCTTCTCCACGGCAGGCCCTGTTCAGCGGTGCTCTTCTCCACGGCGGGCCCTGTTCAGCAGTGCTCTTCTGCACGGCAGGGCCCTGTTCAGCGGTGCTCTTCTGCACGGCGGGCCCTGTTCAGCGGTGCTCTTCTCCACGGCGGGCCCTGTTCAGCGGTGCTCTTCTGCACGGCGGGGCCCTGTTCAGCGGTGCTCTTCTGCACGGCGGGGCCCTGTTCAGCGGTGCCTATCTTCACGGCGGGGCCCTGTTCAGCGGTGCTCTTCTGCACGGCGGGCCCTGTTCAGCGGTGCTCTTCTGCACCCCGGGCCCTGTTCAGCGGTGCTCTTCTCCACGGCGGGCCCTGTTCAGCTGTGCTCTTCTCCACGGCGGGCCCTGTTCAGCGGTGCTCTTCTGCACGGCGGGGCCCTTTTCAGCGGTGCCTATCTTCACGGCGGGGCCCTGTTCAGCGGTGCTCTTCTGCACGGCGGGCCCTGTTCAGCAGTGCTCTTCTCCACGGCGGGCCCTGTTCAGTGGTGCTCTTCTGCACGGCGGGGCCCTGTTCAGCGGTGCCTATCTTCACGGCGGGGCCCTGTTCAGCGGTGCTCTTCTGCACGGCGGGGCCCTGTTCAGCGGTGCCTATCTTCACGGCGGGGCCCTGTTCAGCGGTGCTCTTCTGCACGGCGGGCCCTGTTCAGCGGTGCTCTTCTGCACCGCGGGCCCTGTTCAGCGGTGCTCTTCTCCACGGCGGGCCCTGTTCAGCGGTGCTCATCCAGCAGGTCAAGGGAGCCAGACCTGGCCTGGACTCCCTGCTCAGTCGCCCTGGGACCGTGACGTTTCTGGACCCTTCGGGGACGGACTCCTGGCCTCCTTAGTGTCCTCCTTCCCAGCTGGGATGTGACATGTGGGGTCCACCTTCTCCGCGCTCCTGCTGCCCTTCCGCTCCTTTGATGGGGCTCTCGGGCCCTTGCCTCCCCTAGATGGTGTGGCTGGTGAAGTGGCCGCACATTGCTCCTTGGGGGCAGCCCTGTCGGTCCTCGCACGGCGGCCCTTGTTTTTGCGGGTCCTCTTGCCGGGGGGGGGGCTGGACGTGTCCTTGCTGCTGATCGATGTGTCACTGCTGGCAAAGGGTGGACTCCAGATCCCATGCACAACAGTGACACGCGAAGCTGGGCTGGTGGTGGCTGCGGTGCTCTTGGGACTCTTTGCCGATGGAGGGGGGAGCTCATCGGAGGGAAAGAGGTCAAGATTAGCCATGAAAAGTTTTTTAGGGCCAAGGTAAAGGGTAGGAGAAGTGGAGATGGAAGTGGAGGAGGAGGAGGTGGTTGTAGGACAGTCAGGTGTGCTGTCATTGGGTGAAGGTGCTGGTGCTGTAGGCTGTCGTGAGGTGGATGTCTGTTGGGTGGGTGGCTGCCTGCGTTTGTGTGTCTTGGAAGAGGGGGTGACAGACACAGTGGGAGAGGACACAGG
This sequence comes from Pleurodeles waltl, assembly GCF_031143425.1. Taxonomy (NCBI): domain Eukaryota; kingdom Metazoa; phylum Chordata; class Amphibia; order Caudata; family Salamandridae; genus Pleurodeles; species Pleurodeles waltl. The sequence goes on along the minus strand of NC_090448.1, from coordinate 778,751,387 downwards.
GGACGTGTAAATGGCAGTGGGGGTGGTGACTGCACGAGTGTGGACTGTACTGGAGGGTGAGGAGGTGATGGAAGCACTGGCTGATGTTGGGGTGCATGCAGGTGTGAGTGTAGACGTCACAGGGAAGGAGGAGGGAGACGAGGAGGAGGGGGACACAGAGGTGGTTGTGACTGTTGGAATGTATGCATCTGGGTGTTGCTTGGGTGAGTGTTTGTGGGATCTGTGGTGCTTGTGTTTGGATGAGCTGCTCTTGGGTGTTGAGGTGTGTGCAGGCTGGTCTGATGGTGTGGATGGGATAGGCTGAGGAACAGGAGACAGAGAAAGGCTGGAGGCAGTAAGAAGAGGGAGGCTGGAAACAGGGACAATGGCTGCCGTCAGTGCTGAGGCCAGAGCAGTGAACGCTCGTTGATGGGCAGCCTGACCCGAATGAATGCCCTCCAGGTACGCATTGCTCTGTTGCACCTCCCTTTGCACACCCTGGATGGCATTAAAAAGGGTCGTCTGCCCAACAATGAGCGTCCTTACCAGGTCAATGAGCTCCGCACTGAGGGCAGCAGGGGCAACAGGGGCAGGGGCTGAGGTGCCTGGGGCGAAGGAGACGCGCACCTTCCTGGGCGAACGGGCACGGAGCGAAGACTGAGGGGCTGCTGGGAGGGCGGGGCTGGTGCGCTGGGTGGCGGCTGTACCTGTAGAGGCGGGGGGCACGGATGTTGCCGCCACCGCTAGGGAGCTCCCATCCGAGGACGTGTCGCTGTCGCTGCTCTCACCAGCGGTCCCCGTCGTGGTGCTCCCCTCGCCCTCCGGATCACTGGTGCCCTCGGTGTCTGTTCCTGGGCCCACCGGGGCCTTGTGTCCTGCAGCTCCCTCGTGCTCCGATGCCAAATCTCCTCCGCCTGATGATGCTAATGCACACATGCACAAGAAGATGAAGAGAAAGGGTGGGGGGAGAAAAAAGAAGACCAGGTTGAGTGCATGCAATGTCAACACCGTTGGCGGAGAGGACGGACACAGGAGCCTAATGCACTAAGCCGCGCATTCGGGGTACACTACTCAGTACTACTGACTAGGACAACAGGCCAAGAGACGTCAAACGCGCACATGGGAGATGCTGGACCTTCAATGGCTGTACTTGTCACCCTACAGAGGTGGGGGCCGGGGGCACAGGGCCATGCCTAAGGGAGAGGACTACACTACAGAAAGCGCCCTGGCCTAATGTCACCCACAGCCCTCCTCCCCCACCCAGACGCCTCCACTGCGCAGAAAGATAGGAGAATGTGCTGATACTCACCCCCTTGTGTCTGCTGTGATGTCTTAAAGCGCCCATCCAATTCAGGGTAGGCCACCGCCAGGATCCGGGACATCAGGGGGGTCATGGATCGACTGGCACCCCTCCTAGGTTGGGAGGCCATCCCCAGCAGTGTTTCTGCGGTCTTCCTTGTTCCGCGGCGGATGTCCTCCCACCTCTTGCGGCAGTGGGTGCCCCGTCTGTTGTGGACCCCCAAGTTCCTGACTTCCTTGGCGATGGCACGCCAAATCTCGATCTTCTGATGGGCGCTGACCTATTTGACATGTACAGGGTGGAAAGGAGAAAATCATCAATGACCTGCATGTTAGATGTGATTGGCCCCCCCCACCAACTTTGCCATGTGGCACATGCTCTCATCTGTCGGGCGTTGCACTCCTCATTCGCCCCCCACCCCACCAACTTACATCCACCCCAATCCACACAGGCATAGCCCATTCCATGTGCACCCGGTGTACTCACTTGTTGGTCTGGAGGACCGTAGAGTAGCGCATACTGGGGGAGGACCCCATCCACGAGCTTCTCCAACTCTTCAGACGTGAAGGCAGGGGCCCTTTCCCCAGTCGCAGCAGCCATTGTATCTTCCAGACCGAGGTCACAGCAGCACTTGCAGTATAGGTCCTCTCCTGTGGATGATCAGGTCTCGAGTGATTAATCAGATAGAAAATGGCGGTCACGCCCACGGCGGTGCGTACCGCGACCGCCGGCGCACATCGTCATTGGCTCCTGAAACCCATAGGCTTCAATGTTAACCAATGCGGCTTTGTGCCGCGGTCTTCGACCGCCACAGTGTGCCCCGCCAGCGCATTGACCTCACATCCCATTGTCCCACTTCACAGGTCAGGCAGCCGCCATTTCAAGGGCCTACATGGCTTAATTTTGACTGCGACACACAGGCCTAGGCCTTGCATTGCCACACATACACGCCTTTCAACCCATTGCCATTCTTTAACTGTGCAAGCTGTCTGTACGTACCTGTGGTTTGCCTGACTCTGTGCTCCATGTTGTCCTTCCTAGGCACCGTCCGCTGGGACTTGCGAGGAGAAGGACGAATCCTCGCGTGTACCGACCGCTGGTGGACCTGTCGACAATGGAAGAACGCCATATAATACTTCGATACAGACTTGACCGTGCCACTATCCATGAACTGTGTGCCCAGCTGGAGCCACCCCTGATGTCCCCCATCCGCCAACCCACAGGGATTCCCCCTCTGGTGCAGGTTTTGTCAGTCCTCCATTTTTTGGCAACTGGGTCATTCCAGACCACAGTGGCCATGTCATCTGGAATGTCTCAGCCTATGTTTTCAAAGATTTTGAGCAGAGTGTTGTCTGCCCTGATGAAACTCATGCGGCGCTACATCATTTTCCCAGAGGAGGGTGACTTGCCTACAGTGAAGGGTGATTTCTATGCCCTTGGACATATCCCCAACATCATTGGTGCCATTGATGGGACCCATGTGGCTTTGGTACCCCCAAAAGACGATGAGCAGGTGTACAGAAACAGAAAAAGTTATCATTCGATGAATGTCCAGGTGGTCTGTTTGGCTGACCAGTACATCTCCCATGTAAATGCCAAGTTCCCAGGGTCAGTGCATGACGCGTATGTGATGCGAAATAGCAGCATCCCCTATGTGATGGAGCAGCTCCAGAGACAACGTGTGTGGCTAATAGGTGACTCTGGTTACCCCAACCTGCCTTGGCTACTGACCCCAGTGAGGAATCCCCGGACCAGGGCAGAGGAACGGTACAATGAGGCCCATGGGCGAACTAGGAGGATCATCGAAAGGACCTTTGGCCTCCTGAAGGCCAGGTTTAGGTGCCTGCATATGACTGGGGGATCCCTGATGTACTCACCAAAGAAGGTGTGCCACATCATCGTGGCCTGCTGTATGCTTCACAATCTGGCATTGCGACGTCAGGTTCCTTTCCTGCAGGAGGATGGTGCAGATGGTGGTGTTGAAGCAGCTGTGGAGCCTGCGGAGAGTGAAGAGGAGGAAGACTCAGAGGACGACACAGACAACAGGGACAGAGTAATAGAACAGTATTTCCAGTAGCACACAGGTAATAATCACCCATGCCATTTTACATTTCCTGAAAGCCTCCTGCATCTCAACTTTGTCGATTTCCCCCCAGACCTATAAACATGATGTTTGATTTTCCCTTCCCTTTTCTGTGCTGTATGAGCCACTGCGTGACCTCGGCTTGGTTGGCCCATGGACTAATGCTAAGTTACCTCGGTATGTGTAATTCACAATGTTAATAATACGGCATTGATATGTAATGTGTCATACATTAGTAAATAAGACAGGCTGAGTCCTGATTGATTTCAGTGCAATGTGTGATTTATTATTAGTGCATAGATATTGGTACATGATAGTGAAACAGTGATGGGTGGGGTTGGAGTAATGTCCATGGCGGAGTCCAGTTCTCAGTCTCACAGGTGCATTGTCCATATGCCTGTGGCAGGATGGAGCAGGGGCAGTTCAAGGTTTGACAGGGTGGCAATGTGGAACAGTGGGAGGACTTCAGGGGGTATGTGATGCTGGCGGGGGACTTGACATCCTACTCTGTCGGTTTTTTTGATCTCAGGCTCCTTTTGCGGGGCGGTTGTTGTTCAGCAGGAGGTGGGGTTCTGGTGGGCTGTCGTTGTGGTGGGGCCTCCTGTCCACTAGCGCCGGCGGAGGTGGTAGGCTGTTCCTGTTCCTGGCTAGTGACAGGGGCCCTGTGTGATGCCACATGGTCCCGAAACGTGTCCTCTATACGGTTCAGGGCCTGGACTATGCTCCCCATAGCGGTTGAGATGTTGCTGAGTTGGTCGCTGAACCCCATGTAGCGTTGCTCCTGCTGTGCCTGGATCTCCTGGAACCTGGCCAGTACCGTCGCCATCGTCTCTTGTGAGTGGTGGTAGGCTGCCATGATGGTGGTGAGGGCCTCTTGGAGAGTGGGTTCCCTGGGCCTCTCCTCCCCCCCCTGTCGCACAGCAGCCCTCCGAGTTGCCCTGTTTCCCTGGGCCTCTGTCCCCTGGACGGTGTGCCCACTCCCACTGCCCCCAGGTCCCTGTTGTTGTTGGGTTGGTGGGTTACCCTGGGGGCCCTGTAGTGTTAGACACACCGCTGCTTGACCTGTCCTAGAGACAGAGGCATGGGCCCGCTGGGTGGGAGCTGTGCTGTTGTTCCCAGAGGGGGTTGGGTCTACAGTGGCCTGTGTCTGGGTGAGGGGAACCGACTGCCCAGAGGTCCCCGATGGTCCGGGCTGGTCGTCAGGTTCCAGGTCGACAGAGCTGCTGTCATCACTAGGGGCCTGTTCCGGGGGTGGGATGGACATTTCTGGTCCCTCCTGACCGGTGTGTTGTCGTTCGGGTCCTGCATGGGGTAAGAGGGTATGGTTATTGTTTCTGTGTGTGCATTGGCTTGCGTTTTATGGGTGCCCTTGTCCCCCAGTGCTGGCATTCCCTTGGGGGAGGTGTTGTGAGGGTGTTTTGTGGGGGGGGAATGGGTATGTGCAGTGGTCATGCTTAGGTGATGGGTGTCCATAGTTTGGGGGTGGCATGCAGGGGTTGGTGTTGGGTGGGTTGTGCTGGGGAGACATTCTCAGGGAGGATGTGTGCTGGGGGGTTGGGGGTGAGGGTGGGGGTTAGCATGCTGGGGGGGGGGGGGTGAAGTGGTTGGCCTTGTACTTACCAGAGTCCATTCCTCCGTGTACTCCAGCGAGGCCATCAGGATGCAGGATGTTTAGTACCTCTTGCTCCCATGTTGTGAATTCGGGTGGAGTGGGTGGGGGTCCCCCGCCAGTCTTCTGCACTGCGATGTTGTGTCGCGAGACCATCGAGCGCACCTTCCCCCGTAGGTCGTTCCATCGTTTGCGGATGTCCTCTCGATTTCTGGGATGCTGTCCCACCGCGTTGACCCTGTCCACGATCCGCTGCCAGAGCTCCGCCTTCCTTGCTATGGTGGTGTGCTGGACCTGTGAGCCGAAGAGCTGGGGTTCCACTCTTATGATCTCCTCCACCATGACCCGGAGTTCTTGGTCCGAAAAGCGTGGGTGCCTTTGTGGTGACATGGGGTGGTGTGTATGAGGTGTGGGGTGGTGTATGTGATGATGTGTGTGTTGGTGTGTGGTGGTTTGTGCTTCTATGTGGTGTGTGTGATGTTGTGGTGTGCCTCTGTGTGTCTGGCTCTCTATTCTCTGATGTGTCTCTCTCTCCTTCGTCTCTGGTTTTTGTTGGTAGGGGTTTGTGGGTGATGTGGGTGTGTGTTTTATATGGTATTGGATGTGTGGGAGTGGTGTGTGTATGTGTTTCAGGTGTGTGCCTTTCAAATTGTCCAATGTGGTAGGGGTTTGTAAAGGTGTGTGTATTTTGAACGCGGCGGTGTGTACCGCCAATGGAATACCGCGGTTGAATGACCGCCGCGTCGATTTGCGGGTCATAATGGGATGGGCGTATTTCTGTTGGCGTGGCGGTGGAGGTTTGGTCTTCTCCAGTTTACCGCTGGCCGCTGATGTGGCGGACTGCAGTGGAGGGCGGATTTTCGGAGGTTTTGCAGTTGTGGGTCAGAATGTCCGTGGCGGCTGACCGCGGCCGCGGCGGTATTGTGGCGGCCTTCTGACCGGCGGTAAGCGGCTTTTACCGCCAAGGTCAGAATGACCCCCATAGTACTCACACACACACGAATGACAATACTCAGTGTTACAAGAATAAAGGTACTTTATTTTAGTTACACAATGCCAAAAATACCTTGGAGACCATACTCCCTTAGGAGGTAAGTATTATATACAATATATGCACTAGTAAAAACAAGTAAGTAAATAGTCAGAAAACAGTGCAAACAGTGTAAATCACAATAGGTTGTAATGGGCATAGGGGGGAACACAAACCATATACTAAAATAGTGGAATGCAAAAGTTGGTTTCCCACCTAGGCAAGTGAGTGTGTAGAGGGTGCTGGGAGTGTACGAAAACACCAAAGGTAAGAATAGACCCCACCCCAGAGCCCAGGAAAACAGGAGCAAAACACAGTAAGTTTCCTAAAACACACTAGAAGTTGTGATAAAAGCTTATGCAACAAACAGAAGAGATTGCAAGACACCAACGATGGAGTCCTAGACCTGAAACCCAGGAAAGTGTAAAATACAGTAAGTTTCCTAAAACTCACTAGAAGTCATGATAGAAGATTATGCAAGAACCAGAAGAGACTGCAAGACACCAACGATGGATTCCTGGACCTGAAAACCTGTGGAACAAGGAGACCAAGTCCAAGAAGCACTGGAGAGTCCAGGGAGAACAGGAGCCCCTGCTAACCCGGATGAAGGTGCAAAAGAAGAACCACTGGTGAGAAGACAAAGTCACTATTGCACCAAAGAAGACAGATGCGGGTTCCTGGTTAGTGCAGAAGATGTCCCACGCTGGATGAATGAATGTATTCTGGTTTGCGTCTCTGGATTCCGCCAACAAGCCTTGGCACACGCAAAGCCCGGGACCAGGAGGGACCTGATTGCCTCTACCCAGGAAGGGGAGACAGAGGAGGCACTCAGCAGCTCAGAGAGCCCTCAAAAGACCAGGCAGCGCGCACTGGAGTCCCACAGCACGGGGACAAAGAAGGTGCAAATGGAGACCCACGCAGCACGTCACAAAGAATTTCCCACACCGCCGTTGAACCACTCAGGAAGCTGTGCTTCGCAGGATAGAGTGCTGGGGGCCCAGGCTGTGCTGTGCATGAAGAACGTCTTGGAAGATCACAGACAAGCCTTGGCAACTGCAAGTCGTGAGGTGCACGGGGGTACTGTCTTGCGTGGGGAGGCAAGCTCTTACCTCCACCAAAGTTGGACAGCTGGACATTGGGACTGTAGGAGTCACTTTAATCCACCACCAGTGTTGCTGGAGCCACGCCTGTCGCTCGGGTCAGGGACCCAAGCCATCAGTCATCGCTGCATAGAGGTGCCTGCTGAAGCAGGGAAGTGACTCCGTCACTCCACAGGAGATTCCTTCGGTTTTTCTGGTGCAGGCTGATGAAATGCAGTCCTTGGAGGATGCACAACCTGGAAACTGTTGCACTTGCTGGCAGGAGCTAAAGTCACAAGGTTGCAGAAGTTGTCTTTGCATCTTTGTTGCAGTTTTGTAGAGTTCCTGGAGTGGTCAGTGATTGTTCCATCGGTAGAAGATGAAGTAAAGGATGCAGAGGATTTCTGCTGGAGTCTTGCAATCCGAATCTGAAGAAACACCCATAGGAGAGACCCTAAATAGCCCTGAGAGGGAGATTGGACACCTAACCAGGTAAGCACCTATCAGGAGGGGTCTCTGATGTCACCTGCTGGCACTGGCCATTCAGATGCTCCCAGAGTGGCCCACCACCGTGGAATCCAAGCTGGCAAAACCCAGGGACACTCTGGAGGAGCTCTGGGCACCATCCCTCAAGTGGTGATGGACAGGGAAGTGGTCACTCCCCTTTCCTTTGTCTAGTTTCACGCCAAAGCAGAGACTGGGGTCCCTGAACTGGTGTAGACCGGATTATACAAGGAGGGCACCATCTGTGCCCTTCAAAGCTTTTCCAGAGGCTCTGGGAGGATACCCCTCCCATGCCTGTGACACCTATTTCCAAACGTAGAGGGTGTAAGACCCCTCTCCTAAAGGAAATGCTTTGTTCTGCCTTCCTGGGATTGAGCTGCTCAGGCCCCAGGAGGCCAGAAGCCTGTCTGTGAGGTGGCAGCAGCTAGGGCTGCCTAGAAAACCTCAGAAGGCTGGTATGGCAGTACTGGGGGTCCACTGTGGAGCCCCCAGAGTGCTTGGGATTGTGCAACCAATACTGGAATCAGTATTGGGGTACAATTCTCCATCATTAGACACCTTACATGGCCATATTCGGGGTTTCCATTGTGAAGCTGGACATAGATATTGACCTAGGTCCAGTGCATGTGTAAAATGTCGTCCCCACACTCACGAAGTCCGGGAAAATAGGCCTTGATGATGTGGGAGCACCTCTGCTAGTGCAGGGGTGCCCTCACACACAGGTACTTTGGACCCAGCCTTCAGGGTCTGGAGGCCTGACATATAGGTGACTTATAAGTGACCTTGTGCAGTGAAAATGGCTGTGAAATAGTGCATGCACTATTTCACACAGGCTGCAATGACAGTTCTATCGAAGCCTTTGCATGGGCTCACTATGGGTGGCAAAAGTAATGCTGCAGCCCATAGGGATCCCCTGGAACCCCAATGCCCTGGGTACCTAGGTACCATATACTAGGGACTTTTAGGGGGCACCAGTATGCACATTTGGAGTGAAATACTGGGTTACCAGTATGTAAGGACAAATTTGGAACCAGAGAGAGTATGAGCACTAGGGTCCTGGTAAGCAGGATTCCAGTGACACACTCAAGATATACTGACACAACAGTGAAACATACTGACAAGTAGGCCACAAACCATAAGCACTGGGATCCTGACTAGCATGATCTCAGTGACAGTCAAAACACACACAAACAGGCCATAAATGGGGGTAACCATGCTAGAAAGAGGCTACTTTCTCACAGTAGCACTGCAAATAAAGGGGCTGACAGACACATCCCAAGAATTGACCAATCTCGGAATGCAGTAGCATTGAAAGTTGTGACATACAAATTCCAAGACGTGAGCCTTATCAGAATTAGTTACAACATGAGGTAGCGCTGTAAATAAAAGGTTGACATGCACATAAGCAATAAATGAGTCATCTCAGAATGCAGGGGCACCAAAAATAAAGGGGTTGACATGCACATTCCAAGAAGTGAGCCATCTCAGAACGAGGTATAGTATGCTGTTGCATTGAAAATAAAGGGTTGACATAAACATGCCAATAAGTCAACCACCTCAGGATGGAGTAAAACCATGCAGTGAGTGAACATGGACATTTCAAGAAGTGAACTATCACAAAATGCGTTATTATATGAAATTCTAAAATTGCATGCACACAACTGTAGCTCCAACAAGTGCATTATCAAAGTGAACTTTTATCAGAACACTCTTTATTTGCAGTGTTTTTTAATGAAATAGGATGAAAGTTATACAAACTAATTATCCGTGTGCTAAGGAATTGTGAGTACCTGTGCATGTTTGCACCTCGATTCACACTACAGGGCTGCATAGTGTACAGAATTGAAGACCCAACTTTAACCAGTGGGGTACTTTGCTACAGTGTCTGAGCACAGCCTCCAAGTTGATAGGGGCACGAAGCTCTCACACTGTGCTTGGATTGGATCAGCATCTCAGGCAGCACACAGCAGGGGGTGAGTGGCAGGAAGGTGCTCACTGCAGCTGTGCTGATTGTAACTCAGATGAGTGCCCTGAGACTGGCCTCCACACCTCTCACACTCTCCTGGCGCACTCAGCCACCCAAGTCAACACTGACCTCATCTAACATGTGCGATGTAGCTTCAGAGGGAGTATTTGGGGTGTACGAACCCCCAAATAAATACATTTTTGGTATAGTAGTCAGGTCTGAGGACCCTGTGTCAGCTCTGTTATGCCTGTGTTGGTTTTTCTTGTCATCCTGATCTTACTAACTTAAATATGTTTAGACCAAGATTTACAAAGAATCACTTTTTCGGACGAAGCCCTGACACAAAATCCTTCTTGGTATTTACAAAGCCACTAAAGGTTGATTTGCATGGCTTTGTAAGAAAAAGTGATGCAACGCAGCGCTTTGCACTGCCTTGTGTTACTTTGTGTTGGATGGGAGTTCCATTGGTGGTTCATGGGCATTCTTGTGCATCAACCCATGAATTTTGATGCAAACCCATATTGCAGAGGCCCAGATTTACAAAATTTGCGTAATGGTTGCGTCACTTTTTTGATGCAACCCCAACACACAAAAAACCTTTTTGATATTTTCAAAGCCATACAATTGTCTATTTTTGTGGCTTTGTTAAAAAAAAAAGTAGCACAAGGCATTGCTTTGCTCTATTACGCATCAGGGAGGTGTTCCATGAGTCGTACATGGGCATTCTAATGCATCACTCCTGGATTTTGACTTGAACCCATATTTAGATGAGTTGTAGACATGGGTTTGCACCAAAGTGGTGTGCCTGCCTGGGGCTGGTGTAAGAAGGAAAAATATCTTCATTTCTCCTTGCTGTTTTCTATTTACATATTTGCTTCATTCAGCAGCTGCAAAAACAGGAAAAAGCCTCCAAGGATAGTTTTTTTCAGGAAGGTACTCCTTCCTGCACTATAACTATGCAGACCACAACACAGACATCCTTGCACTATGGTCTAAGAATGCCTGCATTGGCTCTAGGCAGGTCAAGGTTCGCCAACCCATAGAGAGGGCAGCCCTTCACCTTTTCTACATTATCGTTATTATTATTATTATTATTATTCATGTTTTTATAGAGCGCATAGCTACCCAAAATCGGGAATCCCAGCTCTGACAGAACTAATGAGGAGATGCAGAATATTAGTTAAAAAGATAAGTCTTAAGTTGTTTCCTAAACCTTATGAGAGTTCCATTAGTCCTAAGGTGACTGGGGAGCGAATTCCAAAGTCTGGGCACCAGAAAAGCAAATGAGTGACCACCTCCTCTTGCTGTCTTAATTCTGGGAGAATTTTCCACCTGATCGTGGTCTGGGGACGGATTATTCAGCAATGGATGGATGAACATGTTTCCATGGATCCGAAGCATGACTACTTTCCAGAGATAGACTGTAAATATCCGTTAAAACTGATACAAAGGTGTCTCCCTCTTTCAGCATAATATCTATGGGGGCCAGATCCAAAGGCAAACCAGACTTCACTGTGCTCCCTATTGTTAGGACATCATTAACATGAAGTGATGGAAAAGTCCAGTTTCGCCGTGCTCTTTTCAACAACATCCCTATATGTAAGTGTAGCAAGGAGATCAGACAACTCAGACAGGAGTCATATATAAGTTTGACCTTCCCAAGGAAATAGTTGGCCAGCTGCTCACAGCTTGCCTGTGGGGGGGAGGGTGGGGGGGGGCACCTCTGTCATATTAGGTTTTAAAAAGCAATTCACAATGGAATAAATACATTTCTTTAGAGGGCTGTGATGAGCGGTTGATCCTATCAGCAAAATTGTGCAATCTGACTCTGTATGCGCACTGGTACTTTTTACGACTCTCTTGTAGGCTTCCTTACTATCCTCATCATAATGAAGTCTTCATTTTTTCTCAAGTCTCTTCCAATCTTTCTTTAGTTCCTTTAGCTCTGACGAGAACCATTTAGCACTAGCTTTAGTTTGGGGAAGCTTACAGTCTTTCCTAGGGATTAACATATCTAGCGATTAATTTATCCATTCCTTGAAGGTTAAATAGGTGGCAGAAACATCTCCATCCACCCTGGGGATAGAGTTGTCCAGAGCTAGTCCTCAACCTGTGATGTCCTGCTTTGCCCAATTTCTGATGGGTTCTGACAGCGACACCTTAGGTGATGTTTGAAGTTATAGCGTAGTTCTTCTCTCTTCAAGTGATGCAATGGAGTATGGCAACTTCGCTAGCTGTTTGATGTTGCACCATGTCTTTGTAAATATGCCCCAAAGAGACCGATTTACAAAATAAGTAGCAAATCTGCACCCATAGAAGTATTCCTTAAAAAGATAAAAATGAACTACTTTTTAGAATTCCCAACGTAGGTAGGTTCAGATTTGCGACTCGCAAATCCGAATGTAGGATGGTGTCCCTGACACCATCTGTGATTCGTAAGGGCTTTGCAAATGCCCACTTCATGAATAATCATGAGGTGGGTCGCAATTTGCGACCCCCTTGCGAATGGCGGCCCTCACAGGGATGGTGGCCTGCTGGAGACAGCAGACCGCCATGTCTGTGACTGCTTTTCAATAAAGCAGTTTTTTTTTTTTTTTGTAATGCAGCCCGTTTTCCTTAAAGGAAAACGAGATGCATTACAAAAACAAAAAATTAAACGTTTTTGTTTCATATTTTCAGAGCAGGCAGTGGTCCGCAGGACTACTGCCTGCTCTGCATTTTTTTTTACAGTGACATTCACAATGGGGAAGGGGTCCCATTGGGGACCCCTTCCCTTTTGCGAAAGTGTTAGCACCCATTTGAAATGGGTGCAAACTGCGATTGGTTTGCGCCCACGTTCGCAAAACAATCCTACATTGCACTGTGAGTCGCAATTAGGAAGTGAACACCCCTTCCTAATTGCGAGTCGCTAACCCGTTTTGCGATTCGGTAACCAGGTTACCGAATCGCAAAACTGGGTTTGTGCATCGCAATGTGCTTTTTGCATGTCGCAAACAGTGAAAGTCGCTGTTTGCGACATGCAAAAATCTACCTACATGTGGGTCTTGGTCCCTAATTAGGTCTGGTGTTAACAAAGACATTTTTTTTTAATCAAACTTCTATTTCTCTCTCTTTCGGCTGGCTTTACTGTGAGTGATCGCATTCTGCTCTTCCACAAGGAGCATATTGGCACACAAAGTAGTTTTGTTCAGTGTCAGGAACTACAGTGGCAATCAGTGACGTGACAAAACTGGAGGGTGCCCCTTTGCAAATTACATGGAGGAGCCCCCTCTCCAGACTCACTCAGGGCAGGTGCTGCGCTGAAGGGGCCCCCTGGAGGGCGGCTGCGGGGCCTTTGTTATGCCACTGGTGGCAACGTGTGCTTTTAGAGATCAAAAACGTTTTGGGTTTTTTTTGCCAGTGTTTGTTACAATGTTGAGGGCCTGGTAGCTCCCACAACAATAAAGTGTTACAAAAGCCATGTCAAAACAAGACACGCATTGATGATACTAAAAGACTTATAAAAATATGTCAGATCAGTTGGCTTTGTCAGTGTTTGTTTATTTTCATGATTCCCATAATGGTGTTGAAAATTGTTACACTGATTTTCCATTAGAAATATTTTTGGGAAATACTAGCATGCATCAAAACATTTTACTAAATGACACTTCATTTGCATCTAATCAGAGAGCATTCTGGGAGCATTATACTTAGCCTCATAGCCTAAACTTTTCAAACGTGTATACACGTTTTTCTTTTTTGTACTGGAACCAACGTCAGTAGTGAAGTGTGACCTTAAAACATTTATTTACAGCACTCACCCTAATAATGAAGCCTTTCAAATAATGAACCATAAATACAAGTCCGAACAGCATTATTTTTTGGAAACATATTACCTCAACTGCAGAGAGTTTCACTGCCTGTAAACAGGCAGCCAAAGGGTTTGTGCTGCAGAGGGGTGGGCCTACTTCTCCCAAGGACAAAGTAAACATAAAAAAGTGTTGCCCTTGACCCCAAACAATATGTCCTGGGTATCAGGTGATAGGAATTCCACATCCCTGCAACCATTGGCAGTTGTATGCTTGGAAAGCTATGTCAGCCTCAGGTCTCCAGGGATACTCCTGACAATCAAACATGATGGGACAAATAGTATAGCCACTAACAATCCCTCGAGTAACAATAAAGAACATTTTTACCCACTCTATCACTCGAGACAGAGGCCCTGATTTAAGATTTAGTAATTTAGTAGATGGAGTAAAGATATTCAGGGTAGTGGAGGATTTGACTGCCTTGACTTCTCCCAGCAAATTTATACTTGTCCACCAGCCTAGGAGGACATTTCTATACATTGGCAGGAACTGCTGTCAGGGCAGTTCCTGTCAATGTGGAAAAAGTTTAACGGGTGGCTCCATCAGACATGATGGCTAGCTGTCAAATTGTTTCAAAGTTCTTTATTTAAAAAAAAAAAACAAAAAAAAATACTAATGACACAGTAATACCAGTTTTCTCCCATGGCCTGGTGGGCATTTTTATTTTTTGCTGACCTTCACTGCTAGTATATTCATGTCAGTTACAGATAGTAAAAATAAAAAGTAATCTGACCGTCCACTCTAAATAAGGGTATTTTCACTTCTGATAGAACCTACTCTGTTGAATGATCAAAGAAAGTTTTACCCTAACAGAGTAAATTTCACTCCACCAGCGTACAACTTGTGGTCTGCCTGAATCAAAATCGTGAGGCCAGGTTTTAAGTTTGGCAGACAAAGTACCCAGTCACTGTTCCAACACAATATCTGTATGCCAACCTCTAAATCAGCCCCAGATGCTCACATATTGAACATCAATACTGACCCTGATCCACACGGGGACACTCCATCCTGAACCGTAGTAACCTCACACATTCAACGTGTGGCCCACTGCTTTTTTAGTTAGGAAATGTTAGGGGCCATATTTATACTTTTTGACGCAAAACTGCGCTAACGCAGTTTAGCGTCCAAAAATTTAGCGCCGTCTAACGCCATTCTGAAGCGCCATGCGGGCGCCGTATTTATTGAATGGCGTTAGCCGGCGCTAACAGACCGGCGCTGCCTGGTGTGCGTGGAAAAAAACCACGTACACCAGACAGCGCCGGCGTAGGGGGAAAATGGCGTATGGGCGTCTTAAAATGGGGCAAGTCAGGTTGCGTCGAAAAAATCGTCTTAACCCGACTTGCCCCATTTTTTAACGACGCCCATCCCCCATCAACATGACTCCTATCATTGTAAAGATAGGAGTCATGCCCCCTTGCCCAATGGCCATGCCCAGGGGACTTCTGTCCCCTGGGCATGGTCATTGGGCATAGTGGCATGTAGGGGGGCACAAATCAGGCCCCCCTATGCCACAAAAAAAAAAAAAAAATACTTACCTGAACTTACCTTAATGTCCATGGGATGGGTCCCTCCGTCCTTGGGTGTCCTCCTGGGGTGGGCAAGGGTGGCAGGGGGGGTCCCTGGGGGCAGGGGAGGGCACTCTGGGCTCATTTTGAGCCCACTTGTCCCTTAACGCCATGCCTGACCCAGGCGTTAAAAAGCGGCGCAAATGCGCCGTTTTTGGCCACGCCCACTCCCGGGCGTCATTTTTGCCCGGGAGTATAAATACCACGTAAAGGCCTGGGAGTCATTTTTTAAGACGGGAACGCCTCCCTTGCATATCATTAACGCAAGGAAGGGGTTCACGCTAAAAAATGACGCACACTCCGGGCACTTTGGCGCCCGAAGCGTCTAACGCCATAGTATAAATATGGCGTTAGTTGGCGTTAGTTTAGCGTCGAATTTGCGTCGAAAAAAACGACGCAAATTCGGCGCAACCAGAGTATAAATACGGCCCTAGATTCATACCTCCTCTAATCTCGCTTTCTAAGCTATGACCCTGGATGACAGGCAGCAGTACTCGACTGACATTGCCAGGCCATGACCCATATAACAAAACATCCAGGGGGTGGTCCCACCTCTGAAGCTATACCCTGGCCATTAGTTGTCAGCAATGCATAAGATACTTACTGATGGAACTCTGTTAATCTTGTCTCTCAAAGATTATGGGCCTGAGTTAGAGTTTGGCGAGGGGGTTACTCTGCCACAAACGTGGTGGCTATCCCATCCATTATAGCCTATGGAACCTGTAATACAGTGGATAGGTTACTCCGTCATTTTTATGATGGAGTAACCCTTTGGCCAAACTCTAAATCAGGCCCTATGTTTCAAATCAGTTACCATCGCCAAGGCATCAACGTCCACGACGTTTCTCAATAGTTTCAAAAAATGCCTTTTTCATCAATGAGGGTCTTTCCATTCTCTCCAACATTTCCAGGATAGTGTCTAATATGGATATCATTTTCTCAACGCTCCATGAATTCTCCAGTCCCAACTTCGCCTCCTCCTTCCTCCACAGAGTTCTTCAATATTATGGAAATCTGGAGAAATGTTTTTACATCTGTTAGCTTGTTTTGTATTGTCTCTTCAATGCATAGCTCCAGATGGTCACAAAGCAAACTTCTTGGTACACCCATGTGTCCACCAGTGTAAATGACATATTCCATTGCACTAGGATGGCCACCTCCTAACATCAGACGAGAAGCTAGTATGGACCACAGATTTATACTTGCTCCTAATCAGCAACTGACATCTGTTATCCGTTAGGTGTATCTCTTGTAGAAACACTATTTGTGGCTGCATCTATGCAAAATTTGATAACCATTGACTTGCTTTATTCTATTACTCATTTCATTAACATAGCTTTTTTAAGCCCATAGTTTGTAGCTATTTTCACCTAGTAACCCAAGTCTGAATCATCACTGTTCTGGCATTTTCAACCTAATGTTGCATAGCTGATACCCATCTGTTGGACTTTTTGGCCATACGCAGGGTCATCCCCAGTCTTTTTGTCTCCGTCCTCCTGGTTTTTCTGACCTCTCTCTGTTGGCTCTAGGACTCTGAGCACTTTATCACTGCTGACCAGTGCTAAAGTGTAGGTGCTCTCCCATCTAAAGTTGGTATGATTGGCTCATACCTAATTGGCATATTTAATTTACCTATAAGTCCCTTGTAAAGTGGTATCTCTATACCCAGGGCCTGTAAATTCAATACTACTAGTGGGTCTGCAGCGCTGCTTGCGCCACCCACTTAAGTAGACTTTCAAACCTGTCTCAGGCCTGCTAGCGCAGGGCCTGTGTGCACAGTTTTCTGCCACAGGGACCTGGCATCTAAACTTACTTGCCAGGCCCAGAACTCCCCTTTTACTACATGTAAGTCACCCCTAAGGTACCCCCTAGCTAGCCCTATGGGCAGGGTGCCATGTATGTAGAAAGGCAGGACATGTGCCAAGTTGCGTGGCCTGTCCTGGTAGTGACAAACAGCCTAAGTGGTGTCTCACTGCTGTGAGTGCTGCCTTCTCATAGGATTGCATTAGAAATGCCCTGCCTTATGTGTAAGGGGTATTGTCTGATTTCTGAGGAGTAGCGTAGATGTGTTTGGTATGGTTGTGATGGTGATAAGAAATGCTGCTTACTGGTGTGGTTGTATTTTTTATTACTATCACAGAAACGCCACTTCTAGAAAGTGCGCATTTATCTGTGCTTATGACTCTGGTGTTTTGCAGCTTGACTCCAATCCACGTCTGGGCAGAGTGACAGTTGGGGTTTTGTGCATACTTTTCAGACAGCCTGTAGACAGGGAGGGTGGAGGTGTCACAGAGGTGCATCTGCATACTGAATAGTCTTCCTGGGCTGAGAGAAGGGAGAGGCGGGGCACACCTACATTTGTAAAGGCTGTGCCCTGGCCTCACACAATAGGGTCGTTAACCCCCCACTGATGTTTGGAGCCTGTGCTGAAAGGAGAGAGGGGGCACTCCCAGAACCAGTTGTAACTGGCTGGAACCTCCTCTCCCTATCATTGTAAAACACTGTAAAAACGGACTATAAGTACAGGGGAATTTTCCCCACAATTTGAACATTCTTGGAACTTGAAACTGGACGCAGAACGCTGATGAATGGACTCACCAGGAAACCGCCTTGGACTGCTGCTGCTGTGCTGACCTGTGACCTGCCTGGTCACTAGGAGGAACTGGCACCATCTGCACCCCTTGTGCTGGCCTGCAGCTGGGCCAACCAGCCCTGTACCTTTTCCTTGCTTATTGTTCCCAGGGGCAGGGTGCTGTGTCCCCTAACCCCTGTAAACGATCTCCACAACTTGCCCAAGGGCGCTCTTCTAAATTGCTGAGGAGGAATCACCGCCGCAGCCCAGGCTGCAGATCTTGCCTTAGCGCTGTGAAAAGCGCTTTATTTGGAGCCCCCGGATCACCGCCGCAGCCGGGTTATTTGATTATTTCAGAGCACGAGGATCGTGCTCAGCTCTGTGCCCCAGGGGCACGAGAAAATCAACACAAAAAAGAATCAGGAGCAAGCCTGCTCCTAGCGGTGCCCAGGAGGTAGGGATCGCTCCGAGGAGCACCCCCGGGGAAACGGAAGGCCCTGCCTGGGGCCTGAAAATCGTCGGATGAGCGAGAGGAAAGGAGGACGCCTCTCCCTTGCCTGGAGAAGCCTCGGAAGGCTTTGGTCGCCGGTTGCCGTCGGAGGGGCGAGAGGAGAGGAGGACGCCTCTCCCTCGCCTGGAGAAGTCTTGGAAGGCTTCGGTTGTCCTGGGAGCGGGCAGCAGCCACATCGGAGGCTCACGCACCCCCAGATTACACAGGGCCCCTGCGAGGGCCAGCCTTTCAGTGAAGGGGTCTCCCTTGGTGAAAGGGCCGTCGGAGGCCCCGGGAGACCCCAAGAGTTTGCGGGCCCCAGAGGGGCCCGTTCGCAAATCGGAGGGGGTGCATGGCACCCCCCTCCTTACTTGCAGGATTTCCCTGACCTGGGCCCCCCCCTGGAGAGGGCCGGTGGAGGCCCGGGGGGCCCCCAGTGATCATGGGTCCCAGAAGGGGCCCATCAGGAATTCAGAGAGGGTGCGTGCCACCCCTCTCGGTCCGCAATGTTCAGGGAGGCCCCTGTTTTGCGCAGAGGAGCGCCGGGGGCCCCATTGTTCGTTTTAGGCACTGGAAGTTCCTCTTCATCAAGACAGGTACTTCTAAAAGGACCAATATAACCATAATTGAAGTTCTTTCTACAGACTATGCTAATTGTGATATATTGCCTACCTGTTCTATGATGCTTTTACACATATGTGCAGATGTTCCTTTTATGAACATGACTTGCTAATATGTTTCCCTATCTTGCCATAGATTTTCTAATGTTCCTACTATGGGCGTTTTATGATATTCTTATGACAAGTGTTCTAATGTGATAACGTGTTTCCTGACTACTGCTTATGTTGCAGAATACTGAGTAACCTGTGTGTTATGTGTGACTACTGCTAGTTTGTAGAGTAACTAATGTGTAACGTTCTGACAACTGCTAAGGTAGCAGGATAGTACTGTTATGTGATGTTGGTCTAATAAATACGTTGTGTGCAATACAGTATATTTTCATATAATCTGGTGTTGTGTTTCCTTTGTGGAGGGGATATCGCGTCACATGTGTGTGTGTGTTGTGAAAACGCTTTACACATTGCCCCCAGGTTAAGCCTGACTGCTCGTGCCAAGCTACCAAGGGGGTGAGCAGGGGTTATCTTGGATGTGTAACTCCCTTGCCCTGACTAGAGTGGGTAAGTTCTGCCTGGCTGAGGTGCATACTCTAGCCAACCAGAAACCCCATTTGTAACATTGGTCGTCAGCGGTGAGGATAGAACTTGCGCTTGCACAATATCATTGTGACTCATTATTTCACTACAGGGATTGCGTTTAGACCATCACATGTTTGGCTTCTCTTAACTTTCTCTCTTTGGTAATTTTTCTGTTTTCAGTTCTCACGCTTGGGTATTGTGGTTATCACAGTTGAGTTATTTGTACCTTTTCAAGATGGGACTTACCTTTGATTTAGTGGACCTGCCGTTTTACACGCAAGAGGAATTAGAGGGGTTCTGTAGAGAGAGAGGGCTGCCTGTAGAAGTGGACCTCAGGAGATCTCTGAATTTCTTTGAAAGGTTTGTGACATATACCCTGGGAGGGAGTGTGCTTAGGGAATACCCAGAGGATCCTGAGTGTAGCGAGGGTTCCCAATGGGAGGGCTCCCAGACCTCATCCCTAGAGAGTGGTAGAGAGACTGATCAGGAGGGTGAGAATGACCGGTTGGGGACGCCAGTTGACAGGGTAGGCCCCAGTGATAGGGAGTCCCTTGCTGGGTCCAGAGTAAGAAGCAGGGCTACCTCTCATTCCTTGACGCCTTGTGAGCTAAGAGATAGGCGGGAAGAGAGGGACCTGAAGTTGCAGTTAGCGCGCCTAGCTGTTGAGGAGAGAAGGGCTGAGGTAGAAAAGGCCTTAGTACAGGAGAGGATGGCAGAGGCAGAGAGGGCCTTTGCCAGAGAAAGACTCGCTCTAGAGCGCAGTCTGAAGGTTCTGGACTCACCAGCGCTGCAGGTGGAGTTCAGTGGTGGCAGCAATGTACAGTGCTGTAGCAAAGATGTTCCTCACATACCCATAGATCTGGTACCTAGGTTCCAAGAGGGGGGTGACATACGTCAGTGGTTAAAGGAATATGAGAGGGCTCTGGTAGAGCGCAGGATCCCTGAGAAGGATTGGGGAACTCGCCTAGGGAGTTTTATTCCTGAGGAGGGGAGGGATGCCCTACTGACTCTAGAAGAGAGTAACAGGGAGGGGTACTCCACTGTAAAAAATGCACTGATTGTGAAGTATTGCTTTTCCCCTGAGGAATACAGAAAAAGGTTTAGGGGTGGTAAGAAACTGTCCCACCAGTCTTGGGAGGAGTTTGTGGAGGAGTGCTGCATTGCACTAGATGGATGGGTGAAGGGTAGCACAGTAAACAATTTTGAAGGGCTGTTTAATCTGATTGTCAGAGAGCACCTGCTTCGTTGTTGTTTTTCAGAGTTACGCCAACACTTGTCAGTGTGTGAGCTCTCTGACCCCAGGGAGCTTGCAAAGGAGGCAGACTTCTGGTTGCGTACCAGAGGGTCTGATGTGGCATTAGGGGGTGTTCTTAATGAGAGTGGTCTAGGTGTTTCCCAACCATGTGGGGTGGGAAAGGAATGGAGTGTCCCAGGTAGGTCCCAGTGGACTGGGGTGGGTGAGGGACCCCATGTCCCGTCTCAGAGGAGAGGGAATGGGGCTGGGCTGAGGCCCAAGGTGCCCGAGATCCCGTCCCAGGTCCTGGAAGGTTCCATGAGTGAACGCCAGGAGGTGAGCCTAACCTGTGCCGTAGGGCCAGCTGTTCAGAAGGATCCCATTTTGTCATTAGGACTTGGGCGGGTGGCTGGTGATAGCGTTCCGCCGGTCCTGGTGTCTGGTAGTCTCGCTCTACAGCGGAGGAGGCGGAAATCCAGGCATAGGATTGAGAGGGGGCTGCGGGCCCCAGTGGAGAACCTGGAGGGTCAGGGGTCAGCTCTGAGATCAGAGCCCCCCAAGAATGACCTTGGTGAGACCATTTCTGGGCTGGGGGGGGGATCCAGACTCTGTCAGATGGGCAGAGGTCAGGAGACCTGCGCCAGCCAGACTCTTGTGTGGCCCTTGGGGAAGGTGTTTCCTTGGTGGGGGTTAGGTGTGCCCCACAGGAAGTCCTGGTGCGCCAGGCAACGATTCAACCGCAGGGTGGTGACTCTGGGTTGAATGATCAGGTTCAGGGTGTAAACTCTGACCTGATGGGGAGTAGGTGTTCTCCCAAGGAAGTCCTGGTGCGCCAGGCAGTGGTTCAACCACAGGGTAGTGACTGTGGGTTGGATTTCCAGATTCAGGGGGTAAGCTCTGATCTGGTAGGGGGTAGGTGTGCTCCCAAGGAAGTCCTGGTTCGCTGGGCAATGGTCCAGTCTAAGGGTGTCGTCCCTGGACAAGATGGACAGGTTTAGGGGGTAAACTCTGACCTGGTTGGGGGGGGCGGTCAGTGTGCTCACCTCCCCGTGTGAAACTTCTGGTGGCTTCTGCCGAGGTGGGGAGACGCAGGACTCTGGAAGTGAGGTTCAGGGAGGGGAAGCCCGCCCCGGTGCAACCCAAGGGTGTCGTCCCTAGGTTGGGTGGTCAGTCGCCAGGTAGTGATCCTGGGCTGGCGAGAGAGTTGTGCAGGGCTGCTGAACCCAGCACCCTGGCAAGTGTGGATTCTGGTGATACCCCTACTAGGAGAGGAGGGCAGGATCCTAGACGGAGGGGTAGAGGGAGGAGAGCCTCGCCTCTAGCCGCTGTAGAACCTATGGGTGCGGACCCTAGGTTGGTGGATCAGTGGCAGGGTAGAGCCCCTGAACTGATTGGAAATGGAGTGGACACAGGTTGCTTTGCACCTGGGGATACCGCCCCCCACTCGGTATGGTTTCAGAGACCAGAGGCCCCTAGATGGCCTGGGGCCTGGTTCTGGCCATTGGCAGCTAGAGAACCCCCGTGGGTTGGTCTAGGCTGCCTGGGAAGCATTGTCAGAGAGATCCAAGTGGAGTCAGGAAGGTGTAGAACTGGAACATGCCCCTGCTGTTGTGGGCCTAGGTCCTTGTTCTATCGCCCCAATCAGGGAAGTAAATCAAGGTATTGATTGTTCTCCCCTGGCTTTTGGCTGGTAGGGGGTTGTGTTGGACTTTTTGGCCATACGCAGGGTCATCCCCAGTCTTTTTGCCTCCTTCCTCCTGGTTTTTCTGACCTCTCGCTGTTGGCTCTAGGACTCTGAGCACTTTATCACTGATGACCAGTGTTAAAGTGCAGGTGCTCTCCCATCTAAAGTTGGGATGATTGGCTCATACCTAATTGGCATATTTAATTTACCTATAAGTCCCTTGTACAGTGGTATCTCTATACCCAGGGCCTGTAAATTAAATACTACTAGTGGGTCTGCAGCGCTGCTTGCGCCACCCACTGAAGTAGACTTTCAAACCTGTCTCAGGCCTGCTAGCGCAGGGCCTGTGTGCGCAGTTTTCTTCCACAGGGACCTGGCATCTAAACTTACTTACCAGGCCCAGAACTCCCCTTTTACTACATGTAAGTCACCCCTAAGGTACCCCCTAGCTAGCCCTATGGGCAGGGTGCCATGTATGTAGAAAGGCAGGACATGTGCCAAGTTGCGTGGCCTGTCCTGGTAGTGACAAACAGCCTAACTGGTGTCTCACTGCTGTGAGTGCTGCCTTCTCATAGGATTGCATTAGAAATGCCCTGCCTTATGTGTAAGGGGTATTGTCTGATTTATGAGGGGTAGCGTAGGCGTGTTTGGTATGGTTGTGATGGTGATAAGAAATGCTGCTTACTGGTGTGGGTGTATTTTTTATTACTATCTCAGAAATGCCACTTCTAGAAAGTGAGCATTTATCTGTGCTTATGACTCTGGTGTTTTGCAGCTTGACTCCAATCCACGTCTGGGTAGGGTGACAGTTGGGGCTTTGTGCATACTTTTCAGACAGCCTGTAGACAGGGAGGGTGGAGGTGTCACAGAGGTGCATCTGCATACTGAATAGTCTTCCTGGGCTGAGAGAAGGGAGAGGCGGGGCACACCTACATTTGTAAAGGCTGTGCCCTGGCCTCACACATTAGGGTCGTTAACCCCCCACTGATGTTTGGAGCCTGTGCTGAAAGGAGAGAGGGGGCACTCCCAGAACCAGTTGTAACTGGCTGGAACCTCCTCTCCCTATCATTGTAAAACACTGTAAAAACAGACTATAAGTACAGGGGAATTTTCCCCACAATTTGAACATTCTTGGAACTTGAAACTGGACGCAGAACGCTGATGAATGGACTCACCAGGAAACCGCCTTGGACTGCTGCTGCTGTGCTGACCTGTGACCTGCCTGGTCACTAGGAGGAACTGCCACCATCTGTACCCCTTGTGCTGGCCTGTAGATGGGCCCACCAGCCCTGTACCTTTTCCTTGCTTATTGTTCCCAGGGGCAGGGTGCTGTGGCCCCTGACCCCTGTAAACGATCTCCACAACTTGCCCAAGGGCGCTCTTCTAAATTGCTGAGGAGGAATCACCGCCGCAGCCCAGGCTGCAGATTTTGCCTTAGCGCTGTGAAAAGCGCTTTATTTGGAGCCCCCGGATCACCGCCGCAGCCGGGTTATTTGATTATTTCAGAGCGCGAGGATCGTGCTCAGCTCTGTGCCCCAGGGGCACGAGAAAATCAACACAAAAAAGAATCAGGAGCAAGCCTGCTCCTAGCGGTGCCCCCGGGGTAGGGATCGCTCCGAGGAGCGCCCCCGGGGAACCGGAAGGCCCTGCCTGGGGCCGGAAAATCGTCGGATGAGCGAGAGGAGAGGAGGACGCCTCGGAAGGCTTCGGTCGCCGGTTGCCGTCGGAGGGGCGAGAGGAGAGGAGGACGCCTCTCCCTCGCCTGGAGAAGCCTTGGAAGGCTTCGGTTGTCCTGGGAGCGGGCAGCAGCCACATCGGAGGCTCACACGCCCCCAGATTCCACAGGGCCCCTGCGAGGGTCAGCCTTTCAGTAAAGGGGTCTCCCTTGGTGAAAGGGCCGACGGAGGCCCCGGGAGAACCCAAGAGTTTGCGGGCCCCCAGAGGGGTCTGTTCGCAAATCGGAGGGGGTGCGTGGCGCCCCCCTCCTTACTTGCAGGATTTCCCTGACTTGGGCCCCCCCCTGGAGAGGGCCAGTGGAGGCCCGGGGGGCCCCCAGTGATCACGGGTCCCAGAAGGGGCCCATCAGGAATTCAGAGAGGGTGCGTGCCGCCCCTCTCGGTCCGCAATGTTCAGGGATGCCCCTGTTTTGCGCAGAGGAGCGCCGGGGGCCCCATTGTTCGTTTTAGGCACTGGAAGTTCCTCTTCATCAAGACAGGTACTTCTAAAAGGACCAATATAACCATAATTGAAGTTTTTCTACAGACTTTGCTAATTGTGATATATTGCCTACCTGTTCTATGATGCTTTTACACATATGTGCAGATGTTCCTTCTATGGACATGGCTTGCTAATATGTTTCCCTAACTTGCCATAGATGTTCTAATGTTCCTACTATGGGCGTTTTATGATATTCTTATGACAAGTGTTCTAATGTGATAACGTGTTTCCTGACTACTGCTTATGTTGCAGAATACTGAGTAACCTGTGGGTTATGTGTGACTACTGCTAGTTTGCAGAGTAACTAATGTGTAACGTTCTGACAACTGCTAAGGTAGCAGGATAGTACTGTTATGTGATGTTGGTCTAATAAATATGTTGTGTGCAATACAGTATATTTTCATATAATCTGGTGTTGTTTTTCCTTTATGGTGGGGATATTGCGTCACATGTGTGTGTGTGTTGTGCAAACGCTTTACACATTGCCCCCAGGTTAAGCCTGACTGCTCGTGCCAAGCTACCAAGGGGGTGAGCAGGGGTTATCTTGGACGTGTAACTCCCTTGCCCTGACTAGAGTGGGTAAGTTCTGCCTGGCTGAGGTGCAAACCCTAGCCAACCAGAAACCCCATTTCTAACACCATCAATAAGAATCTCGGCACTGAATAACTGAACCTGCCAATCCCCTCAAACCCAGCCATCCACTCTGTCTTGTGACAGGCTCAGAATCGTCCACCACCACGATGCAGCACATGAGTGACATCAATCCACTAAAAATGCTTATCAGTTTCCCCTAAATATAAGGACATCTGGTTATTGTTAGAGTTTATCCTGTCATTTCACTCCATGACGCTCATTAAATGATCTGTTATAGGCATATATTGACTCATAGGAGTCATACATGCAAACTACATAATATGAGATATCAAGCACGTGTAAGCCTTTCCCACAGAATAAAAATGGCTGTTAGTGTTGTATTATGGCTCGGCTTCATGGCCTCTGGTGACCTGGGGCTCACTTTTGGTCACGTGGTCAAATTAAACTTACATCTTGCTGTTTTTAGGTTTTGGACATCTCCAGTGACTGTTTCCCATTGCCGGGATGTGTCTTTATGATCAGGCCCCCAGGTTATTTCTGCAAGTCTTTGCCAACCTCAAAGGAATCTTCAAGCTCTCTGTTGCTGGTTGTCATTTGGATGAGTCTTAATTTCCTCACGAGTTACCTCTCCTTCTTGGTGTTACAGTACATCAGTCCACCAACAAATCCCAGGCAGCTTCCAGGGTCACAAGGTGCCATGTCTTTCCTTCTGCCACACTTGAAATTATGGAGGGAACCTAATACATTTCAGTTCTGATTCCCTATGAACATTTTCACAACATCAAAGCTTTTCCTCTATTTCTGTACAGTTATCATGAATTCAACAAATAAGGATACCCTAGCCTCCTCGTAGAGTATTGTGCCTCTTCTTCTGAAGCATTGTGCCACTGTCAATAAAATTCAGAAGGCTGGCAATGATTGCCATTCTATTCTATTCTATTCTACTTTATTTTGTAGTGTATGACTACCCAGAAAGGGTGCCCTGGCTTTAGCTTAGACTGGCACTGGGCATGAGGAAGAATGGATGTGGGGTGAACGTGGACTACAGGCACGCCCACAGCAATACCCACTGCGCGTCCCTTCCACGCAAAGTGCTGCGTGTAAAGGGGCCGTATTTACAAGGTGGCGTTAAGCCACAAAGAGTGGCTTAATGCCACCTTGTAAATACGGTGCAGGGCATCGCGCTAATGAAGCGTAACAAAAAAGTGACGCTCCGGTGGCACTAGGGGCTCTCAATTCCTTCGCAGCCAAGGACGTAACGGTTACGTCCTTGGCTGCGGCACTGAGGCACCAAGGAATGTAACCGTTATGTCTTTGGACTGGCTCATGGGGGGAGTGCTAGCGCTCCACCCTTTAGCCTCACTCGGCAACCCCAGAGCTGGGATTGAAGGGGAATCGCTTCCCCTTCCACCTATGCCCTCCTCCCCCGAACCTCCTGTGGCATCTGATGACGTCAGCACGCAATTGCGCGCTGACCTCATCAGCGGCCTACCCCTCCTTCCAGCGCGGATCGGTGGAGAAATGCAAAAGCGTTTCTCCTCCGATCACGCGGAGGGGGCGAGAGAGGCATGAAAGGAGAGGAAAGGCCTTTCCTCTCCTTTCATGTCTTTCTCAGCATTTCTGCTGCCCGATCGCGATGCGATCGGACAGAAGAAATGCCCACTAGACACTGGGCAAAAGGCGCTCCTCAGGGGGGCAAAGTCATTTTAGGCCATTTATTCCTCCCCTGGGGGCAGATCGGCCTGTTATAAGGGAAGGCAGAAACCGCTAGACTATAAGGGAAGGCAGAAACCGCTAGACACCAGGGTTAATTTTTTTTGTTTATTTAATTTTTTTTAAATGTGGGGAGCTACCCCTTAGGCAAGCGTCTCTCCCCGGGGGGGCAAAATTACTTTTAGGCTATTTCTGCCTTCTTTGGGGGCAGTTCGGCCTATTTTTATTATGCCAATCTGCCCCCAAGAGGGGCAGAAACCACTAGCCACCAGGGATTTTATTTTTTTATATTATTGAATGAGGGGAGCGGCCCCTTGGGCAAGGGCCTCTCCACAGGGGGAGCAACATTTTTTTAGGCTTTTTCTGCCCCCCCGGGGGGGCAGATTGGCCTATTATAATTAGGCTGATCTGCCCCGGGGGGGGGGGCATAAACCCCTAGACACTAGGGATATTTTTTTTTGTTTACTTTATTTTTTTTAGATATGGAGAGCGACCCCTTAGGCAAGGGTCGCTCCTTTGGGGGGCAAATTGTATTTAGGCCATTTCTGCCCCCCTTGGAGGCAGATCGGCCTATTTTTATTAGACCAATCTGCCCCCAGGGGTAGCAGAAACCACTAGACACCAAGGATTTTAATTTTTTTGCCTCAATTTCACGCAAGGGGAGCGACCCCTTAGGCAAAAGTGACTCCCCTGTGGGGACAAATTTATTTTAGGCCATTTCTGCTCCCCTTGAGGGCAGATCGGCCTATTTCTATTAGGCCGATCTGCCCCAGCGGGTTCGAGGGGGGTGCAGAAACCACTTAGGCACCAGGGATTTGCGCTCATTACTGATGGTCATATCTGCCCCCCTTGGGCCTATTTTTGGAAGGCCCATCTGCCCCTGGACTCCTTCGGGTGTCTAGTTTTCAGAAATGTCTGGGTTTGGTAGGTTTCCTTGTAACGGCTGCTGAGCCCAGGACCAAAAACGCAGGTGCCCCCAAACAAACAGGTAGTTTTGTATTTGATAATTTTGATGTGTCCAGATAGTGTTTTGGGGCATTTCCTTTTGTGGGCACTAGGCCTACCCACACAAGTGAGGTACCATTTTTATCAGGTGGCTTGGGAGAATGCTGGGTGGAAGGCAATTTGTGGCTCCTCTCACATTCCTGAACTTTCTGTCACCGAAATGTGAGGAAAAAGCGTTTTTTTGGCCAAACTTTGAAGTTTGGAAAGGATTCTTCGGTAATAGAACCTGGTGAGAGCCCCACAAGTCACCCCATCCTGGATTCCTCTAGGTGCTTAGTTTAAAAAAATGCACAGGTTTGGTAGGTTTTCCTAGGTGCCCGCTGAGCTAGAGGCCAAAATCCACAGCTTGGCCCTTTGCAAAAAACAGCTGTTTTCTTTGGGAAACTGTGATGTGTCCATGTTGTGTTTTGTGGCATTTCCTGTCCCGAGCACTAGGCCTACCCACACAAGTGAGGTACCATTTGTATTGGGAGACTTGGGGGAACGCTGGGTGGGAGGAAATTTGTGGCTCCTCTCAGATTCCAGAACTTTCTGTCACTGAAATGTGAGGAAAAAGTGTTTTTTTTTGGCCCACATTTTGAGGTTTGCAAAGGATACTGGGTAACAGAACCTGGTGAGAGCCCCACAAGTCACCCCATCTTGGATTCCCCTAGGTGTCTAGTTTTAAAACATGCACAGGTTTGGTAGGCTTCCTTAGGTGCCGGCTGAGCTAGAGGCCAAAATCCACAGCTAGGCACTTTCCGAAAAACAGCTCTGTTTTCTTTGGGAAAATGTGAAGTGTCCATGTTGCGTTTCCTGTCACGAGCATTAGGCCTACCCTCGCAAGTGAGGTACCATTTTTATCGGGAGACTTGGGGGAACACAGAATAGCAAAACAAGCGTTATGGTCCCTTGTCTTTCTCTACATTTTTTCCTTCCAAATGTAAGACAGTGTGTAAAAAAGACGTCTAATTGAGAAATGCCCTGTAATTCACATGCTAGTATGGGCACCCCAGAATTCAGGGATATGCAAATAACAACTGCTTCTTAACACCTTATCTTGTGCCCATTTTGGAAATACAAAGGTTTTCTTCATACCTATTTTTCACTCTTTATATTTCAGCAAATGAATTGCTGTATACCTGGTTTAGAATGAAAACGCATTGCAAGATGCAGCTCATTTATTGGCTTGATGAACCTACAAGCCCTATAAATCCCCACAACCAGAAGAGTCCAGCAGACGTAACGGTATATTGCTTTAAACAATCTGACATCACAGGAAAATGTTACAGAGTAAAATGTGGAGAAAAATGGCTGATTTTTTACCTCAATTTCAATATTTTTTTATTTCAGTTGTTATTTTCTGTAGAAAAACCTTGTAGGATCTACACGAATTACCCCTTGCTGAATTCAGAATGTTATCTACTTTTTAGAAATGTTTAGCTGTCCCGAATGCAGCATTGGTTTCACACCTGTTTCTGGGAAGGAGGCTGAAAGCACAAAAATAGTAAAAATGGGGTATGTCCCAGTAAAATGCCACAATTGTGTTGAAAAATTGGGTTTTATGATTCAAGTCTGCCTGTTTCTGAAAGCTAGGAAGATGGTGATTGTAGTACTGCAAACCCTTTGTTGATACTATTTTCAGGGAAAAAACACAAGCCTTCTTCTGCAGCCCTTTTTTCCCATTTCTTTGACAACAACAAACTTTTTGCTGTATTTTGTATGACTTGGTCTCCTTCAGGGGAACCCACAAAGTCTGAGTACCTCTAGAATCCCTAGGATGTTTGGAAAAAAGGACACAAATTTGGCATGGGTAGCTTATGTGGACAAAAAGTTGTGAAGGCCTAAGCGCGAACTGCCCCAAACAGCCAAAAAAAAGGCTTGGCACCTGAGGAGGGAAAGGCCTGGCAGCAAAGGGGTTAAATATGCCCCCAGTCTCTTGTGCTCTAGGATAAACCGTTGCTAAACTAGTTTTGAAACAACTGGGAAATGCAGCAGGCACGTTGGTCTTTGGGGATTTGTTTTATTATCGCACATTGAATAAAATGATTTGTATTTTCTTAGACAATGCACAAGTCTCCCTGAGAAAAGTTTTCAACTCACACGTTTTAGGATGGCTGGGAAAGAGAGACGTAGTTCTCTCTGTTGCACCGACCACGAAACTCTGAGACAATCTTACAAGCTTTAAAAATAGAGCCAGGACACTTGCAGTGCAGACAAAATTGTACTCAACAGAACAAAGTTGGAACTCATGTAAACTTAGGTTCAAGCATCAGTGCTGATATTATCCGCGATGTAAGGTTTCCACCGTCTCCTCTTTTACACTCATGGCAGAATAGTCAGCAGATATGCTTTTTTCCCCTTTTCGTTAAGCGATTGGAGGGTCCTCCAAAACGGTGACATGATTTTGTAACCTTTAGTACAACAAACCTGTTCTGTCACTTGTGCCAAGAGGTCCCCAGAAGATGCCATATTGGTTCCGAAAAAGCTAGTGGTATTCTTCCCATGTTAAACATAAAGACTCTTCCACCCGCCTGTAATTTGCAATCATACCAATATAATAACTTGTTTTTATGTATAAATTCTTAATCTAATGTTTAACATCACACTTCGGCCCCCATTACGAGTAGCCCTCAAAATGTACTGCATTTCCACAATCCTGGAGTTACCTGCAGGTCACAGTTCCCATACATCTAACCAATAAGTAATAAGTACGAATCTTTGTTTGTTTAACTTAAACTTGTACTCTTCTGACTTTGATAAAAATGAGCAGCATTAAGTAGTACTAATTTGTTCCTATTAAATCCCCAAAATACTTCCGTTTGCATTTCGTGGTAGGTAATGGTCATTGTTGGTGTGATTATACACAGCACACACACCTTCATAGAACGGTTCATTGCATTCAATTGGCTGGGCATTTTACATTGGATTGAATAGGTTTGTTAATTTCTCCCACCACTAAAAACATGCTACAATATAATCTCGTAGAAAGTAATTGCTGATCGCTCTTTATTCTCTAGAAAACGAACACTTTTTATATAGCAGCCTACTGTAATTTCACAGACTTTTGAAAAACAAGAATTTTTTGTCAGTTTATCTCAAAGGCAAGGTGTATTTTTCCGTCCCAGTTGGCCTGCTGAGTCCGGAGTGAAGGTGTGCCAAGCAAGCCATGCTGACTTCAGCCACCCATTCAAAGTCTCACCTCTTGACAACAGGCAGAGGAATTAATGATTGCCCATTAAGTGATGAAGTTAAAAAACTTGCAGCGAGGGCTTCTTTATTTTATTTTGCTAATATTCAATTTTTCCACATAATACTGACTGAAGTCCATAGGTGCAGCCTAAAAGCCAAACAAAAGAGCTGAACTCAAGTTGGCTGTACTCACCATTGGAAATCTGGTCACACCAGTCAAAAACTTACGTTGGTGTTAATTCTACTGCAGACTTTTTCTGGGTTATACATATAGAAGCAGTGAAGGGGCAAGTCGGGGTAATTTGCCAGATACCAAGGGTGAAATCACAGGTCAGAGTTCTGTAAAGGAATGCCAACATTGAAGGGAATCGCCATGTACACCGCCTGAACTTGGGTACAGCGAGGGCTATTCATTCTTTTGCTTCTATCATGCTTGGCACGGCACCATGTACCCCGAAACACCACTTACTTTTAAATAATGTCCTGCGACAGTGCTTGAGTCAGAAGTAACTCATTAAAGCCAAGTTCCACTTATGTGAACTCTTTAGGAGTCAAACGATAATAGAACACTTTTGACTGTGGCCGGAAATTACTGATGCCACAATTAAGACTGCAAGAATACTTCTTTCACTGTGTCAGAGGCCCTGCACACCTCAGAGCCCTTTCAGTACCTAAATGGTGCACATGCCTGAACTGAGAAAGTCCAATCTCTCCAAAAACAAAGTCCACAAGAATGCTAGAACCAAATGGTTTGCATCCAAGCCCTGGGATCTATATATATTGTAGGAGTACAGAATCATCGCGTGGTCACCGGCTATAGTAAAGTCATGGGATGTGGACCCAAGAACTGGCCATTACTTCCACCCCCAATTGTGGAATCCACTCTTTCACTAGGACTATTTAAAGAGGGGGTGTAGATTTGAGGTGCTAACAAATAAGGGACTTGAAATAAAGAAATGTCTGTAGGTGGTAGGCAAACTGCTACAAAAAAATCAATCCAGGGGTGTGATATTGGTAGGTGGGATGGGCAACACGACAGCATGTCTACATAAAGAAGGTGGATTTGACAATCCGTCGGAATGGAGGGTAATTGCACTTTTTTATGCATATGAGTGATTGGATGGAGAAATGAGTGGGTATCTGCTAGGCGTGTTAAAATATGAGTGGTGAATGTTTTTATATAAAAAAATATTTCTGTTTCCTATGATATCAGAATTCGAAATATTTAAGATGCATTGCTTGAGTTTGAAGATGTACAAATGTTTTACATACAAAAGATATGAAGTGTTTGGAAAAATCATGTATTGAAAAAATAAAGGATATAAAATAGGACAAGGTCACCCCGAGCAGTACAGACATATATATACTTTTTAGATGTATTAGCAGAAGTACAATTGAAGGGTAGCCGTTTTTTCTTTCTATTGATCATTTTTCTCTGCCCCGGTAACCCTATCCTAGCAGAGGGTCCTTTTTTTAACATTATACTGGCTGGGCATCTTTACTCACTGTAATGCTTAGTTAAGTAGGCAACTTGGAGACACTGCAGCTAAGAAAGAGATACATTTATTTAACACCACAGCTGGGGAGACTGACAAGAGGCTCATTATGGTTGCGATGACGAACATAGAAATGCAAGTGACAAAAGCACCCCCTACTAAACGACACAGTGAAGCATGAAAACGACTGCCTTGCTATAGAAGACTATTTATTTGTCTACTGCACACCCAAATCCAAGAATGAGCTCTAGAACAGTGGTTCTTAACCTTTTGACTTCTGTGGACTTCTGTGGATTCATTACTGGAATCCGGGTACCCTATTAATCATTACTGAAACCCAGGGACCCTCTCTGCATTATTACTGGAAGCCAGGGACCCTGGCCTAAGCAATTTTGATGATCTGAACCACAAAACAATACACAAAAACACAGAAACAAGCATTCACCAAACATATAAACAAATGATTAAATAGTTTTTAATGTACAAATACTACAAAAATGGGAAAGTTGGAAATGTTCTAAATTTAATGGAGGCCACCCATCATCCATACTAAATTCTGTTTTATGTAGTTTCACTGCCCCTAAGAATCAGTTTTAGGATACCAGCTTATTTTTAGCATCCAATTTAAAATAATTCACATTTGCAGAACGCCTCTTTATTTAAGTACACTTTTTAAATATGTTAACGGTATTTGTCTAAGTAGTTGCAGACCACCCAGGTTTGTGTCACTAACTCCCTGAGGTCCCTGGACCACAGGTGAAGAACCACTGCACTTGAATGACAAGCGATTGGTCTTCTAGTCTATGGCACTTTGGAAGGGATAAAACTGAGGGATGTTAGAAGGCATTACTGTGGAATATTCAAAGCCGAAAGATAACATAATTTTGTCCATGTGTGTAGAATGTAAGTGACCATGCACACTTATCGATGGCATTCTCCTTGTGAAAAGTACATGATGCTTTTGGTCAGCATAGCTTGAGACCACTTCAGGGACCGGGGAAGGCAATTGGGTGTGGTCAACTAACAGCAGGACGTACAACCATTGTACCGCAAGAATTCACCTGTTGAATGTCATTTTAAGGTTACGGAGCAAACTACAAATTAATCTAATTGGTTTCAATTGGTTTCATTTGATATGGTTTCTTGGGAAACTTGGTTATCAGTTTATCTATTTTATTGCATGACGTTGAAATAATAAATATAGTTTATATATTTTTCTTCACACCCTTTTGCGTGCTTCTACACAGAGAAAAGACAGCTTCTGAGTTTATGTTTTTGCAACAATGCATTAAATCAACTATCAGCCTAGACAAAAGCAGAACACATGCAAAATCCCTTGCAAGATTATTCGGAGACTTCTACACTTTCATGACTAAGGGACTAGCACAAATTGGACCGATGTACCCAAATATCAGAATGAATGGTAGCTTGTTTATGCAAATGGTAATGATCCTGCAATTATACGCATAGAGCAGAAGTCTCCAAACTTTTTAATGCCGAGCCCCCCCAGTTGAAAAATGAAAATCATTGGCCCCCCCTCAGAATTTTTCACAATTATTCTATAAACATGGCAATGTTTAAATATGTCGAAACCTATTTAAACATTGCAGTAAAGTATTGTTACTTTTTTATAACTTCAATAACATGCTTTTGCTTAAAACAAAAGCCTGTTATCTGTATATTATTTATTTTGGGCAGAGTCTGCCCCCCCCCCCTGGGATCACTTCAGGCCACCCTAGGGGGGCCCACCCCCAGTTTGAAGACCTCTGGCATGGAGTATTATACAAACATGAACATTCGCACATGACAGCACTTTTCTGAAAAGAAGATATATTTTGTATTTATTGCCAAACCTTAAACACTTTTGCAAACAGGGCATATTTGATCCAAAATAATAGAATTACATATTTGTGTGAAAAATGTGATTTACACCAAAATATCAATATGTACAACCTAGACAGATGTCCTCTTAAATATCAGCAAGAACCATTTTTGGAATAAAGAAGGAGCTTGTTGCAAAATATTGTGGTGTATATGGGCAGATATAAAGAATATGTTAACTTCAAAATAATATCTTTGCATAAATACCATATAATTCTTCTAGAATATCAGCGTTTTTCTAAAACATGTTTATGTCTGAATGTACATCCTTTAAAACAGATCTATTTGTCTCAACACAAACATGATACATATTCAAAGTGGTTACAGTTTTGACAAAAAACAGGCACTAAATACTTTTTAAAAAGGAGGTATTTTGAAAACAAATTCATCGGGAAACAGAGTTGAATTTGTTCCCAGATATTGTAATAGAAATTTTAATAATACAGAATGATATAAAAACACAGTCTTATCTGCATCCTTTTTTCTTAAAATAGAATGAAGTTGAAACAACCGTTTTCCATTGTGGATGCTTTTTACAAAATTGTATGACATATTTATTGAAATCTGAATATATTTTCCTAAATTATAGACATAAAATGCCTCTGCATATTAGTAGGATTTTCCATAGATAAAATGATGCATGACTGTTTTACAGAGATTAAATTACTTTCCCCCAAAGTAGCGCATTAACTGTTTCGAGAAACAAACATGTCACAAGATAACTTTATACACAGGGTGGAAGTGTTCTCTCAGTCTCTCAATTTATTTTCACTAACTAGACATATTACCAAGACAAGTTCAGCTTGAAATGTTTATACCAACG
Organism: Pleurodeles waltl; assembly: GCF_031143425.1. Classification (NCBI taxonomy): domain Eukaryota; kingdom Metazoa; phylum Chordata; class Amphibia; order Caudata; family Salamandridae; genus Pleurodeles; species Pleurodeles waltl. The sequence goes on along the minus strand of NC_090448.1, from coordinate 778,716,348 downwards.
CATTGAATTTATTCCAAAACATAAGATTGTAATGATTCTGAATGTATAAGAAATTTAAGCCAAAATATCAATCTGATGTATTCATGCCACGAATTTGAATTAGTCTGAAAATTTTGGACAATATGGGCCTGATTCTAACTTTGGAGGACGGTGTTAAACCGTCCCAAAAGTGGCGGATATACCACCTACCGTATTACGAGTCCATTATATCCTATGGAACTCGTAATACGGTAGGTGGTATATCCGCCACTTTTGGGACGGTTTAACACCGTCCTCCAAAGTTAGAATCAGGCCCTATATGTGTAGGAAATTAAGATCATTGTGCACAACCAAGTTAATATGAATTACAGCTGTACTAAGGAAAAATTCACTCATCGTTATCCATACAATATTCATGTGTAACCTATATGTCCGTTAACGAAAGGCTGTACTGGGAACATTAAGGGTTGCTTTCATTAGAAGATGTTATATAACCAGATCAGATGGCCCCTCACTATTAAAGTCAATACCACAGAAATTACCCAGAAGCTGAGATCATCAGCTGCCCATTCTTTGCTTATAGTTTTGCACATGTTTTATTGCTGAGGTTAGTCCAAGAGTCAAGCCTGCTGTTTTCCATGCTGCACACTGCCTTGCCTTAATGGCAGACCCAGACAGGGAAAATATGCACAGAGAGGGCTGTCCTAAGATGGATAGACTTGCCGATCATTCACTGCTGCGATTAACATCCGCCAGAGCAGCAAAACCTTCCTGTGAAGCCAACTGCCTTTCCTTCACCTACAGATGAAGTGGGGAATCCTGAACCTGATAGGGTGGGAGAAAAGCTGATTCAGTAAGGTTCTCCTGTCCCAAAAAGCTCTAAATAGATCCTATTGTTTTTGAATTACTGCTCCCTGTGATCATTCTTATGGCAGGTTTTGGAGCCTGTGATTGTAGAAGATTGATATGCAAGGATCAGATCCTGTTCTAGAGGACTGGGGGTTTATTTGCACTGATAGAGAGCCATAGGGATTGTGAGCTACTCTTTCTCATTGCAACACTTCTTTTATTGATGTCTGGGTTTGAACAACAGTAATGCTCATTGAACAAATACCAATGTTTAAGTTCTAAAGAGCATCTAACCAAGGCTACACGCTCTACATATGTGCAATAGTTACCTAAACTTCCACATATCCTAGACTGAGTTTCTTGAAAACCCTGATAATTCGTTTTTAATGCTGTCCCTTGACACCTGCACCTTTTGATCAATTAAAGGGCTTTTTCCAGACTGCAGAGCAAGCTAGTACATGCAAGCCATGTTTATCCAGACACGCGTTTACTCTGGTTAGGGAGCGCAGACAAATTCAGTCTGACTTATTTTCCATTGTCCTGAGAGCAATCCACAAGGTAGATATGGGTGGCATAGCACTGACTGCTGAGAATTGTGAGCAGCTGTGTAATACAGTGTTAATAGTTTAAGTGCTGAGAAATGCAAGGCTTTATAACATTAAAAACAGATCTGGAATCTTCAGTGTATTTAGACCAGCACATGACTTGAAGGATGTTATGGTACTGAATTTAGTGAAGTTTATTAACCTCCAAAAGAATCATCTCAAGCCTTAAAGTGAAGTGTACATCCCACTGAAAAGTGAAATATAGAACAGATATAATTTCTCTCTCAGCACCATGATGGAGTCACCTATATATTTAAACATCAAAGATACAAATATGAACAAACCTTGGTTGTGCAGTAGTGGTGTCTTGGTATAAAAAAATAACTATGGCAAATCACTTATGCGGCTCAACTGAATTAGGTTATCCTTGTAAGGAATTGGTGTCTGCTTTTCACACTTTGTAGAGTTCAGATAGGTAAAAATGCCGATTTACATTTAAAGGACCAAAACTAGATTTTCGTTTTAGCGCTTTTACACTGATACACTCAATAGAAAGAATGTTGGCTACAACATAGAATATACTTAAATGATAAATACTTAATATAAAACATGGACCTTTATAAAAAAAATGCGAAGCTTGAAACATATTTTTATTTGTTGATTGTTATTCAAAAAAGAGCTCATTGCCTTAGCAGACTTTCTATGTGTGGAAGTTGAAGAAAATAGCCCAACAACTGGAACAGTGCATCACTCCTTGGTCTACATTTGCTCCCAACTAATATAGAGCATCAGACACCATTATGGAAGATCTCTCCGCTGAAGGTCTTCAGTGTAACAGGTCCCAAGAAACATAGTTCTTCTAATTGCATAGTAAGATTGGGTCTAAAGTCCAGACCCCCTCCATCACTCCATGTTAAAAAAGCAAATATATTACACAGTCCTTGAAATGTGATCCTGGTAAGAAGTCCAAAATGTGTGATCCTGGAACACAGAAAGTTAAATAGAGGATATTCATCACCCTTTTCTCTCTCCCTCTCTCTGCTTTCCTGCATGTTAGATGTTTTCCTGACAGGGTTGGTGAAGATTCATGGTCCACAGAGACACTCTTGATTCATTTCTACTGAGCGAAGCATTAACCCGCTGCCCGGATCCAAGTAGGCAAAGGGGGTCAATGAAGTTGTTACCTGACAGCAGTTCGTCTGAAAGAAAAATAAAGTAACAAGGGGAGCAATTAAAAGAAGATAATATCCCAAAGACAGATATCCTTTCCTATGATTTCACAATAGTGCACATTCTACTAATATTCAGTCTCAGAATCGTGGATCAGCATGTTAACCTAAAAAATGTATTCTAAAAGACAGTTTTAGGTCCTAATCCCAGCCTAAAGTTTCCGAACAATTTGCTTTGTTTGCGCAGTTTTTTAAAAAACAATTTGTGTCTTTGATATAGATAACATTCTTTTTAAGTTGGTTTACCTAAAAAACTCCGAAAACTGTGATATATCCAGCCCAACCATTTTCTGAATTGTTTTAACACTGTTGATGGCAAGATCTAATCAGCAATGCCAAAGGCAATTTGGATATAAACACTGCCTGAAACGTTATAGCTTGCTAAGCAATGTAGGGAAGAGATCTTCAATAGGATACTGCACTAACTAACAAGTTAGCAAAGACACATGTTTGAGTAAAACAAGGATCAGGATTTTCAAGGAATTTAGGCAAGACAAGAGCTGATTGAAGTACATGTTTGCACATATAGAAAGAGGGATTCAAAGATGAGTGTGGGATTAGCAAGTATGGTAAACCCAGAAGTTGTTTCTGGATATCCAATGTTGAGCTCTGGATTCCCCAATGAGGGTATTGATATCTACCCCACTTGATGTTGAGCAGGAGCTCGTCCACCACACCAGTGTCGCCCAACAACACACAAAAAACTTAGTTATTACATTCTTACATGCACAGAAGTATGAAGTAGATATGATTAACATTCTGATCTCATCTAGAATCAGCAGCAGTAATGGGGAACATGTGCAGAGCTGCACCTCTTGGGTCTGCTTGATGATATCCTTAGAGGAGCCCACAGCTATGTTGACCTTCATGCTTTAGCACAATGCTGTCTTATACTCTCACTAACCAGCAGCAATCTGGAGATCTAAAGGGGTCATTGCTGCAGAGTGCATCCAAACTCCATCACATGCAGCAACTGTGGTGTTAGGATACACCTCATGATGTTGGCTCATGCTCAAGTGAGTCACACTATAAATATCAGTATTACTGATACAAGAATGAGGATCATCGAGTATGTACTCCCCATTCTGGTGCCGTATGTTCCGCTACAGGAAAGATATTCACCAAAGGAACAATTCTCATCAACGCTCTGTGTACATCGTGCCCCTCTAGAGCAACAAGCTCAGTGGTTTGTGGTAATTATGTAAACCATTAACCATGTGACTGATATTCTCACTTCCACTTTTTCATCATTATTTGACTTAATGAAACAACAATGATGCTCTAGCACCATCTAAAAATATATATATTACATTAATATAAACTAGGAGTATATGCCTCAGTTCACAAAATAACCATTAGCTCATTCAACATTTCAAGCCACATAAGTGACCTTATACAAGCCTCCTTAACAAAAGAGTCTATATGTAGCTACAATCCAAGCTAGTACCAAATTATCAAAGGGTTCTGCTTTGGGGACAGTTTTCAGCATCTATTTCCTTGTGTCGCCAAAATAGAGCTCTATGGCAACCTAGTTGAATAAGTTCAGATCTACTCTGGAAATACAAATCAGGCTGCAGGCTGAGCTGAAGCACTAACTCACCATGTTGCAGATGATCTCCCTCCTATGCTGGATAAAGAAGAGATTTGCTTTCTAATCTCTTTATGTTTCACCGAGGCATTTGACAAAGTGGATCATCTAGCTCTTCTAAGAATTGTAAAATATAGCTTTCTACTGAAAATTTGTTCTCAAATGATTTACTTCTTTCCTCCAGACCAATATCAGCCAATGAAAATATAGGCCTATGTTGCCACAAATTTCCAGAATATGAATCTCCAAAAAGTTGATAATTTATCTACATTACAACTAAGTCCTCTGGTAATGTCCTAAAAATAACTATTCACCTCCATGTAGAGTGGTATCTGCTTTTTATAAAGGTCATGGACAAACAATATATTTTTGAGCTCGCTGACTTCTTAGATAGTTAAGAGATGAATGCATCAACATTATCTAAAAAGCTGCATGCCAGTGATAGAGTTCAAACTCCGCTCCTTCTCCTCTGAAATTTCAAAGCAGAAGTGACTGAATGTTACAGACTGTGGACTGTCTGAAACACTGGCCATGACTTCTAAATCACTAGGCTGTGTGCTGTTTGAAAAAAATGAGAGGGGTCGCACTGTGCAAGGGGACAGCACCATTTAAACAATAAACTTAAAAACCTACACTTGGGAAATCTATAAATCAAACATCATTGCCAAACAGCATATCAATTAGACATCAGTCATACTATATTTCAAGATATCTTATACTGAAACAAGTACCATGTGAATATATAAAAAATGCGCTAAACTTTAGTCCCCCAAAATTCAATACAACATTAATTGACATATATTCTTTTTTCCATATGCATCAAAAGATATCTAAAAGAAATGTTCTTATTTTAAAATCTTGTACATAACCAATAGTCTTGCATTTAAAATCCCGTACATGGCGCAAATAAAACTCAATTCAAAAGAAAAAACTAAAAGAGAGGGAGAAAAAAAGAGAAGACAACAACAATCTGTCTATTTTACTGATGTCGATCCGATATAAATATCAACAGAGATCCATGATTTATTTGATTGGATCATCTATGGTGTCCCAGTGTTAAACAGATTCTGGACACATTTCTATGTTGATGTCTTTTGGTGGAATTGTGAATTTCAACCACCTTCTTCAGGACAGTGCAGGTAATTTGATCTCCCACAATCAGTTAAGATACAATATCTAAAAGGATACACTAATAAAAAATTAATTATTGAAGAAATATACAATACACTCAATGAAATACATACAAATATTCCATGACAATAGATGATACAACTACAAAGGGTAGTAGTAGTACTGAAGGGTGCACCTCCTCCAAGTATCAAATAATAGGTAAAACAGTAAGTACATAAAAAGCACAATCTAAATGTAGAGTGGTGCTGAGCGGTATATTATACCCTACTACCAACAGGCATAGCAGTGTTACCAGAACACTAACACTGCGATAACACAACAGAAAATAGTGCAACACTCTAGAAGAGTCCACAATGATGTTTGAAATTTTACGAATAAAATTACATGAAAAGCTTGTAGGATTCTATTGTTTTCTTGGCATGTAAGTAAATCACTTCTGCATACAAATAATTGTAAGCACATCAACAGCCACACCAGTTGTAGTCTCATGGTCACTGGAATGTTGTCTATTACATCACTTGCGCCACTCGAGATGCTAGAAACATCTGTTGCACTAGCGGAGGCAGAAGTGATGATACTGCCTTCTTTACCAGTTTTAGTTTAAGCAAATAATTTTACTTCATCAATTTGTTTTATAGAATGTGTGCACTCTGCCACTACGATAATCATTGTTGTCTCTCTTGAGTTTTTTAATCTTTTTATCTTTAATGTATAAATGATGTGCAGTTAATACATCCTTGAGAATCGTGTAATTTTTTAAGTCGCTTCTGGTAGTTTGGGATCTTTGATCTCTTGTTCCAGTTTAGCAATCTCCTGCACCAGCGCCTCTCTTTTTCTTTCTTTCAATGTATTCTTTCAAACCCATTTGTACAGCATCTCTATTTTGCCTTCCAATCGAACATGATAACTGTAGATCTCTTTATCGAGTTTTAAAATAAAACACAAGTATTTCTCTCAATTTTACATTCTTAACTCATTCACGCATACATGAAAAAGTTAGACCTGGATACTAAGGCCCATATTTATACTTAACAACAAACCATAACGAAAGTTTTTGAAAAATTAGGCCCATATTTATACTTTTTTAGTGCCACATTTGCGTATTTTTTTAATGCAAAAACGGCGCAAACTTGCAAAATACCATTGTATTTTGTAAGTTTGCGCCGTTTTTGCGTCAAAAAGCGGCGCAAATGCGGCGCTAAAAAAGTATAAATATGGGCCTAATTTTTCAAAAACTTTCGTTATGGTTTGTTGCCCTAAAAACACAAAAACACAGTGTATGAGTATCAGGGGAAAGGCGATCAAAAAAGTGAACCAATTCCCGTATCTTGTGTTGATGTTTGACAGTGCATGCAACTAAATTCCATGTGTTGGGAACAGGAAAAAACGGTTTTGCACGCAATTGGCTCAATCTTGTCTCTAGCCTAATCAATAGGGAAAAAGCACATAGCCCCTATACTAGAGATCTATAGGAGGAATTGTCTTCCAGTTCTGACCTATGGCTCGGGGATATGGGGCTATAGAGATGTTGCCATTTTTCAAACTGATGAAAACAGAGTGTGCTACGTTTATTGGTGTCCCTTTTTCTACATTGCATTTTCATGTCAATCAGGAATGGGGTCTGGAGTACGTTGAAGATCTGGTTAATCTCGCCCCATTGCTGTTGTGATATTTGACCTAGCAGAATATTATATCGTGCATTTATTTCAGATTGTCTCTTCTCCTCGTATGGGTCCAGAATTCCCTGGCTGACTTACACTTCTGTTTTAGGCTGTCCACATATTTTTGAGAAACCAGCTAAGCTGCAAAAAGGACAAAGTATGGGTCAGGGAATGCATCTTGTCCCAAAGGGAGGGTGGGGAACTAATGAAACCCACAGTTAGAGAATACTGCCTTTTACAGACTACACCCGAGATGGCTCCTTATTTGCACTTGATTTTGGGTACATGGGAACAGATGCTGTTGACTTAGAATAGACTTTATCAGATGGCTTTTGTATTTCCCCTAAGGGCAGTTTACTCCCTCTGATTTGTGTATATGCCTGTGTGATGAGACATCTCCCCAGGCCCTGCTGCATTATGTTTTTTTGCAAATTTTCTCTCCAACTCAATAAACCGTTCCTATTACCTGTGCTTTGGAAATTCAATGATGTGGTCTTATAGTTTCCTATTTTTAGGACACCAGCTGTTATAGTGTGCCAGTGTTTTTACACATCTTTTTATATGCATTTCGTGCTCCTGTTTTAACTATTTATTAATACATATTTGCATTATGGTGTATCTTTTATGATCTGTTTTTAATTAGATGGAATAAGGAATTTTGAATTTGAATTTGAACTCATTCTTAGTTTATCCTCTGTCAGTATCACTTGCCTCTTAATGGGCAGTGCTTCACACTCACCAATTGAGAGAGACCAGGCTTTATCTCAATGGTCCTTCATACTAATATCAAAACATCCAGAAGAATTAAGCCTTAATCCTCTCTAGAAACAAGAAATTGCTGTATTAGTGTGCACAATGAAGCCACTATTACATAAACAAAAAGTCTCATGTCAGTTGGGTGAATGAGTTAAGAATGTGAGATTAAGTCAAATACTTGTGATTTCTTTTAAAACTAGGTAAAGAGATCAACAGTGACTGAGCTCAACTGTAAGATAACATGGAGATGCTGTACAAATGGGTTTGAATGAATACATTGAACTTAATGTAGGGGTCAGTGTACATGATGGATGATGAGTGATGAGAGACGTGTGTAATACACCAGTGAGTGCCATGGGGGTTGAGCCATGCACTTTGCTTTAATGGACAGTCATATGGAATATTCGTAAATATTTTATTGAGTGTATTGTATATTTCTTGAACTTGAATAATGAATGTTTTATGTACGTGTCATTTTAGATGTTGTATTTTAGCTGGTTTTGGGAAGATTGAGTTACCTGTACTGTCCTGAAGAAGGTGGTTGAAATTCACAATTCCATATGAATGTGTGCAGAATCTGCTTAACCCTGGGACAACATGGATGAGAAATCCAATACATCATGGATCCGTGTTGATATTTCTAATGGATCGGCATCAGTGAAATGGATGGATTTTTCATGTTTTCTCTTTCTCTCTTCTTCTCTTTTCCTTTTTTCTTTTGAATTGAGTTTCATTTGGCCCGTACAAAGGGTTTATTTATGCAATACTATTGGGTATTGGTTGTGTACATGGTTTTAAAATAAGAATTGTTGTAAAATATCTTTTGATGCATGTGGAAAAAAGAATATATGTGCATTAGTGCTGTATTGAATGTTGGGATATTAAAGCTTAGTGCAATTGTTATATATTCATGTGGTATAAGGTATCTTGAAATAGCATATGACTGATTGATATGCTGTCTGACAATGAGGTTTGATATATGGATTTACCAAGTGGAGATTTTTCAGTTTACTGGGTAGTATGATGCAACTCCATCTACATGTCACAAATGTAGTTAGTTGGGATTACCTGATTTAAACTCCATTTACTGAGGAATAAGAAAAAATAGGTTTCAAAATCAAACTTCTACAAGTGGTTCAGACCCTAGTTACCTTTGGCTTGTAAAATGGTCACTCTCTTCTACAAGGCCTGCGAAAAACAATTGAGTCAGATGAGACAGCACAGCACCGGAACAGCTCACCTGATCTCAGGCAACTGGCTTTTTGTCCACATGAAACCATGGCTGTTGCAAGAATTTGTGAGGCCCGGTAAATAAAATCCAGGAAGGGGGGTGGTGTGCAATGGGATGAGGGGTGATGGGTGATTCCTAACCAATTGGCACAGCGTACGTGATAAGAAATATTGTTTTACAAAATTATTTCTACCATCATCCGTGACAAACCCTGAACTTTCCCTGTCCTATGCCTGCCTTCTTTCTTGATGCACTTTCACATCTCCATTGACTGCACTACTTTGCCTCCTTTAGCTCCTTGCACTTTCACAAATCCTACATATCACTCGGCATTGATGTCAAGTGGGTCCTCCATGTCACGTTTGACACTTCCAGACATTCCTGAGTATTTAGATAATAAAATTAGTATGTTTTGGATTTTTGGATGCGAGAAAACCTAATGAACATACATAAAAACCTATTTGCACTTTGAAACTTGCAGTTTTGCTCACTGTATATATGTGCTTAAGAATCTCAGTATACATTATGTTGGCTAAAAAGCAAGGAATGGGCTCGGGGTGTTATCCAAACAATGGGTTCCCTTGCATCTCCCTCATCTCTTCTGTGCTCAGCACTCTTATTGCGACTCTCAGTTATTCTGGGCTTTCTACCATGCACCTTTCCCCTGATAAATATAGCTCTAAAAATGTACTTCAATGTAGATCACCTTTATAATGATTATATAAATAAATTGGAACCCGTGAATTAAATAAAGTTCACAGTTTTGAATACATTAAACGCACTTCATCGTGGGTCTGCCACTATCAATGTTCGTGCAAAGATGCCCTACATTCTTGTTGCCCACAGCCCTTACTTTTCCCACTGGGGTGGACTGGCCATTAATTTAATTGGGCATTTACATTTGGGCTGAAGCCTTTGGAGGCAGGTTTTTGCAGGCTGGTAGCCTCTGGTGGCCAGTGCTTAATTTAAGCAGGTGGTTTCCAGTGCAGGGCATCAGCACTTATTTTTGAGGGCCGGCGCTTAGTTTCTACATCAGGTATTTACTGCGAGCAAAAGACACATATAGTAAAGGCGGAGGAAAAGAAAAACAAAAAAGAGCTATAAAGGAAAAATGCAGAATGCTGTAATACTGAGTTTAAGGAGTTTATGGATTAAAGAGGCCCGAGATGGTTCTAGGGAGACCACCCATCTGTAATTTTCACGGACTGCCCGTAATTTCACCCTGCCATCCGTTGTCTGTGATGAAAAGCTTAATGTACAGCATTTGTCTGTAATTTTAGCCTTTCACCGAAAGGACAAAATATAATTAGGACAGAACAGTTTCCCCAGCTGGATTGAAAAGCAGGGAGTCTCCTCTGCTCTGAGGGAGGAAGGGGTAGAAAGATAAGAAAAGGCCTTCTTGCCAGGGTGTCTACTTCCCTAAAGAAATGAAAATGTGCACAACTAGTAAATCTGCAAATCTAAAAGGGCTTGGAAACCTGCATTGACTTTAATCAAAGGAGTCACTTGAAGCTTTCCGATGAGAAAGATATTTTCTTTTAGAGAGGTACTGTCAGGGTGTTACAAGGTGAGCTGTGGAGTGTGTGTTTATTGGACTCTTATAAAAATGTTAGTACTAGGTATAAACTGTATAATATTCCAATCTGTATATTAGAAGGACTTTTTTTTTTAACCAAAATGTATTTGCGCATTTTGTAGCAGCCTGTATTATGATGCATGTAATGCATGTTTGAAATAAGGACTTACACATTCACAGTTCTTTCAGGGACCTCAGTACCTCATAGTACTAACAAACATTGGCAAAGCCAACAGGTCTCGTCCCATCCAATGTGTTTTATCCATGGTATACACCAGAGTGGATGCTGTGCAGCATGCCTAAAAGTTAGTGGCATAGTGGTGTACCGTGGAGTTGAGTGGCATAGGAGCAGTGGTGTAGAGCACAGTGGTGCAGAGTAGAGTGCAGTGGGGTACAGTGCTGTTGTTTTAGTGCATAGGTGTAGACTGAAGTGGCTTAGAGTGCAGTGGCATGGAGTGGAGTGGGGCAGAGTAGAGTGGCATAGAGTGCAGTGGAGTAGAGTGACATACACTAGAGTGGCAAAGAGTGCAGTAGTGTAGAGTGGTGTAGTGGCATAGAGTGCATTGTAGACTTGCCTGGCATAGAGTGCAGTGGTGTAGAGTGGAGTGATGCAGAGTAGAGAGGCATAGAGTGCAGTGGCATAGAATGCAGTAGTACAGAGTAGATTGGTGTAGAGTACAGTGGCGGAGAGTACAATGTTGCAGAGTAGAGTGTCAGTGCAGTGGTGTAGTGTGGCACCAAGAGTAGTGGCATGGAGTACATTGGTGCTGAGTAGAGGGCAGTGGCGTACTGTGCAGTTTAGAGTGCAATGGTCTAGAGTGCAATGACACAGAGTGGCATGGGGCAGGGTAGAGTGGCAGAGTGCAGTGGAGCAGAGTGGCATGCAACAGAGTGGCAGAGAGTGCAGTAGTGTAAAGTGGTGCAGTGGCATATAGTGTAGAGTAGACTCAAGTGGCATAGAGTGCAGTGGCATAGAGTGGTGTAGAGTGGAGTAGTGTAGCGTGGTGCAGTGCAGAGCAGATTATAGTGCTGTAAAGTGCGGTGAAGTAGAGTGGAGTTTTGCAGAGTAGAGTGATATAGAGTGCAGTGAAATAGACTGCATTGGTGCAGAATGCAGTAGTACAGAGTAGAGTGGTGTAGAGTGTCAGAGTGCAGTAGTGTATAGTGCAGTTGTTTAGAGTGCATTGACGTAGATTGCATTGAAGTGGAGTGCAGTGGCATAGAGTGGAGAGGTGTAGGGCAGAGTGCAGTGGCATAAAGTAGATTGTTTCACATTAGAGTAAAGTGGCATACAGTGCAGTGGCATAGAATGCAGTAGTACAGAGTAGATTGGTGTAGAGTACAGTGGCGGAGAGTGCAATGTTGCACAGTAGAGTGTCAGTGCAGTGGTGTAGTGTGGCACCGAGAGTAGTGGCGTGGAGTACAATGGTGCTGAATAGAGGCCAGTGGTATACTGTGCAGTTTAGAGTGCAATGGTCTAGAGTGCAATGGCACAGAGTGGCATGGGACAGGGTAGAGTGGCAGAGTGCAGTGGAGCAGAGTGGCATGCAACAGAGTGGCAGAGAGTGCAGTAGTGTAAAGTGGTGCAGTGGCATAGAGTGCAGAGTAGACTCGAGTGGCATAGAGTGCAGTGGCATAGAGTGGTGCAGACTGGAGTAGTGTAGTGTGGTGCAGTGCCGAGCAGATTATAGTGCTGTAAAGTGCAGTGAAGTAGAGTGGAGTTTTGCAGAGTAGAGTGATAGAGAGTGCAGTGGAATAGAGTGTATTGGTGCAGAATGCAATAGTACAGAGTAGAGTGGTGTAGAGTAGAGTGTCAGAGTGCAGTAGTGTATAGTGCAGTTGTTTAGAGTGCATTGACGTAGATTGCTTTGAAGTGGAGTGCAGTGACATAGAGTGGAGATGTGTAGGGTAGAGTGCAGTGGCGTAAAGTAGATTGTTTCACAGTAGAGTGAAGTGGCGTAGAGTGGAGAGATTCAGGGTAGAGTGGAGATGCAGAGTGGCATAGAGTGTGATGGCATAGAGTAAAGTGGTGTACAGTGCCATGGCAAAGAGTAGATTAGAGTGACAGGGGCATAGAGTTGAGTGTTATAGAGTAAAGTGCACTAGCATAGAGTGTATTAGCTTAGAGTGCAGTGGTGTATAGTGCAGTGTTGCAGAGTGGCATAGAGTAGAGTTGTGCGGACTAGATTGGTGTTGCCTAGGCTGGAGTGGTATAGCGTGCAGAGGCGCAGAGCGCAGCGGTGTAGAGCGGCGTAAAGTGCATTGGCATAGAGTAGAGTGGTACAGAATAGAGTAGAGAGGTGTAGTGTGAAGTAGCATAGAGTGTAGTGCCATAGAGTGGAGTGGTTCAGAGTGGAGAAGAGTGCAGTGTCCCACAGTGCAGTGACATGGAGTGATGTAAAGTGGATTGATGCAGAGTAGGGTGCAGTGGTGTGAAGTGATGCAGAACAGATTGGAGTGGAGTATGCATGATGTAGCAGCACACTGCCATTACAGCCAACACGTTTTTGACTGAAATTACCATTACGTTGCACAGACATAGTTTTTCAAATAAAACTGTACAGTGCACAGACGATGTGTGGACATTACATCACCTAATGCAACAATTTGTTTTAATCATATAAAGGTATTTATTTCCAGCACAGTTCAGAATCAACAAAAATGTTCTTCATTTGTACTCCTAATTCTGACATATTCTAAAGTTTATTTACATGTTGTCATGTAAAAGAAAAAAATCTTTCCTGGACCACTGCCTACTCAAAAACAAAAACAAATGGTTTCGGTTTGGTTTTCATTTTGCAGCTCGTTTTCCTTTAAGGAAAACGGGGTGCAAAATGAAGAAAAAAAAACTGCTTTATTGACAAAGCAGTCACAGACATGGAGGTCTGCTGACTACAGCAGGCCACCATCCCTGTGAGTGCAGGGACTCGCTATGGGGTCGCAAACTGCGACCCACCCCATGAATATTGATGAGGTGGGTCTTTGCGACCCCATAGCGAGTCGCAGAAGGTGTCTGAGACACCTTTCTGCATCCAATTTTGCGAGTTGCAAATTGCGAGTCGGTCAGACTCGCAATTTGCAAGTCGCAAAATTGGAGTTTACTACATCTGGCCCTTAGTTCCCACTGAAGACAGTCTGACATTTAACCCTGTTCTTTGAATGCACAGCAAATGTGATGAGATAAGAACAAGATTTACATGCAGGTTTACAGAAAGGGAGCACTTAGAAGGATATTGTAAATAAGGTTTGAGTAAGGGAAGGGACGAACTCAAGCTGCATAGCCTAAAACAAATAAAGCCAGCAAATTGAAAGCAACAAAATGTGAGTTACAAATCATAAAGCCAATGGAAAGTAACAGGCGGAATACATTCCCAAGGAAGCTCTATGAATGTACTTAAATGACAGCCGTGGGATACTTTGTGGGGTAAGTCCAGTATTTTAGTCCAGACATATCTTGCAGAGGTTTGGCCACATCAATCACCCAGGCAGAATGATGAGAAGACCTGGAGTGGTCTCAATGTTGATGGAATGGTCTGTACACCCATTCAGTTTGCCACCAGTCCCTATACACACCTCATGTAGGGTTAATGCTAGGTGGCAGACATGAAACAGGGAATTTAATGATTGTTTAAGGTGGTTGTAAGTAAGGAGTTGACCGGGGTGAAGATAGTAGTCTGCCACAAAGGTTTGGAAATTTAGTAGCTCCCCGTCCAGAAACAAATCCCCCAATTTTAAGACACCTGCAGTATGCCACTGATGGAGTTGCTCTGAGCACAGCCGTCCAGTGCGAGTGGGAAGGCTTAGCAAAGGTAGTGCAGGAGCACAGGCTTTCTTCGTGTCAGTGAGTTTACAGGTTCTAGCAAGGCAAGAGAAAGCTTTGAATGAAAACCCCGGATGGTGATCCATAGAATAGTTAGTAGGAAACAATGAGCAATGCAGTAAGCCCTCCTTAAAAGTCTTTATGGATAAACCCCATCTCATGCAGGGGGGGAGGGCAGAAAGCCAGAGACCCATTGGACCTGTGCAGCTGAATAATAGCATTCTAATTCCAAAAGGCCTAATCCACCTGCAGTCACGGGTAGTTTTAGAGTGGAAAGAGCTACCCGACAGCAACCCAGCGACCAAATCAGAAGTGTGGCATGTCTGAAGAAGGAAAGAAGGGCGAGCAGGGGAAGATTTGCAAAATAATACTATCATCGGGGTATCACACCATCTTCACTAGTGCCACGTGGCCCACTACAGAAAGCAGAAGAGAAGACCAGAAAGCAAACTGGGCTCGGAGGTACCGTGATGCTCTGCCGAGATTTCCATCCTGCAAATCAGTGGGAGAATGGTAGATATTAATCACTAGGTATTAAAAGGTAACTGGTTCCTGGTTCAATCTGAGGTCTAATTGTAAATAAAGGGGAAAACAGTGCCATATGTGAAAGAAACACAAATTACATTTTAAAATTTTTACATTTTGTTTGTGCAATTTACATCCCAAATATTTTGAAGATCGTATGTGTACTTGACACTTAGGGATAACTCAGATTACTAGGTTGGCTTTTGCTCAATTTCAAAACCAATTTAAGACATGGACAAAGCGTGCAATTGCCTTGCCTAACCTTGCAAGGGGTCTGGCCTCTGCTCACCCTTCCCAGGCAGGAACAGTGGTCCATTGCACCAGAAGAGTTTGCCAATGTGGGTGCTGCTTGTTCAACCACTTGACAGTGCCTCTTCTGTTTCTCTTCTGTCTGCAGAGACAACTCCCCAGTTACCTGATACCTTCCGATAGTCTTTGTGGACCCATCTTGTCTGCTTTTAGGAATTGTCCCACCTTGTTCTTCTCTTCCTTATTTATCCGGTTCCTAGCAACAACCTCCCATTTGATCTTGATTTCATCCTTCTCTTTTATTAACTTTGATTGGTAGTCTGGGCTCCCAGTTCTGAGATAAATGTAGAGTCCCAGGCATACACTCTAGTGCTGTGAGACTACAGACAAGTTGTGGGTACCTCACATCCTGACATTAGGTGTGAGACTGTCACCCACACCATCCGCCCTGCCTCATTACATTTTTTTTCGGTTGAAGCCCATGGGCGGTTGGGGTGAGCCAGATGTTTTTGTTCCATTTGTTTAAACTATCATAAGGTTAATTACCTTAATGTTTCCCAAACTGTTTACCAGAGGTTTTAAACTGTTGTTAACTTTCTCTTTAATAAAGATGGGGTAGATTTGGGTAGGGGTGATGGCCTTGGCACAGTGCTGAAGGGCATTAATTTACTACTGAACAAGGACATAATGTGACACCTGAATGTCGCATACAAGGAGGCAATCACAAAAAGACCACAGTGAATAAATAGTGCTATGTTAAAAAAGAGTAAATAAATGCCTTGATAATGTAATGGAGAATGGCCTCTCTTGGGTGTGTGTGTAAAACTAAAGTTTGTTCTTGAATTGTTTCCTTGAATTTTTACCCTTCGTCCTGAATTTTTGTCCTGCATTTTGACCCTTTGTCCTGAATTTTTTACAGTCCTGTCTGAATTTGCCTCAATGCCAGGTGGTCATCCTAGATGGCTCACACATTTAAATGCAGTAGTCACGTGTTTCAAAAGAGAGCTTTGAACACCATCATGTTTTTATTTACAAATTGAGCACTGCTGGTGGCATAGCTGTCACTCTCTCCTGCTTCCTGTGATGTATTCTAGAAGATAAAGCGGAGGGGATGCCGAGAGAGGTAAGAAAAAGTGGACTGAAAGGGAAAGGATCGACCGAGATCAAAGGAACAGAGAGGGTGAAGAGAAAGAAGGGAATGAGAGAAACAACAGATGAATGGATAGAAAGAGAAAGCAGGGAATGAAGTGAATGAGAGGAATTGGCACAATGGGGTTCCCTCCCTATGCTCACGTGTTCGGCACTATGTGGGGCTGGTTTGAACGTTTTTGCCAGGGCTGCATTTGGTTCCTAATCTGTTGCAGTGTCCCTCGAGCTCTGGGGTTACACAGAAGAATGCAAATGATGTCCTCCCATGGCTGCCTTATTTGGAAGTGCAGCAACGCTCGAGATCTTTGTGTTTTTCACATTAGAAAGTAAAGTGATATATTGAAATGTAACAACTTTAAAAGGTAGATCCTCCAAATTCATGTGAAAGTCATCAGCTAAACACCTCTTTTCCTAGCCATACTAAAATGAGAACTTTGGGGCGGGACTTTGTGCTGTCTTTGTTGGAGAGCTATTCTTCAACTGCCCAACTACCTGAGCTAGAGTACGAGGCGTTTTAAAAACACTGGGCTGCATCTGTCCTCCCCTCGTGATCTTTCTCCATGACAGCAGTCCCCCTATGCAACCCTGATTCCCTAAAAAAGCTCAGTTGGTATTCAAGAAAGCACCTTTGTGGAAATGCTCAGCAATAATCGGCTTGCTCTCAGTGTCTGGACAGTGCAATGATCCCACTGGAAAACAACTTTCATTTTAAATTTCACTTCTTGAAGAAGCAACAAAGTCTTGGACAACCATTCCCCATCACCCCTCTTCTATGTATAAGCAGCTTTCTTCTGAGTGTACTTGGGCAACGTCCAGTTGGATGTCCAATTTTCCACTGTCATTCCCATCTGCTTATATTTCCCACTACTACCATTGGATCCTCAGTCTCAATGAGTAATTTCCATCCAACCTACAAATGCTGATGCCTCAGTTGCTTGCACTGTTCACTTCAGTATGTTCTGAACGGGAAATTTGATTTTTCATTGCCTACACCGAACACTCCATCTTACAGATTCTACAGATCACTTGTGCAGCACCCTCTTGCATGATCATAGGGTGGTTGGCACTTCTGCACACAGCCTGGACACATGCCTTCTTAATCCTTTTTATATATATCTGTAAGCACCCAATTTGGCCTCTCTTCTCCACAGTACTGGACGTCGGCCCCATATTACCCAAATCGGGTGTTGAGGCACTACTCCAAGTTAGATCTGTCCACTACCATATGTGCAATAATTAGTAAGCAATGCATGTGTAGACACTGTCTCACTTGAAGAGACAGGGTACTCGCTGGGCCTCGCACTCAATGCTTTGTAGAGGATGCTTATTTTCAGACCTGACAGCCTTAGGGTGGTCATCCCCCAATTTTTTGCCTGCCTCTGTCCATTTCTCTGACACTATTTTGCTGGCTTTAGGATTCTGTGCACTTTAACACTGCTGACCAGTGCTAAAGTGCATGTGTTTTCTCACCTAAACATGGTAACATTGGTTACTACCCAATTGGCATCCTTAATTTACCTGTAAGTCCACAGTAAAGTGCACTACATGTGCCCAGGGCAGGTAAATTAAATGCTACTAGTGGGCCTGCAGCACTGATTGCACCACCCACATACGTAGCCCCTTAACCAAGTCTCAGGCCTGCCATTGCAAGGCCTGTGTGTGCAGTTTTACTGCCACTTCGACTTGGTATTTTATTGCCAAGCCTTAAACTCCCCTTTTTTACATATAAGTCACCACTAAGGCAGGCCCTAGGTAACCCATAGGGCAGGGTGCTATATAAGTAAAAGGCAGGACACGTACATATGTGTTTTACATGTCTGATAGTGCAAAAACTCACAAATTCGTTTTCCACTACTGTGGGGCTTGCTCCTCTCACAGACTAGCATTAGAACTGCCCTCACATACTTTAAAGTGGTAGATTCTGATCTTAAAGGAGTAGTCCTGTCATGTTTGGTATGGTCAGAATGGTAATAGAAAATCCTGCTTACTGGTGAAGTTGGATTTAATATTCCTATTTTAGAAATGCAACTTTTAGAAAGTGGGCATTTCTCCGCACTTACTGCCATCTGTGCCTTACAGCCTGTCTCCAATCCACGTCTCGTCTGTTCTGGTTGACAGCCTCCCCTGTGCATTCCACCCAGACAGCCACAAACACAGGACATTCAGTCACATCTTCATTCATCTGCATACTGAATGGGTCTCCCTGGGCAGGAAGGGTGGAGGGGCGCTCTCTTACACTTCAAAGGCCAGTGACTTGCCCTCACACAAAGGACTGACACCCCCCATAGAGATCCTGGCAGACAGCACTGGGCTGAAAGGGGAACGTGTGCACTTAAAAAACACTCTTTGGTGTTTCCCCCACTTCAAAGGCACTTTTGGGTCAATAAACTGGGTCTCTGATCCTACCAAATCAGACACTTCTGGATCTACACCTGGACTCTGTCAGAGGGACTGTCTAGCTGCCCAAAGGACTCATCTGGACTGCTTTGCTGAGAAGGACTACTGCCCAGCTTGTTGCCCTGCTGCCTGCTGGCCTCTGACTCTGCTGCACAAGTGCTCTCCAAGGGCTTGGATTGAGCTTGCCTCCTGTTCTTAAATCGCAGGGCCACAAAGACTTCACCCCAGAGAAGGAAATTGCAGTGCATTGGAAAATCGACGCAACGCCTGCAGAAATCGACGCAGCGCCTGCCTCGCGGATGAATTTCCTCCTTCTTTCCAGCGCATCAAGGATTTTCAAATTATTAACCCTGGGCTTCAAAATATCCCTGCATTGCAGTGAGGAACCATGGCTGCACTCCTGGAAATTGACGCATCCCCTTGCAGTTTGAAATAAAACGACGCATCGCCTGTGCCGCACTGGAAAATCCGACATTGCGCCTTACTTTTCAACACATCTACTCCTCTGCCTCCCCTGTGTGTTGTTATTTTTGACACCTCCCAGGTACTGTGTGTTACAAATATTCAACTACGGATTCTTAAGGACTGAGACTTTTTTAAACCTTTAAAAAGCGATATCTCGACTTGTGCATATTTGATTTTTGTCATTTTGATCTTATTTTATTCTGATAAATATTATCTATTTTTTTAAACCTGAGTAGTGTATCTTTGTGGAGTTTTCACTGTCACTGTATGAGTTTTTTCACAAATACTTTACACATTGTCTTCTAAGTTAAGCCTGCCTGCTCTGTGCCAAGCAACGAGAGAGTGCGCACAGGATAATTGTGTTGTGACATACCCTGACTAGGATTGTGGTCCCTACTTGGACAAGGGTGTATACTTCTGCCAACTAGACACCCAGTTTCTAACACTTGTATTGCGATCCAGCTCTGGAGTACTCAAGGCCCACAGTTTTTTTATTATTTGAAGTGAAATGTTTAATGCTTAGAGCAGGGGTAGCTCATCCATTTGAGTAGAGAAATTTCTTCCTGCTAATATGCCCCCAGAAATGCCCCAGAGACACAAAATAAAATGGCAATGAAGTTAATTCATTACATTTTATTTTTCGTCAACCCGTCCTGAACTGAGTGTCAGGATGGGATGAGGCCTGCTGAGTGGCAGCAATGGTGGGCTGTCTGTGCACTAGTGTATAGTGTGCATGTCACTTTGGCCGGCTGCCTTGCGACGTCCAGCCTGACATGCACACTATAAACCTCTCAACCCAGCTGTTTAGTTGGGTTGAGAGCCTACAGAAGCCTACAGTGTGTTTGGGAGCTCCGACAGAGGCCACTCCCTCCAGTCCTGCCACTTCTCTCGTGCTGATTAACAGCATGCGAGCAGCACCAGGATTGGTTAAGTAGTTAGCTGGGGCTCTGGATGTGAAGTCAGGAAAAGAAGAGGATTGTTGCAAGCAAGTAACTTTTTATTTACTTTTCTTTTTTTAACTATTTATTTTACGCACCCACCCCTTCACTGCCATAGTTGCCCGTCACCACTGGCTTAGAAGTTTATGTAATACGCTCATACACACTGGGGCTTGCACTGATCTTCTTAAAATATATGAATCACATAAATAAAATAGCTTATGTACTCTCCAAGTCAGTGGTTGAAATGGGTCCATAGAAGTGCAGGTACCCGTTATCCCAGCGGACCTGCTTGATACTGCTAGACGCCGATACTTTCCCATTAACAGTAGTCAATCCTTGCTGTCCCTCTCAAATTGAAGAAATTCAAATGCTTAATAACTATGAGCACCTTCCCATTTAAAGCACTGCTCCTAGAAATGAGGAGCCAATAAGATAATATGCCATTGTGTCCAAAAACGAAAAATCAGGGAAGTCTTTAAATCTTTAAACCCTACAGGAGTATCTATGTGTCTGCACAATAAACAATCCCTCCTCAAGACCCCTCACACAACCGTATTGTGAACGTCCACTGCAATTCGGGCTTTAACACAAAATAGAAAAACCTTTGACCCCCGTTGAGTTGCATGGATCTGTGATAGAGGCACTACACACACACACACATATATATATATATATATATATATATATATATATATATATATATATATATATAAATGCTGATCACTGTTCTATAATTCGGCGGTACAAAGAGGCCTGGTAGCTTGCATGTTACCTGTTGTTCTTGATGCTGGAAGGTTGACAGGCCAACCCTGCAAATCTCGGGCTGAGTGGCGGAGGTGACGTTGACTCCTTGCGCACAGAGGCAGCCCATGCAGTCTGTGTAGAAGAAGAGCTCGGGATGGATGACCCAGCTGTCCCAACCAAGGTCTGTAAAAGTATGACACAGGTGGATTCAGTCAGGGAGGATATCAACCACATACTCATCATAGGAGGCACTCAATCTTGGGGAGACCCATGAGCAGCTTTCAGAATGGTTTGTCTCACACACCCACAAGGCCTGACCCACCATAGCATTCCTATGCTGCACATACACAAACACAAATATACCACTGCATGTGCTCACACACACATAGACAACTGTACGTGCTTTGGTGGCCTTTACCCTTCCCCTCCTGCTTCTCCATTTCCCTTCTTTAGTCAGAGCCATCTTGGGGATTTTTGGGGCCCTGGGCCAAACATATTTTTGTGCCTTTTAGTAATAACCTTGAAATATTACCTATTTTCAACTAATTAAAGTCCTCACAATGAGCAATGGGGGCTAGTACACTTATATGTAGAAAAAGGTTTAAAGGCAGGAGTAAACAGAGAGGGGTGACAGAAGAAGTAAAGAAAACTATGAGACAGAAAGCTAGATGAGGCAGAGGATGAGCGGTAGGAGGGTCATAGACCGAGAGATAATACACAGATAGTTAGATGGAGGGGAATATAGAGAAGACAGGTAAAGAGTATTTCAGGAATTAATGATTGGTTAGGAAGAGAGGGAAGAGGTACAACAAGTCAGAGACAAAGACAGAGAGATTCAAATTTCTTTTTGTTAGAAATGGGGTCTTTGGTTAGCAGTCAGGTTACCCCCTGTCCAAGCAAGAACCCTCACACTAGTTACGGTAAAAGAGAATCACACTCAACTAATCCCTGCTTAGCCCCTTGGTAGCTTGGCACGAGCAGTAGGCTTAACTTCAGAGGGCTAGGTGTAAAATATTTATACCAACACACACATTAACTTAATGAAATCACTACAAAATGACACAGCACAGGTTTAGAAAAATAGGAAATATTTATCTAACCAAAACAAGACCAAAACGACAAAAATCTGCAATACACAAGTCAAGTCATCAATTAAAAACCAAAAAGAGACTTCATGTCATTTTAAACACACACTAACGTTGTTATCGTGAAAATGTACCTTGGGTGCATCAAAAATAACCCTGCACGGGTGAGTGTGCGTCGAAAAGGGCTTGCAATGCATCGATTTCACTCACAAGCGAGACCTTGCGTTGTTTCTCCTTTCGTTGGGTCAGGCTGCGTCGTTTCTTCTCTCCACAGGAGAGCAATGCGTCGATCAGGTCAGCACTCTTGGGTCCGGGCGGGCCTTGCGTTGTTTTTACCTGCCCAGCGGTGTTTGCGTTGGAAATCCATCCACATGATGATCCGAAAACCACGCAGCATGGGTTGCGATCTCACCAGCCTCTGCCAGCGATGCTGGGCAGCATTTCCTCAGCTCCGTGCGTTGATTCTTTGGTCATGTTGCAGTCGAGTGTCGATTTTCAGCCGCGTAGCCGGTGGCGCAGCGATTTTTCAGCCGCAGATCGGAGTCACATCGATCTTTTCCCCGCACGGCGTTTCTTCCTCTTAGGCTGCCAGCTTCTCCTCTCAGGGTCCCAGGAACTGGATGGGCACCACAGGGCAGAGTAGGAGTCTCTCCAGAGTCTTTGCTGTCCCTGAGACTTCAAACAACAGGAGACAAGCTCTAAATCAAGCCCTTGGAGATCTTCACAAGATCGAAGGTACACAAGGTCCAGTCTTTGCCCTCTTACTCTGGCAGAAGCAGCAACTGCAGGATAGCTCCACAAAGCACAGTCACAGGCAGGGCCGTTCTTCTTCCTCAGCTCTTCAGCTCTTCTCCAGGCAGAGGTTCTTCTTGGTTTCCAGAAGTGTTCTAAGGGTTTTGGGTGCACTTCTTATACCTAATTTCTCCTTTGAAGTAGGCCTACTTCAAAGCAAAGTCTCTTTTGAATGTGAAATCCTGCCTTGCCCAGGCCAGGCACCACACACTCACCAGGGGGTTGGAGACTGCATTGTGTGAGGGCAGGCACAGCCCTTTCAGGTGTGAGTGACCACTCCTGCTCACCGTCCTAGGACAGATTGCTCATCAGGAAATGCAGACTACACCCCAGCTACCTTTGTGTCAAAGTCTTGTGTGAGGTGCAACCAGCCCAACTGTCAAGCTGACCCAGACAGGAAATCCACAAACAGGCAGAGTCACAGAAATGGTTTAAGCAAGCACATTCTCACTTTCTAAAAGTGGCATTTTCAAACACAATCTTAAAATCAACTTTACTAAAAGATGTATTTTTAAATTGGGAGCTCAGAGACCCCAAACTCCATATGTCCATCCGCTCCCAAAGGGAATCTACACTTTAATCTGATTATGTTAACCTATGAGAGGGACGGGCCTTGTAACAGTGAAAAACGAATTTAGCAATATTTCACTGTTAGGACATATAAAACACAGTACTATATGTCTTACCTCAACCATCCACTGCACCCTGCCTTCGGGGCTACCGAGGGCCTGCCTTAGGGGTGCCTTAGACGTAAGAAAAGGGAAGGTTTAGGCCTGGCAAGTGGGTGCACTTGCCAAGTCGAATTTATAGTTTAAAACTGCACACACAGACACTGCAGTGGCAGGTCTGAGACATGATTACAGAGCTACTTATGTGGGTGGCACAACTAATGCTGCAGGCCCACTAGTAGCATTTGATTTACAGGCCCTGGGTACCTCTACTGCACTGTACTACAGGCTTATTAATAAATCAAGTATGCCAATCATGGATAAACCAATTAAATACACATTTTGTAAAGGAGCTCTTGCACTTGAGCACTGGTTAGCAGTGGTAAAGTGCCCAGAGTAACAAAAACAGCAAAATCACAGTCCAGCACACATCAACACCCTTGGAAACAGAGGCAAAAACTTAAGGGAGACCATGCCAAGGATGAAAAGTCTAATACTTTTCTACACTTATGTCTTTAGGTTGCATTGTGTCTGTTTCTATCACAACACATTTGGGGCATATGAAATAAGAAAAAAGGGAAATAATACAATATTTAAAAACATTGAAAACACCATCACTATGATTAGCACCTACAGAGTACCTGGATAATGCATGATATTCAAGTTAAAATATGCTATTTAATTGCAGTTTACTGGTAGCAGTTTGTAAGATCACATAAATAGATTAGACGGATTTTGGTTCATAAGCACAAAACTGTAGTTAATTCATTGCACTGGTTACTTGTCTTTAAGGCCCTTATTAGGAGTAGCCACTTAAGTTTTGTTGGGGTCAATAACAGTAGTAAGCAGCCAATTAGAATTACGAGATTTGAGGGAATGATGCATACCTCTTTACACTCACCTAAGTTTGCCTGATAAGGGGCACGTTGTGCCAAGACCAGATTTAGAATCCAGTGATACTGCATTAAGGCAATTATCACAGAGATCGTAGAGCCTCAATTTTAGAAGCGCATTTTAGCTTGGCATCTTTTCTGATGTGACTATTGATTTTACACTCATGTGATGATGTACTGCAAAGATGCTGTATATCAGGCTTATTCCTTGCAAGCACTGCTGCAATGCCGTCTGTACACTTCATCCAAGGGTAGAGCCATACAGAAAAGTGATGTCCTTGCATATAAGTGTCCTTTGGAACAGCTCAGAAGCCACAGGTATATCATTCTATCAACTCTGCACCTCTGACACAGTGCTATGTTTTATTATATAAACCACCTTTGTGTTACATTCGGGAGAGAAGCACATCGGCTAGGATTGTCCTGGAGCACCATGCCCTGTGTCCGAGATGCAGCTTTGCTGACACTGATTTCTATCATCCAAGGGACCATAGCCTGCCCTACACCAGGCAGATTTCTTGGCTTCCCAATTCATCTTACCCAGGTTTGGGGGTTAGGCTATCCCAACTGATCTGTCAGAGGGTACTCCCACTATGATCACGATAGTGTAGGTAGCAGCAGATAGGAATGTACCAATCTAATAATTCTAACATGGTTGGATTGTGTATCTTTTTCACCATTTTGGTATTGCTGGTTACCATGCTTTGTTTCCTCTGCCTAGTAGTTACAGCTCATGTGTTCTATACAATAATAAAATTACTGTACAAAAATGTTGAAAAATACATCTTGTATCGTTCTTATGCCCTGGTTTGGGTGTGCAAAGTAACATTGAAAAGGTAGATCTGTTTCTGCGATTTCTTTGAGAATCTGAGTAGTCATGTTTGAGGTTGCAGACACCATCTGGTATGGTATGTGGTATGTTTAGGGGTTCAGCTGGGGCATTGTGAGCTAGCCAGAAATAGTGCCAGCTTTTCTTAATGGTACTGATGGACACAGTCCCTCTAACTAGAAGTTTATTTTGACCAAACGCACAGTCCTACTTAATTTGTAGGAACCACATTAAATAACAGAACTAGTGCTACTGATTTCAGCCAATCATTCTCTGAACATAAATCCGGCTGCAACAAGGTTATGTCCCCAGAACGGTCAATAGCTATGCACACTCAGGAATAGTTGTCCCTTTGGTTATCCCTGATTCTGGCTTAAAATTCTTTACCATTTAATTTAAATTGGTGGTAAAACTAATCAGGGAGCCTCTAGTAGTTGGAGTGCAAAAGGTGGGGAGTTGGCAGGCCTTCTCAGGACAGGACAGATCCCTGTGTGCCACAGGGGAGCTCTGCATACTACACTGATAGAGAAGAAGGGGTTTGGGTGGGACCGGCCACCTCCTCTGCCTGCATTCCCTGCAATTTTAGATGGTGTAGACCTGGCCCCTTTTAATTTCTGGTGCAGGAACAAAGACTATTTTTGATCTGTAGAATGTATCACTCTTTAAAATGTATACCACATCGCCAGATTGTCAATCAGGGTCTGAGGGATTAACTCAGAATCCCTCTAAAATTCTACACCCCTCAGAAACCTCTGATATTGTTAACTTTCAGGGTGCAGATTTAAAACCCATGAATTTGGTGAGCTCATAATGAGGCTTTAAGTGTTCAGATTCAGAGCTATCTTTGCTCTGATTGTCGGCTCATGTGGGTCTTAGAGAACCCATTAGGGCTTAAGCCGAGCAGATTGCTTGGCGTTCAATGAGGTCAAAATAGAGCTTATGTTACTTTGGAGCTAATACGAAGTCTCCTGTTGTCTCCTCGAAGACTAATTAATCCAAATCAGGACATAATTTTTGATTAAATTTGATTTTTGTTTCGTTCCAAAGCCTAATATGGCCACCAAAAATGTCAAATTGTGTACTGAGACTGTACCAAATCCTGTCACACATGAACCTACCCCATCCGGAAGAGGTGTTGTCACTACTAACTCATGGACGTTCCATCAATGCTGATATTTACATCCTGTTATAGCAAACAGTAAATTATATAATTGATTGGTAGACATGATAGTCTTTATACTAGACAAAACTGTTGAAGTCGATAATGACGATCAAAAGGGAGTATTTTGCAGCATCAGGTTAAATTGTAGAAGCAATTGACTGACTTAGAAATTCAGGTTTTATAATCTTAGCTACTGGGCAATTCAGTAAAATTGGTTGAAGGTCTTAAAACCCCAGATTTAGGATGCACAAAACTGACAAGAGCACAATGGGGCATAATAAACTCAGCCAACTAAAATAAAAAATAGAGCATTGAGACAGCCATCTTTGGGCCAGATCACATTCCATCTTTCTTTACATAAGGTCCTTCCTACGTAACTTGGGTACATCCTGTCTACAACACCAGTGACCTGCTTTCTTTCTTGCCTACCCATCATGTTCTATAACGTGTCATCTGCATGTCCAGCAATCTCTCTCCATTG
This sequence comes from Pleurodeles waltl, assembly GCF_031143425.1. Taxonomy (NCBI): domain Eukaryota; kingdom Metazoa; phylum Chordata; class Amphibia; order Caudata; family Salamandridae; genus Pleurodeles; species Pleurodeles waltl. The sequence continues at coordinate 778,689,603 of NC_090448.1, read as the reverse complement.
TCCCCGAGATTTCCCATGGGGTATTTTCTCCGGTATTTTGTCGCGCGACTCAGTATTTTCTTGGGTATTTTGTCGCGCGACTCAGTATTTTCTTGGGTATTTTGTCACGCGCCTCTCACGCTCGCTCACCCATTACCTTCCTGTTGTTTCTCAGACTCTATACGCTCTTATCTCATCAAATCATTAACATTTATAAAGCGCGCTACTCACCCGTGCGGGTCTCAAGGCGCTAGGGGGGAAAGGGGGGGTTATCGCTGCTCGAACAGCCAAGTCTTTAGGAGTCTCCGGAAAGCGGAGTGGTCCTGGGTGGTCCTGAGGCTGGTGGGGAGGGAGTTCCAGGTCTTGGCCGCCAGGAAGGAGAAAGATCTCCCACCCGCCGTGGAGCGGCGGGTGCGAGGGACGGCAGCAAGTGCGAGGCCAGCGGAGCGGAGGGGGCGGGTGGGGACGTAGAAGCTGAGGCGTCTGTTGAGGTATTCCGGTCCCTTGTTGTGGAGGGCTTTGTGTGCGTGGGTGAGAAGACGGAAGGTGATCCTTTTGCTGACTGGGAGCCAATGCAGGTGTCTCAGGTGTGCGGAGATGTGGCTGTTGCGGGGTACGTCGAGGATGAGGTGGGCCGAGGCGTTTTGGATGCGTTGCAGGCGGTTTTGGAGTTTGGCGGTGGTCCCGGCGTAGAGGGTGTTGCCGTAGTCCAGGCGACTCGTGACAAGGGCGTGGGTCACGGTTTTTCTGGTGTCGGCGGGGATCCAGCGGAAGATCTTGCGGAGCATGCGGAGAGTGAGGAAGCAGGCGGAGGACACGGCGTTGACTTGCTTGGTCATGGTGAGAAGAGGGTCCAAGATGAAGCCGAGGTTGCGGGCGTGGTCTGCGGGGGTCGGTGCGGTGCCGAGGGCCGTGGGCCACCAGGAGTCGTCCCAGGCGGACGGGGTGTTGCCGAGGATGAGGACTTCCGTTTTTTCAGAGTTCAGCTTTAGGCGGCTGAGCCTCATCCAATCTGCGACGTCCTTCATACCCTCTTGTAGGTTGGTCTTGGCGCTGGCGGGGTCCTTGGTGAGGGAGAGTACAAGTTGGGTGTCGTCGGCGTAGGGGGCTCATGTAGACATTGAAGAGTGTCGGGCTGAGCGATGAGCCTTGAGGTACGCCGCAGATGATCTTGGTGGGTTCTGAGCGAAACAGAGGGAGGTAAACTCTTTGGGAGCGGTTAGCGAGGAAGGAGGCGATCCAGTCCAGGGCCTGGCCTTGGATCCCGGTGGAGCGTAGGCGGGTGATTAGGGTGCGGTGACAGACGGTGTCAAAGGCAGCCGAGAGGTCGAGGAGAATGAGGGCGACTGTTTCACCGTTGTCCATCAGGGTTCTGATGTCGTCTGTGACTGAGATGAGGGCGGTTTCCGTGCTGTGGTTGGTTCGGAATCCGGTTTGTGAAGGGTCGAGCAGGTTGTTGTCTTCCAGGAAGGTGGTCAGCTGTTTGTTGACGGTCTTTTCTATTACCTTGGCTGGGAAAGGTAGAAGAGAGATGGGGCGGAAGTTTTTCAGGTCGCTTGGGTCAGCCGTAGGTTTCTTTAGTAGGGCGTTGACTTCAGCGTGCTTCCAGCATTCGGGGAAGGTAGCAGAAGAAAAAGAAGAGTTGATGACGGTCTGGAGGTGCGGGGCGATGATGTCGTCGGCTTTGTTAAAGATGAAGTGCGGGCAGGGGTCCGAAGGGGCGCCAGAGTGGATAGAGTTCATGATGGATTTGGTTTCTTCCGTGTTGATGTGGGTCCAGTTGTTGAGGGTGGTGTCCGGGGAAGCGGGTTCAGTGGTGTATGGTTGGGTCTGGTGTCCGAAGCTGTCGTGGAGGTCGCTGATCTTGCGATGGAAGAAAGTGGCGAGGGATTCGCACAAATCCTGTGAGGGCGTGACGGCGTTGGCGCTGGCGCTGGGGTTGGAGAACTCTTTGACGATGCTGAAGAGTTCTCTGCTGTTGTGGCTGTTTTTGTCTAGTCTGTCGGTGAAAAAGTTCCTTTTGGCAGTGCGGATCAGGTGGTGGTGTTCGCGTGTAGCGTTCTTGAGGGCGGTCATGTTGTCAGCGGTGTGGTCCTTGCGCCAGGCCTTCTCAAGGGCACGACAAGTTTTCTTTGATTCTTTGAGGGTGTCAGAGAACCAGAGAGGTTTTTTGGTGTTGGTCTATCGATGCGTGCGTTTGAGGGGAGCAAGGTTGTCAGCGCAGTTGGAGATCCAGTTTGTGAGGTTGAGAGCTGCGTCGTTGGGGTCGGTGGTGAGGGTGGGTTGGTTGGCGGCGAGAGCGGAGAAGAGTTGCTCTTCAGGGATCTTGTTCCACTGTCGATGAGGGATGGGTTGAGTGCGGAGGTGGGAGGTCTCGCGTCGGAATGTGAAGTGGACGCAGCTGTGGTCGGTCCAGTGTAGGGCAGAGGTGTGGCTGAAGAAGACGTGTTTGCTGGCGGAGAAGATAGGGTCGAGCGTGTGTCCGGCGATGTGGGTGGCGGTGTTCACCAGTTGTTTGAGGCCGAGGTTGGCGAGGTTGTCGAGCAGGGTGGTGGTGTTGGGGTCGTTCTTTTGTTCCAGATGGAAGTTGAGGTCGCCTAGGAGGATGTAGTCCGGTGAGGCGAGGGCGTGCGGGGAGATGAAGTCGGCGATGGCGTCGCTGAAAGAGGCGCGAGGTCCGGGAGGACGGTAGACGAGGGATCCTCTGAGGGGGTGGTCCTTGGGTCGGTGCGAATCTGAAAATGCAGGTGTTCAGCGGCGAGGGGGGGGGGTCTTCGGTGGAGGTGGTGACGCTGATGGAGTCTTTGAAGATGATGGCGACACCTCCTCCTACTTGGTTGGTGCGGTCTTTTCTGGAGATCTTGTAGCCTTCGGGGATGGCGGGGTAGCGATGTCTGGAGCAGAGGAGGCGTTCATCCATGTCTCCGTGATGAAGGCGACGTCCGGGGCTGTGGAGTCCAGGAGGTCCCAAAGTTCAACGGCGTGCTTGTGGACGGAACGAGCGTTGATCAGGATGCACTTGAGGTGGTTGATGGCGCGTGGGCTTGTGGTCGTGGTAGTTGCGTGGTGGAAGATGCGTTTGCAGGAGTTGCAGGCGAAGGGTCCATGGGTGCGTTTGGGGTGAGCTAGGAAGCAGGTTTTGGAGCGCCCTGGGTTGAGGGCGTGGAGGGTGGTGGGGTCGTAGCGGATCAGCGGGGCTTGGGGGAGCTGGGGACCAGGGGTCGTGGCGCTGGGCGCGGGCCAGGCGCGGACGGGCGCAGACGGGCTTGCCTCTGGCGCGCCTCCGGCGCGCCAGCGGCGTGCCCGCTGCGCAGTCGCGCAGCGGCCGCCATAAGAGGTAGGAGGGGGGGGGGAGGGGTCAGCTGGGGGCGAATGGGAGCTGGGGGGCGGGGGCGTGCAGGAGGTCGCGGCGGGAAAGCGCGAGGGAGGGGGGGGGACAGGTAGAGTGAGAGGAGCTGGGGGAGGGGGTTTAGGGTGGAGGAGGGTGAGTGTTAGGAGGTTTGGAGATTAGGGAGAGAGATAGGAGTAGGGTTGTGAAGATAGGGGAGGGGGGGTTGTAGAGGTGGGTGAGGGAGAGAGGTAGAGTGAGAGGATAGGGAGATAGGTAGTAGAGGGGGTGGCGGGAGGGGGGGAGAGATAGAGAAATAGATAGAGAAAATAGAGAAGTCGATAGATAGGGAAATAGATAGATAGACAGATAGGTAGGTAGGAGGAGGTGGAGAGTGGGGGAGTTAGATAGTGAGATAGGGAGCTAGAGAGATAGGAAGATAGGAGGAGTGAGGGAGGTAGATAGCGAACGGGTTAGCTAGGGGTGAGAGAGGGGGAGGCGAGTGAGGGAGGGGGATGAGGAAGGAGCAGGAGGGCAGGCTCGGGGGAAGAAGACGGAGGAGGTAGAAGAGCCGAAGACAGGAGAACAGAAGACAGAGGAACAGAAGACAGAAGAACAGAAGACCGGAAGAGCAGAAGGGCAGAAGACAGAAGAACAGAAGATCGGAAGAGCAGAAGAACAGAGAAGAACAGAGAAGAACAGAGAAGAACACAGAAGAACCGAGAAGAAGAACACAGAAGCACCGAGAAGAACAGAGAAGAAGAACACAGAAGACCGGAAGAACACAGAAGAACAGACGGGAAGAACAGAAGAACAGAAGAGAAGAACAGAAGAACACAGAAGAAGATTGCAGAGGGGGAGCGAGGAGGAAGAGACAGAGAGGAGGAAAAGAAGCAGGAGCAGGAGAGAAGGTGAGTGGCGCGGGGCAGGGCGAGGGGCTGGGAGGAGGGGGGTACTTACAGTTAGGTGGGTCTCAGGAACACAGGAACTCGGGAACTTGGAGGAGCTGCAGCGGCAGGGGGAGCGACCTACCCTTGGGTCAAGGGTCGCTACCACTGTCGCGCAGCGGCCGCCATAAGAGGTAGGAGGGGGGGGGAGGGGTCAGCTGGGGGCGAATGGGAGCTGGGGGGCGGGGGCGTGCAGGAGGTCGCGGCGGGAAAGCGCGAGGGAGGGGGGGGGACAGGTAGAGTGAGAGGAGCTGGGGGAGGGGGTTTAGGGTGGAGGAGGGTGAGTGTTAGGAGGTTTGGAGATTAGGGAGAGAGATAGGAGTAGGGTTGTGAAGATAGGGGAGGGGGGGTTGTAGAGGTGGGTGAGGGAGAGAGGTAGAGTGAGAGGATAGGGAGATAGGTAGTAGAGGGGGTGGCGGGAGGGGGGGAGAGATAGAGAAATAGATAGAGAAAATAGATAGAGAAGTCGATAGATAGGGAAATAGATAGATAGACAGATAGGTAGGTAGGAGGAGGTGGAGAGTGGGGGAGTTAGATAGTGAGATAGGGAGCTAGAGAGATAGGAAGATAGGAGGAGTGAGGGAGGTAGATAGCGAACGGGTTAGCTAGGGGTGAGAGAGGGGGAGGCGAGTGAGGGAGGGGGATGAGGAAGGAGCAGGAGGGCAGGCTCGGGGGAAGAAGACGGAGGAGGTAGAAGAGCCGAAGACAGGAGAACAGAAGACAGGAGAACAGAAGACAGAAGAACAGAAGACAGAAGAGCAGAAGACCGGAAGAGCAGAAGACAGAAGAACAGAAGAACAGAAGAACAGAAGAACAGAAGATCGGAAGAGCAGAAGAACAGAGAAGAACAGAGAAGAACACAGAAGAACCGAGAAGAAGAACACAGAAGCACCGAGAAGAACAGAGAAGAAGAACACAGAAGACCGGAAGAACACAGAAGAACAGAAGGGAAGAACAGAAGAACAGAAGAGAAGAACAGAAGAACACAGAAGAAGATTGCAGAGGGGGAGCGAGGAGGAAGAGACAGAGAGGAGGAAAAGAAGCAGGAGCAGGAGAGAAGGTGAGTGGCGCGGGGCAGGGCGAGGGGCTGGGAGGAGGGGGGTACTTACAGTTAGGTGGGTCTCAGGAACACAGGAACTCGGGAACTTGGAGGAGCTGCAGCGGCAGGGGGAGCGACCTACCCTTGGGTCAAGGGTCGCTACCACTGTCGCGCAGCGGCCGCCATAAGAGGTAGGAGGGGGGGGGAGGGGTCAGCTGGGGGCGAATGGGAGCTGGGGGGCGGGGGCGTGCAGGAGGTCGCGGCGGGAAAGCGCGAGGGAGGGGGGGGACAGGTAGAGTGAGAGGAGCTGGGGGAGGGGGTTTAGGGTGGAGGAGGGTGAGTGTTAGGAGGTTTGGAGATTAGGGAGAGAGATAGGAGTAGGGTTGTGAAGATAGGGGAGGGGGGTTGAAGAGGTGGGTGAGGGAGAGAGGTAGAGTGAGAGGATAGGGAGATAGGTAGTAGAGGGGGTGGCGGGAGGGGGGGAGAGATAGAGAAATAGATAGAGAAAATAGATAGAGAAGTCGATAGATAGGGAAATAGATAGATAGACAGATAGGTAGGTAGGAGGAGGTGGAGAGTGGGGGAGTTAGATAGTGAGATAGGGAGCTAGAGAGATAGGAAGATAGGAGGAGTGAGGGAGGTAGATAGCGAACGGGTTAGCTAGGGGTGAGAGAGGGGGAGGCGAGTGAGGGAGGGGGATGAGGAAGGAGCAGGAGGGCAGGCTCGGGGGAAGAAGACGGAGGAGGTAGAAGAGCCGAAGACAGGAGAACAGAAGACAGAAGAACAGAAGACAGAAGAACAGAAGACCGGAAGAGCAGAAGGGCAGAAGACAGAAGAACAGAAGATCGGAAGAGCAGAAGAACAGAGAAGAACACAGAAGAACCGAGAAGAAGAACACAGAAGCACCGAGAAGAAGAACACAGAAGCACCGAGAAGAACAGAGAAGAAGAACACAGAGGACCGGAAGAACACAGAAGAACAGAAGGGAAGAACAGAAGAACAGAAGAGAAGAACAGAAGAACACAGAAGAAGATTGCAGAGGGGGAGCGAGGAGGAAGAGACAGAGAGGAGGAAAAGAAGCAGGAGCAGGAGAGAAGGTGAGTGGCGCGGGGCAGGGCGAGGGGCTGGGAGGAGGGGGGTACTTACAGTTAGGTGGGTCTCAGGAACACAGGAACTCGGGAACTTGGAGGAGCTGCAGCGGCAGGGGGAGCGACCTACCCTTGGGTCTCATAGACAACAAAATGACCCTATAATGTGGAATCTCTGTGTCTGGATCATAATTCGAGCACTGAAGTTAGTAAGCGGGTGAGCAGCTGCGGTATTGGGGAATTATTCAGACCTATGCGCAGCTAATTGCGGTCCATACACCCGATTCAGCCGTGAAGGCTGCTCTGAGGCCATCCACCGATAAGGCAGCTGCTAGGGGTGTATACAGGCACCTCTAGGGAATTAGGAAGGCAAATGCCTCTATTGTGGGTTTCCGGCTCTGCGTGTGCTTCCACTAGGCTTAAATTCCATTTTCTGCAGACCATACACAGCTGACCAGGATGGGCGAGACTTTCAACACATCCCGTAATTTTAGGTAGTAGCATGTTCTGTGTTGGGATTTATCTGCCTATGTTTATTTACAGTGTTAAATGTAAAACTACTAATTGTTCTTATGATCATTGTTTAAAAACTTGATAAAGTTACACCAAAAAGTACAATTACAATTCACAGAATAGGCTAAAAGACCAGATCTGAGTAAAGGCGTATACTCATGGCTAATACTAATAGAACATAAATGAATGAGGGCCTGAAAGAAGCGGCACACTCAAAGCTGGCCTCTTTCTATGACTGCTTGAGCATTGTTGTAATAGGGGGCTTGGGGCACAACCGGTGTGTGCACCAACTTTCTGCGTTTCCGGGCACTTTGGTATTACAGACGCTACATGGTCACTTCTGTAATACAAATTGCACCCGCACACATATAGCAAGATCATCAGTGGCATTCCCTCATCTGCATGGGGGTGTGGCACCTTGCCTCTGGGATGGCATGTAATATGGATGCAGCTGAAGAGGCAAAAAAGGACATTAGAAGGCACACTGACTGCGCCACAAACAGAGCTCCCTCTGAGAGCAGCAAAAAGGGGTTGCGTGGACTCACCAGACATTCCCTTAAAGGCGCAGTCACTCACCTGCAGTGGGATCTCTGGCGCGTAATATGCGGCGGGCCACACTGTTCCTGTATGGGGTAGGTGCACCTCGTTAAAGGGGCATCGCAGCGCAAACAGAGACAGCGCACCCTTTACACGATGAGGGGCCAAGGTCTTCAGAAAACAGTGAGTGCACACATTTAAAGAAACAACCTTTAGCGCAGATATCCACGGATTGTGGCAAGCTAAAATAAATCAATGACCTCTCACTATTCTGGGCTGCTGCTGCCTCTGACTGAGCTGCCGTGCTTAGCTTCTCGTCCCTGTGCGCGTTTCCTGGCCTCAGGCTGGGCTGAGCCCAAAGGCTTCCACAGAGGAAGAGAAGGGCGTTCCTCCCCAGGCAGGGCCCCCAGGTGAAATATGATTCTCTCCTGGTCAGCAGAGCTGTGGTCCTGGATGCGGAACAAACATATCTCGGGTACCACCAGGGCTTTGTGCCACTTCAAATAAAAATGGTGGTTCCTAAATAAATGTTAAAACTACTTCGTGCAAACATCATACCTTTTAATGTCCTCTTAATTGACCTCAAACTTGGGTTTCACATTACCCCATCTCTTTCGTCTTCTTTCTCTCCCCACCCAATGCCTGTGCTCTGTTACAGCTGATAGCAGTGCAGCCTTTTTGTTACTCCTCCAGATTCCTGCTTTCTCCCTTTGTGACAGCTCTGCAGCCTTTTCTTCCTCAGTCTTTCTGATCTATGTGTTTTTCCTTTCTTGTGCTTGGTAAAAATCGGAGGTGGAAAAATAAGTGCTGGTCCCCAAAAATAAAGTGCGGGTGCACGCACCGGATCAAATTAAGCACTGAACAAAATGCACCATTTTTCTCAAAAATTTGTTGGGGAGGTGGACCACCTTCTCAACCCGCCTCGCGGGAGTACAAAACTTGCCAGTGCTGCTTCTGATTCCCAGTTCATCCCTGCCAAGAGAAGTTTGTGAGCTGGCAGAGTTCCCCAAGCACCAAGGCGGAAAAGAAGAAATGTGCCTGACTGCAGAGAAGAATGCACATATTTCTATTATCTTAACTTGCTTTCTAAACACTCAAGAGCAATACAAAAATAAACAGAAGGAGTTTGACTTGGACCTAAAATTGAGAATGTAATTTCTGCCGATTTCCTAAGTTTTTGCTGCAAAAACTGAAAAATATTTCTGCAAATTCTTACACACTTTGCAAAGAAGGTGCGCTTTTCTACAAGCCTACTCGAGCACTGGTACTCCATTTCTTTGTAAGAAGAGTATATATATGAAGTTATTTTTAGAATGAAATACACGCATACTTCTTCAAGCATTATTGAATACTTTACCATTTATCGTGACTCGGTAGGATATCTCTGTGCAGTTCAGTTTTCTAGTCAAAAACGCCTCATCGGAAGAAATATCTGCAAAAATAAATAACTGCTTAACTGTACATGTAAATTGACATTGTGTCAAACCTAGTAATATTTACGTATGACGAAGTTTTACAGATTATAATTTCAGTACCAACGGTCCCTTAAGGCAGCTTCTCCCATTCCACACAGACCAGGGTCCATCAGTTTATGTGTCCAGAGACTGAACAGTCCTCATCTACAACTTGGATTATCACTTTCCAGTCCTGTAGGAGGTGAAGGCGATTAGGAAATTTGTGGCAAATATTGTCCTTGGAACCAGAGATGGCAGTTACGATTGTAAGCTCACTGCATTTTGTCAAGTGCAGTAAGTAAACAAAGTTATAGAAGTGTCAAACGATGTCAAAGCATAGCATTTTGACAGGAAAGGTGGCCTTTAAGTACAGGACCTAAGAAATCACTATGGTGCAAGAGTTCATGTGGAGCAAGGCAGCGAAAAGTGTGCCAGTGCGGGGGGAAAGAGAGACTGTGCCACATCTTAGGAGATGGGCACTTGTTCTGCTCTCGCCCTTTGACACATGGCAGAGGATGAACTTTGTGTGCTGCCTGCACTGTGCCACTTTTTCAAAATGTTCACCCCTTGTACTAGGGCTTTGACTTCAGGGGATAGCGAAGCTGAACGTCCAAGTCTTGTTGTGGGAGGGTTGTGCGAAGCAGAACATATAGTTCAGATAGTAAAAGTATCACGCACACTAAATATACTGTCCAAGCGGTTTTTGTTCTTGTAGATAAATGAAATAGGATTTTATTTACTCTAGAAAATACGTGTGGTAACTTCAGGAAGTCTTGTGCCATTAATCTTAACTATAGTGTAAGTATTGCGCTTTTATGAGCCTTCTTGTGCCTTGTGTACTGCCCAAACAGGGTACAGTTATGAGTCTAATTGAAAACATACAGATAAATACCACTGTTAGATTCTTCCACACGGTTTGCTTAGTTCAGGGATGAAGGGAAGGCCCACCACTCCAAGCAGGTTGTGTCTGGGACTGCTATAACCCTACTCTGCCGGAGGTGGGCAAGGGTCACTGATGGCCTGTCCTGCATGCTTGGGGAAGGCAGTTTTACTGTAGTGGGTAAAAAAGGAGAAACAGCAGGACAGAGCCACACGGGCCCCTCCTTGTGGTAGTGACGACCAGGGGTGGTGCACCCACCACCATGATGAGTGGCACTGGAAAAGGGGCCTCTCAACAGGATTCAGTGTTGATGTCACGAGGGTCTGGAATGAAGCAACCATCACAGAGACACTTAGGTCCTCACGCTTCTTCTCTCCACCACCGAGAGGAAACGATGCAATGTCAATGGCTGAGCCACATGGTCACTCATGCTACTTTGAGTGTGGCTGACAGACCAAAAATGCAGCTGGTTCTCACACAGACCTTCACTTTTCTTGTAGGTCAATCTTCGGTAGCTTCTCATGGTCTCAGTCAACCTCTTTCTGGCAGCACACATGGAGGCTAGACTTACAGCCCGATTCACGAAGGACTTACATAGTAAAATTATAGTTGCAAAGTCTCCATCTCATGGCGGAATCTCCGTACTGCACACTATCTCCAGTATACCATGCAGAGATTCCGCTACAAGTGTTGAGACTCTGCACTTGGAACTTTACTATACATACGTCCCTCTGTGAATTGGGCCCAAGTATCTGAATTTGCACCCGGCAGGTTCTCCACACAGCAGACAATCTAGCCAATTCACTTTCTACTAAGCGCAGAAATAGCTAGTCGTTTTCAGTGATAGAGTTTAGATGTCACCCATCTGGTGAATGCAGACGCATATTCTATCTCTGGTTTCAGCTGTCCAATAAACAGGTGGAGAACTCTTCCAAGTAAAAGGGTACACTACATACACCAAAGAGGTTGACTTGTTGCCAGTACAGACATCTGAACGCCAAAGCAAGAGGCCACTATGATTTAAAATTACCCGTACAATTCTAGGGGGGAGACCATAAAAAAACTACATTTAATCCATGTGTGACCCTTTCCCATCTAACCGGAGTACAGGGGAACTAATACTCTTTTATAGATTGGGCACATATGACCTCGAGCCAATCAGATGAGGTTGCTGTTTGCTGCCTTCTCGGGTAGAACAGGACATAGCATGCAGGGGGTGGGCAGGTAGCCCATTTTTTATGTTTAAGGTGTGCAGCCTTTGCCCTCTCCTTGGCAACAGTTATTCTTCAAGTACTCCTTCTCTCAGACACCGTGCTGACCTGCTGGGAATGCCTTGGTCCAAGCCAAGTAAGCAGAAATAATCTGTCCTGCTCGATTCAGTGACGTAAAAATACATTTGGATTTACAATGATTACTCAAGAATGGGTAGAAAAGTTGGCAGGGGCAAACAAGGAAAAGGAAGACAGAAGCACAGATCTCCACCATTTCCTTTGGTTGGAGTACCCTACATCTATAGGAGCTACATACATAGAGTGAAGACCCTGACCCAAGGGTAGTTCCTCCTCTTGTGTTTCTTAGCATTCTCAGGCACACTGCATACATAAAGAGGGGCTAGTGATCATATAACATGCATTCACACTGTAGTTGAAAGGGGTCCACAGCATGACAATTAGGTAGCTGCTCTAAAGCTTTGGAAGGGTCATGGCCTGGTCATATGGACAGCAGTCACTCTTGCTAAGAGGAGTATCTCTTTGGGTGTACCCCTAATACACAACAAAATCTAGTACTCTGTTGGTGACCAAAATATAGAATCACATAGATGGGTAGCTGGATTTATGACAGTCTCTTGCACAAGAAATCATACGCAGGCCGGTGTAATGAGAAACGAAATAACAGGTTGTTGCAAGGAGCATGTGCTAGGTACTTTAGCACCTACATTGTTATACATCATTTCTTGCCATTCTTTCAAGAAATACAAGAGATTTTAACCAGAACTTTTTGCTTTCATCTAAGACAACTTAACATCTCATCTCTCTTGCTTTTGCAAAGGCCAATCTACTTTCAGGAAATTGTGAGAGCAATACATTTGCGCATTTTTGTAAATGAGACATAGATCGTAAATCTTTTTCTCATGTTACTTTTGCTCAAGATTCTTCCAGTTCATCCATTTATTCTTTGTTTCTCAATCTGTTCTCTGCCCTCTCCAGCCTTCCTTTTTCTTTGTCTGTCCCCAGTTCTGCTTACCTTACCTCTTAGATGATTTTCTTATTTCTAGTCATTTGAGCTTGTTATCACTGTCCACTGGTCGCCTGCTTCTCATGGCCTCACCTGAGATATTGGAAAGACTCTTGCCCCCTCACCCCCCTCATATGGAGACTCCCTGGTGTCATGCTCGTTGGCAAACCTTGTTTGACTATGGTGTCTCCATAATCTACCAATGTTCGAACACATATTTCATAGGTTTCTTTGCACATTTTCTTTTGTTCATTTTGAATTTTCTGTTTTTTTATTGAAAAACGTTTAGCTTTAAAAAAAAACAACTGTGTGCTTGTTTTCAAAGTTTATTTTATTTTTAATAAACTCGGGAATTTTAGCTGTTGCTTAATTTGAAGGTCCGGCATGTTACTAGTATGAATGTAGCTTTTTTTTACTTGCGCTTTTCACAGTGTTCTGACACATCATAGCACATGTGCTTAGGAACATCAGAGGTGAGATGAGTCATGACTTGTTTCAGGCGCTGGTAGTGCACAATGTTTCATATGTGTGCGAATGAAAAAGGGGGCACGCGAAAGAGATGGAGCGAGAAACTGAAAAGTCAGGGACCTAGCTGTACTAAAACAAAAGTTTGCAACAGCAAACAATGGTCCCCCGGGGGAAGTGTAATCCTAAACTTCCACAGCAGTGGTTGTACCACTAAAACCCTGTGACTCAATAGGATTCATTCAGTAGTATATCCATTTTATTAGGAAAAATATACTTAAATTGAACAACTGAAGCAAAATACTAGTGCAGGTGCTCCTAAACAGTGACTGCGCAGTGCAAGTGGGTAATGGACAATGGTCACCACCTGCCTGTCATTGTCAGGTCTTACAGTGATCAGATGTGGCGCGATCTACCTCGCGGGAGGACACCCTGGTGTTATCGCCACCTTTAATGTGCCATGTCTATCTGCTATTTGTTATTAATACGTTCCGCTTCTGGGAAATCTCTCATTTCTCACCACCTGCTTGTTACTGCTATGCTTTACATTGAAAACTTGCCAAGTGCTGTACCCACGGGGAGGCTAGCCAAGGGTTTCTCTCCAACTTAAATGTTCCATGAACATCTTTTGTTTATTATTGATACAATCAGCTTCATTGTAAAGCAGTATTATGCCTATGGGCCGTGTTTGCGATATATAAAATGCCACAAATAAAATAAAATTCCATTGCAGCATTCAGGGTGATGTGATAGGGCACTGACTGGGGGCCTATAGCTTCTTTACAATGATTTCTCACGGAAGGGTTAGAAATATGAGCAACAAATGCATGATATACTCATTATACATTGTATTATGACAAACTATTTAAAGATCACATTTGTTCATGCATGGTCATTCAAAGTACTACAAAAATGGCCCACGCATCCAAATATTTATATATAAAATAAGCAATTTCTTTCTGTATAGAAATTCTGGTCGTGTTCTATCAAAATAGTACACGTCTGGAAAGGAGTACTCATGCTGTCGATTCATAAGATTAAAGTTCTGCTAGTAGCTCAGGCACCTGTTAAAGTACGATAGCTCTGGAAAGAAGTGCTGCTACCACCCTATTAAAGTATAGCAGCTCTGCTCAGAAGTGATAGGTTCACAGAGAGACCTGCAGCAGTGGCTTTGACACTTACTTGGATGCTGGGAGCTTGGTTTCCCCCCCAAATTCATGAGGTGATGGCCCCAGAGATGCCTGAGTGCTGCCGCGCGCCCAGCAGGAATGTGTGGTTCCACCTCCATCCCCATTGCCTGCAACATCTTCCTGCGAATCTCCGACAGCACCCGCGCCCTGCAGCTTCAACGAGACAAAAAGGGAAGCGACTGAGCAGTTTGTTCGTTTTCTTGCTGTATCTACTCCTTTTAGAGAACTGTATACATCTCCCGAGTCCCGCTTAAACTATCCATATGGAACCAAAATTACAAAAAGAAGACATTTTAAAGAAAACTACTTTAGTGGTAAGTTAAAATCTCCTCCTCATCAAGAAAGATGGAATTTATCCCAGGGATAAACACATTTAAAGAAACCTCCAGTGGCCCTATGGCTTCTGTGATCCCTTCAGCCACTCTTGTTTTTTTTTTTTATCGAATGCCACATCTTATTTTAGGACTTTCAGTTTAATTTTAAATATTTTAAGCGCAGACACAAAAATCACAGTGTGCGAAGTGCTAATGTGTCACTTCACATGAGGGCATTTGGTAGCAAAAGAAACGTGTGGTAAGAGGGGTAAGATTACATACATTGCCTAGGTGGTGCTAATTTTTAATGTGATGGTATTTACATTATTACATGCGTCACGTTCACTAACTTGCTTTATTTCTTTTGCAGAAAATAACACGCTCTTACTATAAACATGATGGTACTTACTAAGGCTCCAACAAATTAGCAAATCTTGTGCTCCACTTTACAGAAAATGTGCATGGGCCCTGATGCGATGCAAATCAGAACAAATGGAAACCTTTTTTGTGGTAAAGGTTTTCAGCACCAAAAGTCTTGGCCCTTGCCGTCTGAGGTGGACCTGTGCAAACATCTCAGGCTTTGAAGCAAAGACAGATCAACTAAAATAGCCTGAAATGGCTTCCATTAAAACCTTGCGCCAAGTGAAACCATGTGCACACAATCGGGCCAGCAGTACACCATGTGATATTCTTACGTATAGAACGTGACATAGATAGAAAATATGCTTTTTTACGTAATTTAGCTTCGTTTGGGTGTTAGAATTAGTCTGGAGGGTGTACTTTGACTACAAATCACAAGCTAGACTGCACTGGCTTGTCTTTTTGCTGTAGTGCAAAAGTGTGGTGCAAAACATGCCTTATGTTTGTGTGCCACCAAAGAAGCGTGACCTTTTGTAATTTTGGTGCTGTGCATTTTCTTATCATTCACACTAGACATTTTAGGAACTTTTGACACAGTGCTCTATTGCATGAACGTCAGTAAATACAGAATTAGGTATGTTAACGTAATTCACAGAGGTGTGGAATTTAATAAAATACCTACTTACCCAGGGGACAGGTTGCTTTATAAATCTACTTGTCCTATAAAAAAAAATCACTTGTCCCTTTGGTGCCACGTAGTGTGGCGATAAATTATGGCAGCAATTTCAGTTTATAAGAGCTCAGTTAGCCTTTATCATTATGCCAAGCTACATACTATAGTAGGATTTGAATTCTAACAATTCTCACTTTTTGGCACCTTCTCCATACTGGTGGGATGTACGATGGAACAACACATGCATATATCATGCATGCCTTTACAACGCAGCCTCTACAATGACTGCGTCTTTACCGAGCCCCCCGCCCTAAACTCTAAAACCTACCCCATCCTGTCCTAAAAACTACCCGACCCCCACCACGCCCTAAACCCTAAAACCTATCCTGTCCTAAAAACGACACCACCCTGTCCTAAAAACTACCCTACCCCCGGCCCTAAAACCTACCCCGGACTGTCCTAATAACTACCTGGACCCCCCACCCTAAACACTAAAAAGCTACCATGGTCTGTTCTAAAACCTACCCCGCCTTGTTCTAAAAACTACCCTGACCCCCACCCCGCCCTAAACCCTAAAATCTAAAACCTACCCTGTCCTAAAAACGACCCCATCCTGTCCTAAAAAACTACTCTGACTCCCCGGCCCTGAAATCTAAAACCTACCCCATCCTAAAAACTATTCTGGCCCCCGCACTAAACCCTAAAAGCTACCCTGCCCTGTCCTAAAACCTACCCTTCTCTGTCCTAAAAAGTACCCTGACCCCCCAAACCCTAAAAACTACCCTGTCATGTCCTAAAACCTAGCCCACCCTCCCTAAAAACTACCCAACATCCAGCCCTAAACTCTAGAACCTACCCTGTCCTAAAAATGACCTCAACCTGCCCTAACAACTATCCCAACCCCCTGCCCTAAACCCTAAAACCTACCCTGTCCTAAAAACTACCCCGACCCTCGCCCCCACCCTGAACCCTACAACCTACCAAGCCTTGCCCTAAAAACTACCCCAAACCCTGCCTTTTCCCTAAACCCTAAAGGCTACCCTGCCCTCTCCTTAAACCTGCCCCACCCTTTCTTAAAAACGACCCCAGCCCTCACCCCACCCTAAGCCCTAAAACCTACCCTGTTTCAAAACCTGCCCCACCCTCTCCTAAAAACTACCGGACCCCCGCCCTAAACCCTAAAACCTACCCTAAAAACCACCCCACCCGCCCTAAACCCTAAAAGTTACCCTGCCCCGTCCTAAAAAATCGAACCCGCCCTGTCCTAAAAATTACCAGCACCCTAAACCCTAAAACGTACCCTGTCCTAAAAACTACCCGACCCTGTCCTAAAAAGTACCTCAACACCCCCCCCCAAAACCAGCCCACTTACCTCTCTCTCCTCTGGTCACTGCTCCTTCCTGTTCCACATGGACTGCTCTTTCTCCCGTCACCATGCATATGTCTTGTAATGGAATGTGTGCTAAATGCATAGGTAGTACACGCATATGCGTGATAATGGTAGCTTAGTCAATGCAGAGCATTGCATTGACTGCTTTGTTAGTGATGTTTCCCTACTGGTGTTGGAGGTCGCGTTAAGCAATAGTTCCAGGGCTGGAATGCACTTTGAGTCTGTGCCAACCTACTAACTTGCATGTTTTAGGGGTGTTCACCAGCTCTTCTCTAATCTTTTGTGATACTGAAAAAGGTTAGAAATTTCTCCTGACAAGGGCAGAAATAAATGTCTACCACAGCTTGAAAAAAAGTAGTTGGAGTGAAAGTGAACCTGCAAACGCTCAACACATGCATATTTGCTCATGCTAAAATGCAGTTCACACATATTTTCTAGGAGTACAATTCCTGGGCCTACTTCTATAAATTATTGTGAAATAATTAAAGCTGTAAATCTACACTAATGCAGGGATATATACTGTGAGTGCACTTTTATCTATGAATTGGGCCCCTGATTAGTTATTGAGCTAACCAAGACCTTTTCTTTTTATTACAATTCTCTCTCTCTCTGTCTATCTATCTATAGATTGGTTCCTCTGTTAGTTTCACAAGGAGCATACAGGCACACAAAATAGTTATTTCAGTAGCAGAGGCTGCTATGGCAATGTGTGCTTTTTGAGACAAAAAATATTGGCCTTGATTTAAGAGGGCCTAGCACCATTTACCGACACACTAGCGCCATTTATTTTACGCTAGTTAGATGGACAAAAACGCGGCGTCAAATTTACAAAGTGATGCAATGCTTGCTTTCCGCCAAAGCATTGCTCCACTTTAAAACCCCGTGCGCCACATTATGGCCCTCATTCCAACCCTGGCGGTCTCTGACCGCCAGGGCGGAGGGCAGCGGAAGCACCGCCAACAGGCTGGCGGTGCTTCCAGGGCTATTCTGACCGCGGCGGTAAAGCCGCGGTCAGAAAAGGGGAACCGGCGGTTTCCCGCCGGTTTTCCCCTGGCCCAGGGAATCCTCCATGGCGGCGCTGCTTGCAGCGCCGCCATGGGGATTCCGACCCCCTTCCCGCCAGCCTGGTTCTGGCGGTTTTCACCGCCAGAACCAGGCTGGCGGGAACGGGTGTCGTGGGGCCCCTGGGGGCCCCTGCACTGCCCATGCCACTGGCATGGGCAGTGCAGGGGCCCCCTAACAGGGCCCCACAAAGATTTTCACTGTCTGCTTAGCAGACAGTGAAAATCGCGACGGGTGCCGCTGCACCCGTCGCACCCCTGCAACTCCGCCGGCTCCATTCGGACCCGGCTTCATTGTTGCAGGGGCTTTCCCGCTGGGCCGGCGGGCGCTCTTTTGGAGGGCCCCCGCTGGCCCAGCGGGAAAGTCAGAATGGCCGCCGCGGTCTTTTGACCGCGGTGCGGTCATTCGCGGGTGACCGCATGGCGGGCGGCGACCGCCGCCCGCCGCGGTCAGAATGACCGCCTATGCCTGCGCCAGGCATAATGAATGCAAGGGGGGCGGTCTGGCGTTATGGGGGGCAAAAAAATGGCGCAAAGAAATCTAAGAGATTTCTTTGTGTCATTTTTTCTGACATTTTTAACGCCTGCTCAGAGCAGGTGTTAAAAGGAGGCTCCCATTGGTTTCATTGGGCCTCTGGGTGCTTTGCAGGATTAGCGTCAACATTTTTGACACTTATCTAGCAAAGCACCGAATTAGCGTCAAAAGTTCTGATGCTAGTTGCCTAACTACCACCATGGTGCGCCATATATGCAGCACACACATGGTGGAGCTAGGGGGTCGCTAAGGGGAGCAAGAAAAGTGGCGCTGCACTAGGTGCACCGCCACTTTTATAAATCTGTCTGTTGTTTTTTTCCGATATTTGTTATAATGGTGAGGGCCTGGCAGTCCCCACAACAACAAAGTTTTACAAAAAACATGTCAAAACATGACACGCATTGACAAAACCAAAAGGTTGACCACCTACCTTCATCAACCCATTTTTACTAGATTATGCTTCAAAGAAATGGTACCTAAAATTTCACAGCAGTTTAATTAATTAGTTGCATTTTTTTAATCATTTAATTTCAAAGCAAAGACTAATTTTGCTTTCGAGCTTCTATGAATATTTGAATCAATCCTGAGGGCATTCTGTAAGCATTATTTATAGCCCCATATTGTTAAACTTTGCAAATGTGTGTCCACAGTTTTACACTGGAACCACTGTCAGCAGTGAAGTCAGAGCTTACAACATTTTCTTAGAGCACTCACCCTAATAACAGAGGCTTTGAATTAATGAACCATAAATACATGTTCAAACAGCATTAACATATGGACACATATTACCTTAACTGCAGAAAATGCCCTTCCCTGATCCATAATGTGGTACTGTGACCTGGCAGCAAAAGGGGTTGTGCTGCAGGGGTTTAGCATACTTGCCCCAAGGACAACCTAAAACTCGTTGTCTATTACACCCAAACAATATGTCTGGGAGTCGGACTATAGTAATTTCAAACACCTAAATTTGGCTTAGATTTTTATGACTGGCCTTAATGTGCATATATATATGGATGTCCAAGCTTTGCAGACAATGCACACACTTACTTACTTGCTCCACACATACAATAGAGAAAAGTAATAACTTGGGGACAAGAAACATGCAAGATTCTTAAACAAGCAGTTTGTTCACTAAAGTGCTGCATGTGCCTAATGGCTGAAAATAAATCACATGCATTTTATGTATACACTGAATCTAAATGTTTGCATACTGTCTAAGGAGAGATCATGATTTTAATTTCTCACAAATAAATAAAAAAAAAAACAGATCTGACCGTTTTGCATTAAAAAAACAAGAAAAAAAACAAGGTTCGACTATTAACATAACAGAAACACTAGGTTTGGTCATGGGATCCATAGTTGCAAAGTAATCCTGATTCAGAATTTTACATGGGCAAATAGGAGGGAAACAATAAGCATACTTTTAGTATTATCCCCCCCACAAAGGTGCATACCCCTAATTTAAAGGGGACACAATAGTAAATTTAGGAAAAACATTTAGGGGCAGATTTATGAAAAGTGGTGCTGCACCTAGTGCAGGGCCACTTTTCTAGCACCCCTTAGCGCCCCCCTAACTTCACCATGTGCGCAACGTATTTAAAATATGGCACACCATGCTGGTAGTCAAGGGGACTAGTGCCATAATTTTTGGCTCTAGTCCAGTTTTTTGCAGGATTAGCGTAAAAAATCCTGCAAAGCACCCAGAGACCCATTGAACATTATGAGAGCCTCTTTTAAAGGCTGCTCTTGGCAGGCGTTAAAAAATGACGATGAAAATGACGCAAAGAAATCTTATAGATTTCTTTGAGCCATTTTTTCTGCCCCCTTTTCGTCGGAGTGCCCTCCTTGCATACATTATGCCTGGCGCAGGGCAAGGGCTTACAAAGTGGCATAATGCAAGCATTGCACCACTTTGTAAATATGTCACGGCGATTTTGGCCTTGTAACATCACATTAGCATAAAAAAATAACGCCAATGTGGAATTAGAATGGCGATGGGCCCACATAAATCTGAGCCCTATTTTTGTTTTAGTTTTCCATGTGGCAGACCGGCAAAAGAGCCTATTGGTCAGCAGTACCCATAATTTATCAGTGTTTTCCTCTATTACAATTTTCAGTAACCCTCTAATTTTCATTCATACGGTTTCCTGATTTCCACCATAAGGGCTCAAACTAATATACTTATTTTCCGTAATAGACTACCCCATCTCCTTTTTTCCCAATTGTTCGTCCCTTCCTCATTTGTACACTTAAAAAGTAGCCTACTTCAATATCAATCCAGTATTCTCTCTTTGAATGTATTTACCTCCTGTTTAGAAATGTAATAAAAAAAAAAAATGATGCGTTTTTCTGTGAATTACCTAAGAAGAAGACAAATGTAGGAATTAGTAATCAACAAACTCAATCAAGTTTAAAATTAGGTAGTAGAAATGCGTTAATTACCATTAGGTGTAATTTAAGGGAAATTTTAAGATGTTCAGATTTCCCTGAACATGTGTGCATCTTTTCTCTTGTGGCTTGTTTTTCTTATTATATTACGATTTGTATGTTTTGGTAAGACTTGGGGCCTGATTACAACTTTGGAGGAGGTGTTAATCTGTCCCAAATGTGACGGATATACCGCCAGCCGTATTACGAGTTCCATAGGATATAATGGACTTGTAATACGGCTGGTGGTATATCCGTCACTTTACCATCACTTTTGGGACGGATTAACACCTCCTCCAAAGTTGTAATCAGGCCCTTGGTCTTCAATTGTTCATACGTTACTATTTTTCATAGGAATTAACTTTATTTTCAAATAAAATATTGGAAACAGATTCTATTTATGGAAGAAGGGAGAAATGAAGCACACACACTTAGGCCCTCATTATGAGCCTCGCGGTGTCAGTTGGACCACGCCGCACTCCAGGCAGTGTGACCGTCACATTACAACCCAGGCAGTTGGACTGCCTCAAGACTGCCATCTCCACCAGGAATATTGTTCCCGATGGGCTGACGGTGGTTGGATTTGCGGGGAGCCAAGGTGGCACTGAATTCAGCGCTGCCGTGCTGATCACGACTCCACTTTCCGCAAGCCTTTCTGAGAGGGTCACACCACCATGGAAAGGCTCATGAAAAGTCAGGGCCGGCGGCCTCAGGGGGGCCCCTGCCCAGCACCCTCAGAATGTGCACTGCCTGCTTTGCAGACAGTGTGCCATCTGGGCAAGCTGGTGTGCTACGGTATTAGTCTCGGCTCCCTTAAGTGAGCCAAGACCAATACCGTAGCACTGTTATCTCCGGTAAGCCCAGTGGGAACACTGTAATATAATGTTCCCACCAGTCAGCCCACTAAGGGGGTTATTACAACATTGGAGGAGGTGTTAATCCGTCCCAAAATTTATGGTAAAGTGACGGATATACCACCAGCCGTATTACGAGTTCCATAGGATATAATGGACTAGTAATACGGCTGGTGGTATATCCGTCACTTTACCGTCACTTTTGGGACGGATTAACACCTCCTCCAAAGTTGTAATAACCCCCTAAGTGTCTAAATTCCATACACAGTATCATATATATCATTGGATGCTCCGAGAGGAAGAAAAGACACCAAAATCTTCTTGTAGGGGACAAAGTCCATAAGCATAAACAATAATCTCGAGCACTCCACAATAATCACACTCCACTCCTTTGTATAAAGTCTTCTCAATAGATCCTGCTAGCCAACATGTCCTTTGTCTAAAGATGGATACCCTTAACTTGACTTCATCAGGGCTATGCAGGATACTTTTCTGACCAAGTGAAAGGCTCTGAGAAGAATGACATACACTGGTTTCGGTCTCAACTCCAGAGCTCTCATTCATGCCTCATTCTCAACACCCATTCACACTTTAAACTCACCCATACACTTTGAGGCAACAGATTCACAGTAGGCACTACATGTTACATGGAAATCAAAACTACAGAAACTCATCAAAGAAAAGGAAATACTCCAACAGGCTAGGAGCACATACCATGCAATATAAACTAAAATGAGTGAAATGTAAATAGGGACTGTATGGCTGCCTTTAATTACTGTAAGGGTTCTTGCAGTCTGTGCCTAGAACCAGGTAAGAACTTTTCATTTGTAGGGCTAACGGCTTTAATATAAGACAACATAGTATCACATTTCAGTGACAGGCTGTATTCACTGTCCGTGTTGACCACTACAGGACCCTTTCCCACACACAGCACAGTCAGAAATTTAAAAGTAAATCCTTATTTTAAATATATATGGTTATGAATTGAGGTTGCCCCTTTCCCACTTTCAGTGCTTTAAGTGGGATGGCGCAGTGTATGGGGAGTGGGGGATGGGTTCTCCAAAAGGATAATGGCCAAAGAAGCCTAACTAGGAATCCGTTCCGAAAGGTGAGGCATGTCTAACTGATTGCGTCACTTAAAATATTTCAAGGAGAACCCTGTTCTTGTGACAGAGTGCCACCTACAAAGCATTTGTGCCTCACTGAGGTCCTGATTACGACCTGGAGGAGGGGATTACTCCGGCCCAAATGTGACGGGGATCCCTCCCGCCATATTACAAGTTCCGTTATATCCTATGGAACTTGTAATACGGCGGACGGGATATCCGTCACATTTGGGACATGAGTAATCCCCTCCGCCAAGGTCGTAATCTCGCCCAGAGTTTTCTTTCACTGCATCCTGATAGGTCACATATCAATAAACATGCTCCTAAAACAAATCAGACCTATTGGCTTTGCTTGCACATACATTAGTCATTAGTATCATCACACAAGCGAACATTACTCTAAAGAGAGGCCAATGATTGGAAGAGAATGTAGTATGCACACCTTTATGACCTACTGACAGGCACTGTGAAGAGGACGCACTTCCTTCAATGCGTACCCTGATATCACCCAAACATATAGAAGTGGCCATGCATGCCAAAAGAGCCAATTTATGCTGCATAGTCCCAATTATTGAAGCCA
This sequence comes from Pleurodeles waltl, assembly GCF_031143425.1. Classification (NCBI taxonomy): domain Eukaryota; kingdom Metazoa; phylum Chordata; class Amphibia; order Caudata; family Salamandridae; genus Pleurodeles; species Pleurodeles waltl. Next base: position 778,666,648 of record NC_090448.1, on the reverse strand, counting down.
AAAATGGCTTTATTTCAGCTGTCTCTTGCCTGTAATTGACTTTGCTTCAGTGGAAGTCAATGGGGAAAATGCATTCCCCCTTTTTTTTCACAAAATCGCCACTGTCCTGATTTAATATGTTGGCATGTATGAATGGCTCGATTCAGTATATGCGCTATACAAACGTCATTTGGTACTTAAAGCAAGCATTTGCAATGCAAAAGGTCTAGCATTTTCTTGAGTTAGAGCTATTGGTATTGTAAATTCATAACTGGACTTTTCTTGCCACATAATTTGTTCAACCCTGCCTCATAATGTTGTCATATAGTTCCAGTGGCCCAGCATTTAACTAAAGCACTTCTATTTACCTTCTTCCTCTATCTTAAAACATTTACAATTATCATATAAACCTTTATCAGAAATAAACTTTTGTCATTAGAGTGTAATGCTCAAAACACCATAACAAAAATATAATTTGTGACAGATTGGAGGGTGAAAGGAAAAAGGGAGTCGAGTGCAAAGATGGAGAGAAGTAGCGTAGGAAAGTTGTCAAGAGCCCTGGAGTAAGAAATGAAAATGGTTGACTGAAATTTCGGTAGGGAAATACAGCAGTAATTACATTTGAGTGAGGTTCGTAGGTCTCTGGGCCCCGGTGCCACTGTACCTTTTGCTCCATTGATGGCTAGGCCTTAGGAGAGAAAGCGGATGGGGCAGGAAAAAAGAAGTGAAAGAACTACCACAGACAAAAAGAAGAAAGAGAAGGGGTTGCAAAGAAATAAAAGAAAGAAGGGAAAGAAAGAACAAGAAATTGAAAACACAACTAAGAGAAGATATAGATCAAACATGTGAGACAAAAGAAAAAATTGAAGGTAGCTAGCGAACGAAAGATAAAGAAGAAAAAATAATGAAAGAAGTGGGAAAAGAAAGAGAAAATGAACATTAGAGAAAAAAGAAAGATGGTGAGAGGAACAAGCAGCGAAAGAACCAGAGCATGTAGTACTGACACATTTCCCACAGACACAGAATAATAAAACCACTTTGACACTTTGGCTCCCGACAAGTGACTTGTGGCTTCCACATACAGATGGGAAAAAGAGGGGGTTATAGTAAAATGTGAACTCACAGATAAAGATAAGAAAAACATCAGAGAAAGCAAGGAAGAAAGATCTAAGACAAAAGTGAAAGGATGCATTCCAACTCAAAGGAAAGAACAAAGAAAAAAGACAAAGAAAAAATGAAGGGAAGAGAAAAAAATAGTGAAAGAATGAATGCCTGATGAAGAAAAAAGAGAGGAACGAAACAAGGAAAGAAACAGTGCAAGTTTGAAAAAGGAGGTAGCAAGAGGAAGAGGGAAATAAAAAAGTTAGTGGAGTAAAAATGAACAGTTGAAAGAAAGAGCAAATGTGGATTTTAAGAGGTGGAAAGAGAAAAGTTGAGGAAAAAGAAAACATTGAGAGTAAACAGAGTAAAGGAAAGAACAAAGTGAGATAGGTGAAACAGACACTCCAAAATAAGATGGAAGCTAAGAATAGATTTAATTGGCTCCCCCACATCCTCAAGCAGAAGTCAGAGTGTGGACCAGACATGTAATTCCAGGTATTGGAATAATGAGGCACTGCAGGTTAGGGTTGAGGAACACTGAATGAGTTGTATATGGGCTGCAGTACTGGAATAGTAACAAAATCACACGGTCAGAAGTGAGGTATGTTAGTGGAGCTATGTGTGGAACCTAGTATTGGCATGCCAGTGTTGCTGAGTGTTAGCCTGGAGGTGCCCTGGTGAAGCTGCGAGTGGGGCCCAGCATGGGAGTGGCATTGCCTCCTGACCACTGAAGCGAGGAGTACTTAAGGCTGTGTTTGTGAGCCTTAGTACTGGGAAGCAATGAGCACTGAATGTTAGAATTGATGGATTCTGGTGGAGATGTGATGGTTCCCATCAACAGTGGCGTTGGATGTTAGACTTGAGGTGCACTGGCTAAGCTGTCTTTTGCTCTTTTGGGTCCAGTATTGGCTTGGCAGTGGGACTGAATATTAGAATTGAGCTGCTGTAATGCAACTGTATGTGAGCAGGGTCCCAGTATAGGAAAAGAAGTGACCTTGCTGGGGTTAAACTGAGTTGCACTGATGGAGCTGCGCCCTAGGTCCCAGTACTGGAACTGAGTCTACTGACTGCAAAGAAATGAGGTGCTCTGGCAGACAGCATGTGTGGGGTTCTGGCGCAGGTATGGCTGAGGGGCTTGGAGTCTGTGAACTGAGGTGCACTTACAGAGCTCTGCCAGAGTGTACTGGCTGTAAGAACTGAGGTCCTCTGGCAAACAGTGTGTGGGGTTTGGCCATGGCTGAGGGGCTTGGAGTGCGTGAGCTGAGGTGCACTGATGAAGCTACGCTCGAGGTTCCAGTACTAGAGCAGCAGAGTGTACTGACTGGAAGAACTGAGGCGCTATGGCAGACAGTGCGTGTGGGGTTCCTGGCACTGGCATGGCTGAGGGCTCCGTGTTTGAGGACTGAGGTGCACTGATGGAGTGGTGCCTGAGGTCCCAGTACTGGAGCAGCAGAGTGACCTGACTGGAAGAACTGAGGTGCTCTGGTAGGCAGCTGTGTGGGGTTCCTGGCACTGGCAGGGCTGAGGGCTCGGAGTGTGTGAACTGAGGTGCACTGATGGAGCGGCACCGGAGGTCCTAGTACTGGAGCAGCAGAGCGTACTGACTGGAAGAACTGAGACGCTATGGCAGACAGCACATGTGGGGTTCCAGGCACAGGCACAGCTGAGGGCTCGGAGTGTGTGAACTGAGGTGCACTGATGAAGCTGTGCCCGTGGTCCCAGTACTGGAGCAGCAGAGTGTACTGACTGGAAGAACTGAGGCACTCTGGCAGACAGCACATGTGGGATTCCTGGCACTGGCATGGCTGAGGGCTCAGTTTGTGTGAACTGAGGTGTACCGACTGGAGCTGCGAGTAGGAGCAGGAAACAAAGTAAAAACAAATCCCCTGCAGACCAGATAAACAGTACAAAGTGTAATTATACAGTAGTTGGTCCCTGCTCACACACAGAAGAAGGAGTGTTAAAGAGGCATGGCTTACCACTAGTTAGCAAGGATTTTTTCATGACATTTTAGCTAACAAATGAAATAGCTGGAGCCCACAGAAGAAGCATACTTAAAAGTATACAAGATGTCATATGCTTACGCTCGACCTAAAAACAAAACTGCAAACGCAAACATTCATAAAAAGCAAACATTGTTAAAAGATACAAAATAACTAAACCCTAAACAGGGACTTCACCCCTGGCATGGATTACCTTAAGAGTTATTACTGTAATAAGAAAAATATTGGTGTTTTAGAGGGCAAAATTAATAACGTGAACAAATGGCCCAGTACAGACTCATTTCAAAGTTGTTTTTTTAACCGCCTTGGCTCTCCTTAGCGTTTCTATCTGGGCAAAAAAGCCCCCCCTTGGTAACTGTGCCACCACATTGGCATCCTGCTACCATGACTGGCCTATGACACCTGCGGCCCTCTTCCGCATTGGATTTGCCTACCCTGCTACTCACCAAGAGAAAGACAAGTAAGCTGCTGGTCTTTTTTAAATAACAAGCTGCAGCTGCTGTCATGTGATGTGTGGAGCAGCATGAGCGCTCGTACACACACTCTGGGGTCAAGATCAGTAAGAGGCATGAGCAGGCATGCACCTTGTTAGCAACACCCAAAGCCTGCCCCGCTTGAACTGTCGGAGTTAAAACACACAGGGTTGGCTTCTGGGCAGTGCCAAGGCACTGGGCGTCAAACTTGGGTTGGGCGTCTAAAGCACACACAATTTGGAGCTCACAAGGTTCATGCCTACTCAAGCATTTTACTACCAACGGCGGCAGGCACAAACCTAAAGGGGGCAGAGAGGGGGTGGTGCTGGGATGGGGGGAGGTGACAACAGGGTTGAGGTAAATACTTCAATAATAAAAGAACTTACTATTCCAATGGCTGCCGTCAGCCATCTCTCTCCTCTGCTCTCCAGGTGGTGTTCCAGCAGTCCCTGAGACATCAGCACAGGCACCTGATGCAATCCTGCAGCTGCCCTCATGCTATAACTAGCATGAGAGCAGTGCCAGGATTGGTCTGAGTGGCTTGGTCTGCCTCTCAGACAGTGCACTGGGATCTGTGCTGTTTCTCCAAGACGGCTGTGCAACACAGCTAGGTTGGACAAACCTAACTGCACATGTCGGTTTGGACAGCCTAAGACGGCCGGACAAACTGACATGCGCACTTAGTTGTACTCACTCCACTCCTCCTCCACCTCCCATGGCCCAGCCCCACCCCTCCTTGCCCATGCTGGATCAGAGACAGCAGCTGAAAAATAAAACAATAATCACATTTTTCAGCTGCTGGCTCTGAGCTAGTAGGGCGGCATTCCTTCACCATTGCGGAGGAGCCGGCCCTGATTACTACATATGGTGGAAAATAACCTGAATACATTATCTGACCCACCCAAAGAAACTAACAGGAGCTCTCAAGATGTAACAATGACAAACACATTGGGGGGTCGTTACGATCTTGGCGGGGAAACCCGCTGAGATTGTCGCTGACGGTCAACAGAAGACTGCCAACACACAGAACCCCCCGCCGGCCACATTACGAACATCCAGCTGGGCCGGCGGGCGGAAACAGTGTTTCTGCCAGCCGGCCCAGCTGGATGCAGGGCCTGAACATTGACGCTGGCTGCAAATGGAGCCGGCGGCAATGTAGCAGTGTGGTGGGTGCAGCAGCACCGGTTACGCATTTCACTGCACGTAACAGGGCAGTGCATGGGGGCCCCTCATTATCCGGCGGGCAGCGCTGCTTGCAGCGCTCCTGAGTTGATCAGAAAGGCCACCACCGCCAGGCTGCCTGGTGGCAGAAGCCTGGCGGTGGCGGTGTTTCAAACGTGGCGGTTCAGCCACGTTCATTATATGGCGGTCCAGACCGCCATGTACATAATGAGGGCCATTATCTGGTGGAAATGCAACAGACCACTTCTAGCCGAAATAATGAACTAGAACAGTGGTTGTTAACCTTTTGACTTCTGTGCACCCTCACTTAATTAAGGAACCTGGGAACACCAACTGAATTATTATTTGAATCCAAGGATCCCTACTGAGTCATTACTGGTAGCTAGGGGGCCCGGCATCATCATTTTCAATGATTGAAACACAAAACAACACACACAAAGCATTCCTAAAAAATACGTATGATTAAATATTTTAGTTAATTCACAGGGGAATTTAAAAAAAAGTTATAATTTTAATGGGAAGATTAGGGCTTTTCTAAATTCAATTTAAGTGCATACTATATTCTGTTTGATGCACTTGCACTGCTACCACAACTCTCTCTAAGGATCTTAACTTAATTTTTAGCCTCCAGTTTCAAATTCCTTCATATTAACAGAATGTTTTAAAATTTTCAACTTTAACTTTTGCTTCTCATTTTGGGCCAGATGTATCAAGCGTTTTCGCAATCGCAAACGGTGCGAATCGCAAAATTCGGCCGTTTGGAAACGCAAAAACAAGTTCTGCAATGTGTGAAAGGCATTTGCAGCCCGAAAATAAGGAATCACAAAAATTGCGATTTTTAGTGAAGCAACATGGTTCTGCGTGTCGCAATCTTCGTCTCACAATTTGCGACATGAAAAACCGAATCCCTATTTGCATATCGCAAATTGCGACCTCGAATTGCAACTCGCAAATAGCGATTCGGTATTTCATGTCGCAAATTACGAGACGCAGATTGCGACACGCAAAACCATGTCGCAATGCGATGCATCAAAAATTTGCAAATTGCAAATATTCGCAGAATGGCCTTTTGCATATGTAATTTACCACAAATTAAAACCAGGTGGTAATCAGGTGCAACCTATATAGAGGCCTCAGCCTTTTTTCCACAATGGCTGCACTCTACGTGATGCCGAGGAGAATGAGGATCTTGGCAGGTGTGAGGAGAGGGAGGAGGAGATAGGAGCACATTTTCAGAGTGCGTATAACCCTTTTTGACCAGACTGAGGAGAAGATTTATGAGAAGTACAGGTTGAGCTCAGCCATGATACTTGACCTGATAGCTGAGCTACAGCCCATGCTGCAGTGCACAACACACAGGACCAACAGCATACCCACCCATGTGCAGGTATTATGCTCCCTGCACCTACGAGCCTCAGGGAGCTCTCAAGGGGTCATAGCAGCAGCTGGAGGGGTATCACAGAGTGCCCTCTCTAGATTTCTCAATGCATTTCTAAACGCCATGCTGAGCAGGATACACCAGTACATCAGATTCCCCCACACCCCACAGGAAATACAGCAGACAAAAATCGAATTCTACCAGATAGCACAGTTCGCACATGTCCTAGGTGCCATAGATGGGACACATGTTGCAATCTGTCCACCATCGGCCACAGAGTATGTGTACCGCAACCGTAAAACCAACATTCAATGAACATACAGGTGATATGCAAAGGCTCCAACATCATAACCGATCTCGTGGCCAGGTACCCCGGGAGCACACATGATTCGTACATCTTTCGCCACAGGGGGATTCACATAAGACTGCTAGCTGGGGAATTTGGTGAAGGCTATCTACTAGGTAATTTGCAACTTTACAATGTTGCATTGATGTCAGTGTGACGTCAGATGTCACAGCTACTCATTATACTCTCTGTTCCTTCTAGGAGACAGTGCCCACGCAGTGCGCACCTATATGATGACGCCCTACCTGAATCCTGCAACACCAGCAGAGGGGAGGTACAACACAGCACACAGGGCAACCCGCAAAGAGGTGGAGTGCACTTTTGGGCTGCTGAAGAGCCGCTTCCAGTGCATACACAAAAGTGGAGGTGCACTACAGTACAGCCCGGAGACAACCTGTAGAATAGTGGCTACATGTGTGATCTTGCACAATATAACAACCACCAGGGGCATACCAGTGGAAATAACGGAGCCAGACTCAGATGAGGATGATGATCCCATACCACCCCTACAGCCAGCAGACATGAGCTGTGCAGCGGAGGGCAGGCAAAGGCGTGCTGACATCACGTGCAAACATTTCTGATGTAAGTAATGACAACACTACCTCAATAACATGTATTCCTGTAGTTAGCATCTTTATTACCTTGACTTTAGGTAACATATGTGTCACACTATTATCATCATAGTCTTACTGTATTGCTACATGTTAAGGTAGTCCCCTGTAGCCCTCAATGTCACTTCTTACGTCCATGCATTCCACTTGAGTGTGCAGTGGTCTCGCCTGCACCTCTTGTATCTGGGTCACAGGCAGTACTGTGTCTGGCACTGCGACGCCTAGGATCCATCACAGGGACTGTAAGACTGCTGAGGCTAGAGGAGTCCTCAGTATCCCCAACTCCCAGTTCGCTGGTTGTAGCACTGCATGCTGTCTGAATTGTATCCAGAACGTTGGTTATTTGCACCAGTCCCTGTGCAATGTCCCGACTGCAATGTGCCGTCTCCGCCTGTGCAGCCACAGCACGCCGTGATATCAAGGCAGTTGAAGTTGCGAGCCGATTGACGGATCTGCAGAACCCACTGAACATTCCCATGAATTGCTGATGGCGCCTGTGGTGGCTGACACGCTCATGCCTGATCTCAGTGCAGAGTTCTTTAATGGGGTTTGTCTTCTCCTTTGTGTTTTCTGCTGCTGTTTGCTGCCCCTCATGCAGCTTGCAAATGTTTTCATTCAGAGAATTCAACTGCTTGTGCAGTCCTTCCATATTGTCATTGTGTGACTCCAACTGCCTGTGCATTCTGCCCATGTTATGATCAATTGACACCAACTGCCTGTACATTGACCTCATGTGTTTGGATCGCAGGCGCTGCACTTTAAGCATGGATGCTACAAGGCCGCCAAAGATTGATGGGTCCTCTCCTTCATCTGTGTGCTGTCTACCTGCCTCGTGACGCCTCCTGCGGGGAGTTGAGTGACGCTGGGGCAGGGACTGCTGTCTTCCTGTGGATCTAGCTTCTGGGGGTGGTGTGTGGACTTCATCCGGCATTTCATCGGAGTCCAGGTTCAACTCTGGGAGAGGTAACACCCTTGCCCTGCGTCTGATTGGTGCAATGACTTACTGGTGTTTGAGTCGGACAGTGGCTGTGATTCTGCATCCCCCACATTGGCCCATTCAGCTGCGGCAGGGCTTGAGACATCTGCAATGACAATGTGCAGCATGTCATTTATTGGTGTACCATGAAATGTTGCACAATAGTAATAAATATACACTTACTGTATCACTGTGAGTTGTGTGTGTTGTTCCTCTGTGTGGCTGTACACTTACTTGCTATCTATGTGATATTTGCAGGTTAGGGTTGTGGACTACCACTCCCATAAGGCATTGTTGCGTCGTATGTAAGATGTGGCTTGGACTACTTATAACATTGCATTGTACTAATAGCTATTTCCAAAAGACCATTTGTACAAGCACATATGGGGATACACATCATTACTGGCCTTACTTTTGCTGGGTGTGCCGGGAGTGTCAATGTCAGTGACCCCACTGACCGCTTCAGGGAGCAGTGTGGACTCCACCAGGTCTTCCATGGGGGTGGACAGTATCTGGTTGGGTGGTCCTCCTCCGGTGCTCCGTGCCTCCTTTAGCCTGCTGGCCACCCTCTCTTTGGCACGGGAACTCAGGTCGTACCACCTCTTGCGTATCTCCTCCACCGAGTGCTGCACAACCCCCACTGTGCATATTTTGGTTTGGATGTCAGCCCAAAGTTTCTGCTTCTCACTCTCTGGTACCTGGAGTGAGCTCTTCCCAAAGAGTCGGTCATGGCTCCTGACCACCTCCTCAGTGAGCACCTCCAGTTCTTGCTCACTGAATTTCAGCTTCCTCTTCCTGTCTCCCTTCTTCCCATTCCCAGCATTGGCCATGTTGCTGTTAGGTCCTGGCTTGCTCCCAAAAATGGCTCCCTGGTGCTGGTCTGTGCCTCTCTGCCTGCTCCTGTGGGTGTGGCTCCTGGAAACAGCATGGTCTGACTCACTTCCTGGTTGTGATGTCATCATGCTGTTCCTGTTTGCCATTTTCACAATTTGTGATTTTCAAATACCGATTTGCAATTTGATTTGCGATTCGGTACTTGGACCTCGCAAATTGCATTAGCGAATTTTAAGAAATCGCTATTACCGACTCGCAATTTTGTTACATCCCATTTTGCGTGCCGAAAATTGGGATTTCTTAAAACGCTATTTGAGACACCCAAGCGAAATCTTGATACATCTGGCCTTAAATCTTATTTCATTTCCTAAGCAGTCGCAAACCTCTTTGAGTAGGCTTTGTGGACCACGGAGGTCCCTGGAGTACAGGTCAAGAACCACAGGAGTAGAATACTATGCCGAGTGTACTATCCATTCAGGCACCATATTCCATACTTGTAGGACTAATCTCCCTGCAAGACGAGGGAAAAACAATGCTGATGCGCAGCTTAGTCATATTGCCAATCACCTTAGCACATAACTGTGAAACCCCCCTCCAATTCTATGCATCATCAGCTACAGCATGAAACAACATGTTTGATATGATCCTGAAAACATCAGTACTATTGATGGACTCTGCGGATGATCAAAGACCAAATAGGTGAAGTTGCACAGATCTAGCATCCAAGTTGGCCTAAAAGCATCACAAATAGCTAATACATCTCTATGAAATACACATTTTCAACTTCGTAACACCAAGGCATTCACAATAGTTTGCTGCGCAAGATTTTTTTCAACTCCAACAGAACCAGGACAAACGCTGTGCAGTTCACACAGAACCAGAACTTGTAGACTTTTAAATGTTTTTCTTCACCAATAGATGTTCTGTATGTTCTGCCTACTTGTCTTTAAATGTCCTAACACCTCTACTGCTTATGCCAGACTGCTGCAGGCGTTACAACTAACATGGCCATATTTCCAATCTAGTTTCTTATCAACATCACTTGTGAGAATACTTTCAACAAATAGCTGAATGGTGGTTATAGAATAGTCCTTATTCCCTTTCCTCAGCGATTTATCTTGGGTTGAACAGCTGACTTCAAATGAGCATTTAGTACTTTACGACCTGCATTTGCATTGCTTTCGATTTTGTGAATTACAGTCTTTGCGACCACAAAACTCCTGTATACATCTTATCCTTAGAATATCAGTTTTCTGTGCATCCCCAATGGGGGTGGGACATACTGGCACCTTGCTTTGCAGCCACCTCAAACATATATAAATAATGTCTGAGGGGTGTGTGCCTCAAAGATTTTGGATTTCCATATATTGGATTTTACGCTTATATATAATTCTCTATCTTTCAGTTCTAGTCTCAATTACAGTGCCATCTGAGAATAATTCTTTTGACTGAGAACCTCAAGGGCGGACTGGGTCTTGCAACTTGCAACCAGTCAAGGCCCCAGTTGATGAAGTCATAGAGATGTGAGCTCTGAAGGTATGGAATTCCATTGGGAGGAAGGATTCTGGTGTTTGTGTCTGGGTCTTTCAGCGCTGTTTGCAGTTTCAGTTAGTGGACAGAGGTAGTTTGGTTGTGGGGTGCCAAGAATAGAAGCCTCTTTTGGTTATATGGTCTTTCAGTTGCTGCGATCCCGACCAAAGAAAAAACACTGGCAGCCAGCTTTCAATAAACAAAAAGTGGCTGAAAGAAAAAATATTTTTTGGGTCTTATAAAGCACACATTACAGTAGTAGACCACGGCACTGAACGGAACTACTTTGTGTGTTGATGTTTTCCCTGTGAAATGGCAGAATACCATCACTAAGACTGAAGTTATCTAATGGCTGAAGGGAGCTGACCCATTTCCTCATGGTGTGTCCTAGATTGGGAGGGAAAAAAATTTGAATGACACAAAAAGAGGCCAATGGATTAAGAGGGCCAGTTATAAGCTCCTAATAGTAGGTATATACAATTTTAGTAAAAACTAAGGACCCCGGCTACACCATCAATAGTGCTTGACTGTCTTAGTTAGGAAAGTAACATCTTTTAGGTTAAACAGTTTTTGGCATGAGTCAATCATTCTCAATGAGCTAGAACAGCCAATAGACCACTGGCCATGGATTGTCCTATTTTTAGATTAAACTGTGATTGGGAGGGGTGCTTTCTCTGGCCAGGTATATAAATATTTGTGTCTGTTAGAGTTGGGCAAGCCAGGAAATAAAATGTATGGGGTGTGCTGAGCCACGGATCTAGCTTGTAAGTTCTTGTAAGAGCCAAACTACCAGCTGAGTGATTACAGTAGCCAGCCCCTAAATGATACACAATAATGTCTCTTTCACATTAGATATTTCTTCAACACCATTACAGTTTAGTACATTAGATGATATCACTGCATTGACGTTTGCTAAAAGTGATACTTTTAAAAAGAAACTTTTCCACACCTCTAATGCCTTGCTAACACTGCCATAAATTAAGCAAGATACATCAGTTTGTCATACATAATCTACATATGGCCAATATTATTGTTGTATGTGGCTCAACATTATTGTCTATTAAACAACACATAAGGGGTTGTGCCCAGATGCTCGAAGATGGCAGCTACCTGAATCTCAGCTCTGGCTCAGCTGCTGATCCGTAGTCACCTGTCGGTACTTACACTGCTTCTCCTGAAGCACAGGGGAGGGCGGTGGACAGTAGAGAGAAAACTGGCAGCCCACCATGAGACTGAATGCCTTCCAAGCTGAGTGGGTTCCTGAGAGCAAGTGCAACGGGGTGAGTTGGATGGGCTCTAAGGTGGCATCAACATCTATTGCGCCCTGGGAGCCACAATCCCCCTCAGATCATTTCAGGGATCATCTGTGACACCAATACTTTCCTCAGGGGGTTGCCCCAACAGAGGAAAGGAGCTACTAAAGGTTGTCGGACAGTTGGCTTGGGGGCCCCGATTGTTACACCTGTTCTGTGTGGAGCATCACTGACTCTCTGGAATGAGACAGGACCCAAAGTGTTGATGTTAAGGCCACAGGGTAGTTCACAGTTGAGTTTTTTTATACGTTATTTAAAACGTTGTAGACTGTTTATGCAATTGAGGTTGGGTGGGCGAGATCCGCAGCCAGTCCACTGACTCTAGCTCTAGAACAACATATACTAAATGGGATGAGAAACACTACAGGGATTGTACAATACCCAAGTTCCACTGTACCACAGAGATATTGAAGGGCATATCCGCTATATCGCATGCATTTTTAATACCTTAAACTTGCTTCTGGGAGGTAGTGAACTTAGGGGCCTATACTTGTTGCCTATAAGAGACACACCTCTTCTATGAGGAGCAGAAAAGAATGATTTCACGCCTCCTACCCAAGAGGCAAACAGCACCTTTGGGAATCTTATTAGGAATATGACACACCTTTAATTAATTGAGATTGAAAACAAATAGGGAGGAAAGATGGGTGGTGATAAATTGGGACATTTTAAGGGTACCCAGTATCAATTGAATCAATAACCTTGCTAATCGACAACATGTGGAGGTCCCGAGGACACCTGTAAGCAATGTGGGCAGAACCTGTTTCCCCAGATATGAGTGCCATGCTAACAATATAAACCAAATGACTCTCAAGATGCAACTAACAACCAACCCATTGCCTTTTGTTTCACTGTTTGAAAACCAGAACTTCTCTCCTGTAAAGGACACACCCTAGTTTGAGTTATGGAGGAAATGGAGTTGCTATAGGTAGAGAGACATAATCCTGAGGGGTCTCATTTGATCTTTCGAGAAAGTAAAAGCAATAAATAGAGTCCATAAAACTGAATGATTTCATTATATACAACTCAGGCACCAGGTACTCCACCAGAGGTTAAAAAGAGAGTAACTAGAAACCTTAATGAATTTGAGAGATATGTGCAGAAAATTAGCTCATCGTAAACACTGGATATGCACAATTTTAAACACTTATCACAGAGTAGACAAATGTCAGAAGCAGTACGAAAAGGAACTTGGGATTGACCTAGACCAAAACCAATGAGAGGAAATCTTCATTAGGGTAAAAAAGATGACTAGACATGTTCAGGGGAAGGAAACGAATGTCATAATGTCATATAAATGGTACTATACACCCGTATGGCCACACAACCTAGATTCTAGCAAGTCTGGCGATTGCCTCAGGCCATTTGCGAATCCATGAATACACATTATAGAAACTGCTCGAAGCTGAAGAGGTGTTGGACGGATGTGTTGGAGGGCATCAGAGGTGCGATTGGGGACGAACTGGAAAGATGCCCTGAAACAATTTTAGGCTGACTGGAATCTCATTTATTCCCCGTACACTCTAACTGAGGCCAAAGCATCTCACAGTTACTCTTAGGAACAAAAAATATTATGCGATCTTCTTTGTGGAAAGAGTTTAACACCAACGGTTGAAATGTGGCTACAGACTCTGGATACTTTTGGGGCACGAGGAATTGGACATTGCTCATCAGGCTTTGCCTGAGTTTTCCACAAGCAATGGACACCGGAGCTCCACTGCGAAAAAAACGAATTTTTCAGAGGGATGAGTTGTCCCAGGTAATAGGGGCCAGAATTATTATTTTTGGCTCACGGCGTCTACCAAAGTTGGTGTGCTGCATTGCACAAATGGGAGGAAGCAGCGCACAGCCATATTCATGTAAAAATGACCTACTTCTACTGTCATCTCCTGAACTCTTTAAGGCTGCCTAGGTCCACGCGGAACCTTTGTACCCAACCCAAGTGCAGAGGTATGTGTGTGCTTTCTAGATTTGGATTTTGTATTGGAAACATACCCCTCCACTACACAGTGTGATACATTTCACAAATTGTATGTTTATTGCACAGATCACCACACGTGCAATGTGTAGAATGTGTGGAGGAATAAAACATTTCTCCTTGTAGGAGCCTGCTTCAATGAGGTGTTATTTTTTGATGCAAAGTTTGGTCGGACTACCTTAGTAGATCAGGCTTATAAAAAAAAATATGAGTAGTTCAACAAAGTAATCCAAAGTGGTGCAAAGAAGCACAATGCGCTAGTATTTACTGTAAGAATTGCACTTTTCTAGGTCAAAATAACTTTTTACTGGAAAGAAAATACCCTTACAACACTTTCTAATATTTTGCGCTTCACCAAAATCTTGTGAAATGTGCGCCAGTGCAAGTGACAGAAAGCGACTCAAAATGTTGGATGGGTATTTACTATCCAGCACAACAGGTATTTTGAAACAAAGTGCAAAAACGTCTTTGTTTAACAAAATTTAATGTAAATCAAGCCACGAGACTGTTTTAATGTTAATATCACTGCCTCCCTTGAATTAACAAACAGTAATTAAGGAGAAGGTCAATACCTCAAGGGGATCAATGACATTGATAATCAAAATAAGGAGGATCTGACTTCCTGCAAGTCATGTGTGAGAAGTAAGAGGCACACTCAGCAGACAAGCAGCGTTTTAAGATTGTGCACTCCGCCGTCATGCATCCAGTGTCTTTATCTTTAAAATCTGCAATGATAAAGCAAAAAGAAATGCCTACCAGCACCCACGAGAAAGAGCCATTGCCCGTTATTAAGTCTGAGCCAGGCTTGAGCCTTGCATGGTTTCCACTCCCCCAGGGTGGGAGCGTCCAACGTACATGTACCGGTGGCTCAAGTGCAAATATTCGCAAAAGGCACCGTTACACGCGTAAATAATTTATGTTTGCACCATTAGCCCCATAATGGTGTAATATTGCACATGAGTAAATCCCATTTAGTGGGGCAGGGGGGCAGTAAAGGCATTCCAGACTAGGATTTCCCTGGAAACCCACGTGTTTGTGGCTATTCTCAAACAATGCTCTGACCCATCCCCAGCAGTACATCTATCTGCATGTGGAGAAAGAAGGAACACCTTCACACTGACGGGTGTAGGGGAAAGGAATTCCGCACACCGAAAAATATTTTTCCGAATAGAAAAAAAAAAACGACAAAGAACAAATGTATGGCATTTTCCTTTGTTTATTTATAATTTGTGTACAGTTGCGAATGCGGAAATACCACTCACGTGATGGCACTTGCACCTTCACAACAGTTTTCTAGATGTATGTCTGGAAAATCGCAACAATTTGCATTGAGGAAGGGTCACTGTTAAATGCTCTGTTCTATATGTGTTAAAGTATAGATTTTATATTGCTTGTTTATGGGTCAACACAGAACATCAAAATTCCCCAATTTCCCAGGTGCAAAGAATGAGATGCACTGCATAGATTTCTAATTCTCTCTGACATCACCAAAAGAGACATTGTATGTGTGACTGAGGAAGTCACTGGACAGATAAATATGAGGCGGGTACAGATTTAGGGCCTGATTACAACTTTGGAGGAGGTGTTAATCCGTCCCAAATGTGACGGATATACCACCAGCTGGTGGTATATACGTCACTTTACCGTCACTTTTGGGATGGATTAACACCTCCTCCAAAGTTGTAATCAGGCCCTTAGAGCACTACAACGAAGTTGTCATAAAACCTAGACTCGGTTGTTCACAGTTAAAAGTAACAATTTCTCAATATTTGTAAGTTATAAAGTGAAATACATTTACTGAAGTGTCAGGAGAATACAGAGCATGACTTCAGAGCCATACAAATAACGTAATAATTTTATATATATATATATATATATATATATATATATATATATATATATATATATTCACTAATTCTCTTTGAAATACAAAAAGAAAACCGCACTCCGAGGTTGTGCCTTTATTTTCTTCCTTTAATTAGCGAGCTCAACGCAAACAAGCAATGTCAGGAATCCCCTGACGCGTTTCGGTCTCACCGGACCTTGTTCACAGGTATGTACAGTATATGTATATATATATATATATATATATGTATATATATATATATATATGTGTATATATATATAAATATATATATATATATATATATATATATATATATATACACACACATATATATAAGGTGTGCGACTGACTGGATGCCGTGGATCCGTCTCCACTGACTCATGTGCTGACATCGCCTCAGGTGGTTTCTCCCGATAATCCCAAAGGCATGATGTTCTTGTCCTGGAATATAGCCGGACATCTGCCAAGTTTACCAATCCCAACTGGGTGACGTTTATCAAAACCCATCAGATGATCTCTCTTCCAGAAACATGGGAGGTGAAGAATGTATTGTTTTTTTGGAGGGCTACGTGAAATGTTTTCGTCCTGCAGTGCCTGCATCGACAGGGAGGGCATGTGGGGGTGTGATAATTTTTGAGACAATTAATTTGAGTGGGTGTATTCGTGGTTTGTACTGGGAGGCAACAACGTTGCAGATGCTGTTAAAACACTTTCCGTTAGTCCTAGCTAACTTTTGCAATGCTAGGTCAGGATGTGATGGGGTATCTAGCCTCTCCCAGCTTAGTGTGACCCTGAACTCTTTGGCGGAATATAGCTTGTAAAAGGACATGATGGTACTTCTGGGAAACTTTAAATGTCATCTTTGTGAATGCCCTCTTATAAATACAGTCTCAAAACCCAAATGTGTGTTAGCAGATGGTCTCCTTTTTATTCACTCCTGGGAGGGATCAGAGTTGGGAGCCATTTTGGATGCTTCTATTCTCGAATTTAGTTTGGCAAAGTTAGTTAACTCCTCGAATCCCTGCATTTTGCCTAGTTTTAAAGGATGGGGCACTATGTCTATAATTGCTTTTATTTTTGTTTCAGGACCCTATTTCTGCTCAATTCCAGTTTTTATATTATTTGCAGTACATTCAGTGATCATAATCCCCTGTCTCTAGTTTTAGAAGTGAAAAATGTAGGTGATTATGTGCAGGGAAGTGTATAGAGTGGGCTTTCTTTATCTGATCAGGGCAAAAGACCCAAATGGTCGCTGGTGGAACCAGTGGCATTTAATGCCCCCCTTTTGCGGGCTGTTCATAGTAAATTTCCACTTGTCTGGACCAAGATACCCCAGAGCACGTTGTCTTGCAAGCTTTTGAGGGGATTGCCCTCGAGGTTTCTAGATTATTGTTATTACCCATGTCTAAATCAGGCCACCGTCACCGTAGGTGGTTTGATGGGGACTGTTAATGGAGTCTGAAGGCGGCTCTCAAACACGTCCTTAGGGAGAGGAGTCTTGTTGTAGCCTGTAGGAAGGAATACAAGCAGGCCATAGCTACCTGCAAATGTTCTCTCCTGGAGCCCGCCTGGAAGGAATGAGTCCAGGCATGTGAGAGTGGGGACAGTTCCTGGTTTTGGAGGGTCGTTCATAAGCCTTGTTTTGCAGAAGGGCCAAGCCTGGAAATTTGCCACCATATATCTGAACAACAATGGGTAGCACATTTTGAAGGGGTTTATAACCAGACCATGGAAGTTAAGGGTAAGGATAGCCCTGAAGCTTTATCAAGGAATTACTGTGGTGGTTTTGGATGTGGATAAAGTCAAGCAGGGTATCTCTGCACTATCCTGTAACAAGGCTAGGATCCAGGTGGGATTCCGCCTTATCTCTTCATAGCAGATGTTGCGCTGTGGCGTTGCCTCTTGACTGGGTTTTGAACGCAGCCACTTGGTCTGGGGCGCTGTCCTAGTGGTTGTCAGCTGTGATCGTGCCCGTATTTAAGAAGGGGGATCAATACAGTCCCCAATGTTACCACCCCATTTCTCTGTTAGATGTCGAAGTAAAGGTTCTATGGAGAGTAATCCTTAATAGGTTGTTGGCGTGGTCGGAGGCAAATGACATCATGAATGATGTCCAATATGGCTTTCATTCAGGAAGGTAACATGTGACCAATGTTAGAATCTTTATCTGATAATTAACAAATACACAGTTGCCCGGCCAGAATCTCTTCACTTAGCATTTATGGTCCTTACAACTGCACTCAACAGGGTTCATCCAGATTTTGGGTTCTGTTACTACAGTTAGGGGTGTAATCAAGCATTGTGGCTCTCTTGGCAGACCCGGCACTCTGATACCACTGCTTTTCTGCACTTTATGTAGGGAGGTGCCTGCACATGGTCATTCCCCACGAGAAGTGGCATTCGTCAAGGGTGCATTTTGATGCCTTTCCTGTTAACGCTCTATGTAAATGGGCTTGTGCTTGCCCTCCTTTCTGTCCAGGTGGATTGCCTGCCGACTGGGTCTAGATCACGTCTAGTATTGTTGTGTACGGATGATGCGGTTCTATTGGCACTTACGGCCAGGGGACTGCAGCAACTGCTGGACAAATTTATTTCCTTTATGGGGAGCCTTGACTTGTCTGTACATTTGTAAAAGTCCTACTTAATGGTTGTTAGCCCACGATCAACGAGCTCCATGACTTTTAAGATGGAAAACCACACTTTGGGGAAGTTTCTGCTTTTCCCTACTCAGGGGTTTTGTTTGATGTGGAGAACAATTGGCACTTCCCAACTATGGCCAAGAGATTGGAACTTATTAAAGCCATTGGGGCAGTAAACAGCTTTGCGCACAGATTAAGTTCTGGGTGCTACTCAAGGTATACCAGGTGACGTGTGTGTCTTTGTTTCATTATGGAAGGGAGGTTTGGGGGCCTGCAAATATCGAGAGAATCCAAATAGTAGGAAATCAATTTCACCAGCGATTAGAGCAGGATTTAAAATGTAATCGTCTGATCTTTCAGATTATTTGTCTTTCGACTATGGGGATAGAAACCCCTGGATTGCACACATAAAGACAGCATTCCCTTCCCTGAGGGGGAGGGGACATCTTTTTTTAATCCTTATTCCTTGTCCTCTTGAGAACTGAAAAGTTTTCAGAAACCTTCAGTGGGGGAACAAGGCTCCTTAAGCTAGGTACATAACCTGCAAACCAGGTTTTTACTGTCTGGGTTCAGATACAACCAGCCTCATCATCTTCTTGCTGTACCTAGTGGTTGAGCTAATACGGGCTAAGATTTTCCTGCGGTTGTGACAAGTGGTCTCCGCAGGACATGTTACACTTTGTTATGCTTTGTGATTACTTTAGTAGATCTAGGAAGAAAGTTTTAGCTCTGCTGCAAAAGTCTCTCAAATTTACACAAGTACGCCCTGCCCTTGTTTACTTGCAGATGCTCCCCAGTGAATCTGCATTAAATGTCATGTCATGTTTTTTATGTGCCACATTAATATCAAGGCGGTCTAGACGGGATTAACTTTAGAACTGTCATGAATGTACAGTTTTTACTGCTTTTTAATGTAAACTTGGATTTTAAACAGCATTTTGTTACATGTCTGGCAACCTGTTGTTTGGTGTGGTTTTGATATAATATTTACTGTATTATTTTATGTTGTTGCTGTCAACCAAATAAAGATTTTATAATGATGATGATATTAAATTTATCAACCTTGAAAGAATGGAAGGTTGAGATATCCTTGATCGGAATTCCACTTGTGATCTGGAGATCACTGCAGATGTCAGTCCGCTGTGAGTATTTCACACACTGAGCCATCTTATAAAGTAGATAGGGGCATATTCACAAGAAAGTGGTGCATCACAGATGATGCGCCACTTTTTTTGTGCCTCCCTACCGGCACCTAACAACACATATTTTTGATACTGCGCACCATGGCGGTCTTTACGGCAATAGCATCAGAATTTCAAAAATGTTGACACTAGTGCAAGGAGGCCCACAGGTTACTAGGGGTGTGCCATTTTAAAGCCTGCTTTGAGCAGGCGCTAAAAATGAGTCCAGTGTTGTATATTTCACTGCGCCATTTTGCGGGCCTCATAGCTCCAGAACGCTCCCCTTGCATACATTATGCTTGGCTCAGGCATAATGTGGCACAAGGGGTTACAAAGTGGCGCAATGCATGCATTGGCACAAATTAGCATAAACAAAAACAAAACATGATGCTAATGTGGCGCAAGGAGGTGATAGGGGCTTGTAAATGTGCTCCACAGTTTAATAAAACTAATTAATGTAGAAGGGAAGTCGGAGTGCAGGGAGGTAAAATAAAGTTTATCAATGCATACATTATTTTTTATATAGTGCAAACTCTGAATAGAAACCTCTTGTAGGTGCTCTGAAATATGTGGTTAAAGAAAATAAGGCACAGTGAGATGAAACGGATTGCCCGGGATCACACAATTTGCATGTGTGAGGAATAGTGTGAGAAATAAAAAGAGTTCAGAAAGCCTACAACTCAAGCAATACAGTATTGAGAGATACAATAGTTACAGTAACTCTCCCACAAATGAGTCTACAGTATCTGTGGTGATACATTTCACTAAACATCATGATTAGATGAGAGGAGACACAGCCTTCTGAAAGGAATAGAAACGTGGGATGCGATTGCAACCACTATGAAGTGACATGTTGGTAATCCACAGTATTTTAATTTAGAATTTCTCAGTGGGCATGGAGGTGTTTTCTGAGGTTAGGGTTGACGCAAGTTATGTAAGTCATTTCCAAACATGGCGGCACGTTATACTCACACTGGACGCATTTAGCCATCGGAAGATATTTAATTAGGATTGGGCATGAGTGACAGAGCTCATTTTGGGGCTATGCTAGATCGAGCTGGAGTATCTCTAAATGACATAGGTATAACAAGACACCAACTTTTCAGACTGTATCTGGTTTCCAATCCACCTGCCATCTCTTTGAACAATTCTTGATTTCTCTCCATCGCAACCATTAAGAGTCAAGCTTACAAAATGAATTAGTTTGGTTCAATAAGAATGAAACAGTAAATTCACCGGCACCACTGGATAGGGTTCGGTTGGGGTTGTAGTCATATCTAATCCTGTCTTTGCATCGTTACATATATGCTGATAATAAACATTGTTTTAAAAAATCCACACACTATTTTGGCTTATTAACTTTGAGTTCAAATTGAAGAATAAGAGTCCCAGTACCCCATATACCTTTAATTCCTACCACCAAACAAAATTGTAATTGTGGGTATATTACTGCACCTGATAAATACTGGGTGTAGTAAAATCGGCATCCTTGGATACATTTTGGCAGGCAAGACCTACTGTAATTTCTTAGGGGGAATCTGCTCTGGAAATATCAAAACCAAGTGCATTAAATAAAGTATGTGAAATGTGATCTGCATGCAGTGGGGGCGGGGTCAGTGAGCATGGGGGCGGGGTCAAAGGTGTGGCTAAAAAAACAAAATATTCTGTACGTTATTTGGTATTTCACTGTCAGGTAGCTATATATAAAATAACGCACTACTTAAATGAAAAATAGATTTAAAAAGTTGTTAGTGGCTTAAAGTACATTAAGAAAACTCTCTTAGTTAATACACTGCAGTGGTCTGTGTGTAACCAGAAAGCCACAGAATTACATCTTGCCATGTGCAGTGGAGAGTAGTGGCGTGTACTTTTAGTACTATGAGGTCACAGCCTGTGACAGAAAGCATTATGAATATTCAAGGCTTTATTTGAAGTTTGCATTACACAACAGTATAAGATAGACGGCTACAAAGTGCACAAAAAAGTTTAAGATAAAATGGTGCTTCCAAAATATAGATTTAAAAAATTCCCAGTCTACATAATGCCTTTTTTTTTTTTGCATTACTGTCCCTTGAATACCTCCAGGGGTAGTAAGTGCTATAAATAAATACAATTACAATTAGAAGCACGCACTTCACAGCTGAGATGTTAACTCTTTGCACCACCCCTCAAAAAGAATACACCTTTGTCATCAGAAAGTTTTGAGTGATTCAATCAGTTAAAGCCAGTACTGGCTCTCAAGCATCCTTTACAATTGCAGATTACCTTTTACATTTGGAGATCAACTTGTAGTGCACATTTGCATTTGTTTCTGGCAAACAGGCACCCTGGTGGGAAGACTTGTTTACCTGTCTGCCCAGCTCGGTTTCACAGCTGAGGAGACCTACTGAATGACACGTCAGCCAAAGTAGAGGAATTAACCGTCGGGAAGGTTGTCTTTTTACCAAAGGTAGGGGAACAGTTATTCATAAATCAAGAGAGTATGGGGACGCTCACGCCCACTTTGACCTCTGATCAGGACATAGGGATTGTTGATTATAAACATTACACCCTGCTAAAGTCTCTAGTTGAAAATAGAATTAGGATGTTATCTGAAAACAGAAGCACAATCACCAATGTGGCAGCAGGTGCAGTGGCACTGGGGCCCAGAGGGTGCGGGGGTTCACCATACTGGCTGTGCTGCTGCTATTTTAGAACCAACAGGTGATGGGTAGTGGGGATTTAGATGTGTTTGGCAGTCCCAATCCAGAAGTCTGTCAGTACCACTGACGTACTGTCCAGATGAGGCTCACCTGGGCGTGCAATATGTGCCAGCTACGATGAAGAAATCAGCTTTGTAATTGGATGACGGTCGGCGTGTGTAGAGCATTCAGCCAATTACCAGCTGCTCCAGTGCTTAATTTGAGCCAGTGGTTTCCATTGCAGGGCACCGTCACTTATTTCTGAGGGCTGGCACTTATTTTTCTGCCTCAGGCATTTACTGCAAGCAAAAGACACATATGGGCAAGACAGAGGAAGAGAACAACAATAAAGTGTCATAAAGGAAGAAAGCTCCATGAGTGCGCTGAAGGGGCAGGGATTGGCTGTAAATGGATTAAAGAGGCCGGAGATGTATTTAGGATTACACTGCCTCAGTATTCTATGCTTGCACGTTTAATTACAGCAGCGGTGTGCTTCAGAGGACAGCTTTGGGCACTGGTATGTTTTATTGACAAATTAAGCACTGATGCTGCTCCCTAAGTGATCTTTTCACTTGACACACACCGACCAATCCTGGGCCACCATACCTTCTGATAAAAAGCAGTGACATTGTTGTGCGCTACTGTAGCCAATCAGGAACAGGAGTGTAGCAGGCAAAGCAACAGCCTAGTGAAGTACCCGCTTTATCAGCTTAAGAGGGGTGCCACTGGAGAAAAGCAAATTGTTTTATGGCCCTTCCTAACTTCGATATGTGGTTCACAATGTGGCAAGACTAATTTTAGTGAAAAAGCTGTAGGATGAGGGCTAAAAGTTGCCAAATAAGCCAAAAGGTGACAAACAGAAAGAGAAAATATTTAAATGGCAATGACAAAATAAGTGAGAAGCAAATCGAGTGAGACAGCATGAAAGAAGGAAGGAAAATAGAATGCAAATGACGGAGAGAAAGATGGAAAGCAAAAAGGAAGCACATTGGAAAATGGCACAAAAGTAAAAATGGAAATAGGGAAAAAAGTAAAACAAAGATAGAAACAAAGTTAGGAGGAAATAAGTAAAAATAAGCATGGAAACAAATGCAGCAAGAAGAACAGATGCAATGAACATAAAACTAAAATGAAAACTGGAACGAGTAAAAGAAATATGGAGAGCAGGATAATAGATTGAATTAATAGAAAGAAGACATGGGAGATAGGGGAAGGGTGTTGACACTAAGAAGACAAACAACAAATGGAATGAATAGAAAAAGAAAAAATGATAGGATAAAGGGCAGAAATGAGGACAAGAGGATCACAAGAAGAAAGGAAGAAACTAGTAAGGATTTTATACAATTGAAAGAAAAAGGATGGAAAAAAATGAAATAGAAATTTAAACGAGGATAGGAAGAATGAGAGATGGAATGAAAGAAGGATGGACAGATTCAAAGAAAGACAGAAAGAGGAATGAAAGGAAAATGGAAAGAAGAAAAAAGAACAATAGAAAGCAGGAAGGAAACATGGATAGAAAGAATGTCACAACAAGTAAGACTAAAATGAATGAAGATGGAAAGAGATAAGAATGCAAGAAAGTCAATTCAGATGAATGCAGTCTTGGACCAAATTCCTGTAAAAGATTCTTCACACATTTTCCTAGGGCGAACACTTCTCACTGGCATTCTGAGGCAACTTTGGGATCACTCATGTTGCTCTCTTATTTAATGTCATAGGGCTCAAAGCTGGTTTATTTTATTTTCTGGGCTACTCTCTTGAGGCAAAGTTTACTCGCTGTGCTTTCCTGAGGTCCAAGCAGATTAGGCAAACAGCAGAATCGGCTGAGTGACTGATAGATACATGGTAACTTCATCAGCTCCTCAGCAGTGCTTAATTTGAGCCAGCGGTTTCCGGTGTGGGCACTGGCACTTATTTTTGAGGGCCCGCACTTATTTTTCTGCCACAGGCATTTACGGTGAGCAAAAGATGCATATGGAAAAGACGGAGGAACAGAAAAATGAAAAAGCGTCACAAAGGGAGAAAGCACAAAGCTGCAAAAGTGAGCTGAAGGGGCAGAAAGTGGCTGTAAATGGATTAAAGAGGCCCGAGATGGCTTCAGGATTATGCTACCTCAGTATGCTCGCACACTTAATTGAAGCAGCCTTGTGTTTCAGAGGTGAGCTTTGGGCACCGGCATGTTTTAATTCACAAATTAAGCACTGCTCCTCAGTGCACTGTTTAGAGAGACACTGTGACGCATATTTATACTTTTTGATGCAAAACTGCGCAAACACAGTTTTGTGTCAAAAAGTAAAGCATCTGCTTGCGTCATTCCAGAGCACCAGCCGGGTGGCAAATTTATGGAATGCTGCAAGCCGACTCAAAGGGTGGGCTGGCGTAAAAAAAATAACATTAGCTGGGTGGGGGTGGAGGTATGGGAGAAGGGGGGTTTTGCACCAAAAAATTACGTTAGGCTGGTTAGAGGCAAAAAATATGCCTCTAACCAGCCTAGGGCCATTTTCTGACACAAAACCATCCATACCACATGACTCTTGTCTCAGAAAATACAAGAGTCATGCCCACCACCCCAGTGGCCAGCATAGGGGACCAGTGTTCCCTGGGCATGGCCATTACACCCTGTGCTATGCAGCGGGCCCCAAGTTAAGCCCCTGATGGTACTAAAAAATACTTACCTATACTTACCCTACTTACCTGGTATGGGGTCCCACATCCTCCAGTGTCTCTCTGGTGTGGGTGGGGGCGTTCCTGGGGTTTGAGGAGGGCACATGTGGACCCATTCCATGGTGTTCAACCATGGAAATGGGTCCACAGGTCCCCTAACACCTGGTCTGACCCAGGCAGTAAATAATGTGCAAAGCAAGCTTTGCACCATTATTTAGCCCCTTCTCCCATCCGTGCGTCATTTTAGCATAAGGGATAAATATGAAGCTATGGGTTTAGCACCATTTTGTAGATGGGAAAGCCTACCTTGCATCTCATTGACGCAAGGTAGGTTCACACATTTAAATAGACATAAATATGGAGTTGTTTTGCGCAGAATTTGAGTAAAAAGAATGACACAAATTCGGCGCAAATGGAGTATAAATATGTCCCTGTGTTTTCTATTACAGTCACTATTAAGTAATGCTATTCAGTTTACAGACAACGCTATGACTGAAGACTAAACTGCGTTGCCAGTCTTGATCCTTGACATATACATCATAGCTAATGTCAACAGCAGGGTTTTGCCTCGCTGCGTCATTTTATCCTTCTCTAAAAATGTGCTGCTATTTGTGGCTCCAAAATCCTGTCAAATTGAGATTCTTTCATACTATTATAGTTGCAGCTGCTAAATTGGTCTATAATACGGATGGCATGTACAACCAGTTCTGGCTATTTAACCACACCCACTTTGCTTCATGGGATGATTTGCACCTTGCTCACTGTTTTAAAAACGTAACTGCAGATTACATAGCCCAGCTGCTATTGGCTTAAAAAGCCAGGACTGGTGGAGATGCCAGGCGTATATAAATCAAACCAGGGACGTCCTCTAAGAGTTCAGTCTGTATGGGCGGAACTGGCACATGAATGATTTTCGGATGAAACTCCCATCCTTCAGGAAATCCTGAAGGCATGCTTCATCATAGGGTTTTCACAATGGACTCTAGTACTTCCACGTGGGATTCAAACTGATCTCTTTCAGGGCGGACTAACAGATATTTCATGGGGTCCTACCAGAAAATGGTTAAAAGGCTCCCTAAGGCATACCTGAAACTAACTTTATTAGCTGAATATTGCCTTGGCAGTGTTAATAACAAATGAGGACACTGTGTGGGGTCTAGTTATCCATATATTCTTCCTTGCTGTCTACATGTCTCATCCTTCCTAGGGGATAATTAATCTTTCCTCTATTGACCAATATTTTAAGGACCCCTATGAATTGCTCAATCCTTATGCGGTCGAAAAGTGGGGAAATACCACTACTTGCACGTCATACTCCCATTCATACCATGCGTAACTGTTATGCTTACGCCCGACCGGATAAATCAGTGGTGGGTGTTAGTATATTGAACTCTTCCCTCCTTTCCTACCTGACTCAATAGGGCTCAACCACTTGGGTGATTGGGCCCAAAGTTTGTCTGAAGAAAGTGTGACAGTAAAAACGTTGATCTTCCCTCGTTGATAGAAAAGGAGTAAAGAGCTGTATATATTAATATTGTGCTCTTCAACAATCACTTTTCTTTAAACATATTCTTCTGCTCTTTCTTTTTTGCGGAAGATTGGTTTTAATTAAAATCAGATAAAAAGCTCACGGTGAGTGTATGATAACAAAAGAAAATATACTAGTCTGGAACGCCGCCTACATTGGATATTATTATTCTGTGGAAGACAGCCCTCAGTCTTAATAGTCCATCTCCAAAGTGTGGTTTGGAGTAAATGACAGCCCTAGGAGCAAAAATGTTTTCATTGCAATCTGTTCTCCTACTTGACAAATTATTTGGTCTTGGAGAAATTAATTCTTCACTATCCATCTGTCCCTTTATTTGCTTTCATATGAAACTTCACTGGTCTGAAACGGATTACTATAAAGATGTGCAAAATATAAAATTGTCAACACTCCTAGAGTGGTGTGAAATGATTCCAAAGACTCCTAATACACAAAATTGTGTGTGTGTTTTACATGCCGTAAAATTAGCCAGGTTTATTACTCTGCTTAACAAACTGTATAATGCAGTTGTTGCTCCCAGGGAAGAACTACAGAATCAGTTGGACCGACTTCATAAAAAAAGATATAACAAAAAGATGGGAAATAATTATACTAGGGATTAATGTTGGGAGAGTCCACAGAGGCTTATGAGTATTTCCACTGCATAATCATCCAGAAATACTCCAAGAATGGGGTAATAATGGGGCAATAACAACATGGAATGCTCAAGAAACATGGTGCAAATTTTAATCAAGTATTCTAAAATGGATGTTGAGGATTTAAAGGAAATTATTGGAGAGACAGAGGAAAAAATTAAACAGAAACGTCCGAAAGACGAGCAAGCAAAATTAAGGCAAGGTATGACACATTGGTTGGATAACTATGAGGAACAAGTTGAGGCACAGAAACAAAGGAAGTTCATTAGGGATGATAGGGATCATGTAAAGGCACGATTCTCACTTTTGCAAAACGATTTGATAAGCCGAAAACACAACAGATTCACAATCAAATTAAAACAAAACCATCACTACCACAAGACATCAGTCAATCGGACTCAGTGAGGGTGAAGGTACACCTACAAATAAAGCTGTCACTAAGCTATCTTTTTTAGACAAATGAAATTGATCTCTATATAGTTAAGAGAACAGCAGAGGGGAAAGGAAGAGGCTGAGGCCACAACAGAGGGCCAACAAAAGCAATATCAAAAGAGGAAAAGAGGATGCAGGAAAAACACCTTATCCCCTCGCAGTCAAACGAAATAACAAAGACAACACTATTAGGGAAGAGAACTTAATAGTGAATCTCTCAAAAGATGAAGATGAACAACTGCTTTCAAATAAAGGTCTCTGCTTTTGTCTCGAGCAACATTTTAACTTTGTTGAAACCAAGTTAGATATATGCAGATTTGCCAGGAAGAAGAAACTGGCCAAATCATTTGCTACCAAACAGCGGAACCAAAAGTGTCAAGGAATCAAAATGGACTATCCTTCTAGTGACCTCAAAGTAGATCAAGTACCAGATTGAAAACAATGTTTAATCTGATGCATGATCTTAAGGATGATGAAATGATGGAAGTACAAGTTCTAGAAGAACTAAATATCAATACTTATAGTTATCCGCATAACACTTTGAAAGAAAAAAACACATTTGACCAGTGTTATTGCCATGCAGCAAGTTGACATATTTTATAATTTAGTAACTCCTGGCATCGATAAATTTAAAAAACCAAAGGCAGCTAAAAAAAGTTAAACTCTAACAATAAAGGAATGTAAAGTTGTAATCAGTCTTATGGAGAATGATTTGATAATGATAAAAGCTGCAGACAAAGGCAGAAACATAATAATTTTGGATAAAGAAGAAGTGAATGAAGCTAGCTGCCAACTAAAAGATGAGACTAATTACACAAGTTTGCATGACAAACGTATGAATAAATGATCATAGTTGTGAGCCAAACACTGCAAGAATGGCGTACTGAGTTACTGATAAAAGAGGATGAACATAAATATTTAAAGAACTATCATCTGGTCATCCCTACAATATCTTTTCCTTCCAAAATCTTCAAGACCCTGACAGACCCACCTGGGAGACCTATGGATTCTAGTTGTATGAAAGGATCGCCAATTGGCACCTACAGTTAAATATATATATAGATAAGAAAAGAAGTCACTGTGTCTTTCCCCAACAAAGCGGCAGACAGAGACGGGGTTGCGACCCCCAATAAATCAAACTGCACACATCAAAACAACCAGGTGAACCGTCCTGACTCGCCTCAGTCGTAAAAAATGAGGCTCCGTCACAAAGGAGAGCTGAAGTCGGTACTTTATTGGCGTAGTAAACTATATATATATATATGTATTTGTATATATATATACACATGTGTGTGTGTGACATGCATATATATATATATTCAGGGATGTGGAATTCCTATCACCCGACACCCAGGACATCTTGTTTGGGGTCAAGGGCAACAAGTTTTTATGTTTACTTTGTCCTTGGGACAAGTAGGCCCAACCCCCTGCAGCACAAACCCTTTGGCTGCCTGTTTACAGAGAGTGGAACTCTCTGCAGTTGAGGTAATGTGTTTCCAAAAGATAATGCTGTTCGAACTTGTATTTATGGCTCATTATTTGAAAGCCTTCATTATTAGGGTGAGTGCTGTAAATAAATGTTTTAAGGTCACACTTCACTACTGACGTTGGTTCCAGTACAAAAAAAAACAAAAAAACGTGTGCACACATGTTTGAAAAGTTTAGGCTAAGAGGCTAAGTATAATGCTCCCAGAATGCTCTCTGATTATATGCAAATGAAGTGTCATTTAGTAAAATGTATTGATGCATGCTAGTATTTCCCAAAAATATTTCTAATGGAAAATCAGTGTAACCATTTTCAACACGATTATGGGAAGCATGAAAATAAACAAACACTGAAAAGCCAACTGATCTGACATATTTTGATAAGTCTTTTAGGTTTCATCAATGCGTGTCTTGTTTTGACATGGCTTTTGTAACACTTTATTGTTGTGGGAGCTACCAGGCCCTCAACATTGTAACAAACACTGGCAAAACCCCCCCAAAAAGTTTTTGAACTCTAAAAGCACACGTTGCCACCAGCGGCATAACAAAGGCCCCGCAGCCGCCCTCCAGGAGGCCCCTTCAGCACAACACCTGCCCTGAGTGAGTCTGGAGAGGGGGCTCCTCCATGTTCTTTGCAAAGGGGCACCCTCCAGTTTCGTTACGTCACTGATTGCCACTGTAGTTCCTGACACTGAACAAAACTACTTTGTGTGGCAATATGATCCTTGTGGAAGAGCAGAATGCGATCACTCACAGTAAAGCCAGCCGAAAGAGAGAGAAATAGAAGTTTAATAAAAAAAAAATGTCTTTGTTAACACCAGACCTAATTAGGGACCAAGACCCACATGTAGGTAGCTTTTTGCATGTCGCAAACAGCGACTTTCGCTGTTTGCGACATGCAAAAAGCACATTGCGATGCACAAACCCAGTTTTGCGATTCAGTAACCTGGTTACCGAATCACAAAACGGGTTTGCGACTCGCAATTAGTAAGGGGTGTTCCCTTCCTAATTGCGACTCGCAGTGCAATGTAGGATTGTTTTGTGACCGCGAACGCGGGCGCAAACCAATCGCAGTTTGCACCCATTTCAAATGGGTGCTAACACTTTCGCAAAAGGGAAGGGAGCCCCATGGGACCCCTTCCCCATTGTGAATGTCACTGTAAACATTTTTTCAGAGCAGGCAGTGGTCCCGCGGACCACTGCCTGCTCTGAAAAAATGAAACGAAAACGTTTCATTTTTCGTTTTTGTTATGCATCTCGTTTTCCTTTAAGGAAAACGGGCTGCATTACAAAAAAAAAAACAAAAAAAACTGCTTTATTGAAAAGCAGTCACAGACATGGTGGTCTGCTATCTCCAGCAGGCCACCATTTGCGGGGGGGGTCGCAAATTGCGAATCACAGATGGTGTCAAGGACACCATCCTACATTCGGATTTGCAGCTCGCAATTTGCAAGTCACAAATCTGAACCTACCTACATGTGGCCCCAAATTCTTAAAGAAAGTCACAAAAGTGCACCCATGGTATATGTCGTACCCCTATAAAATATTTGTGAACTGTATTTTAGCATGGGTAAATACGATGTGTAGATTTGCTCATGTGAAAATCTATTGAGCATTTGCAAGTTAATTTTCCCTCCAGCCACTTTCTTCCCAACCCTGGAAGAAGTTCTAATTCTGCCATTGTCAGGAGTAAATGTCCAACCTTTCTTATTATGGGAAAATATTAGAGAGAAGCTGGTAAAAATCTTTAAAACATGCAGGTTAGTAGGTTTGCAGACTCAAAGGCATTCCAGCCCTGGAACTATTGCTTACTGCTTCCTCCAGCCCCAGTATGCAGATCTGCAGAAAGGTGGCAAAATAAGGAAATTGCTACAGTAGGGATTGAAACTGCAAGTATTCAAGCCCTACTATGGTAGTAGCCCTGGCATAATCAGAGAGGCTATTAATTGCTGCCATAATTTGTCGCCACACTACATGGCACCAAAGGGACAAGTAGATCTTTTTACAGGACAAGTAGATTTGAGAAGCAACCTGTCCCCTGGACAAGTAGATATTTTAATAAATTCCACACCCCTGATTATATATAATTTACTCACACAAAACCATAGAAATTCACCAGCCATAATTATGGTTATCGCAAGTAACTATAACTTGTGCCCTAAGGTAACTATAACTCGCACCCCGCCATGTACAGTTCTCTCCTCAGTAATGTTACTGCAAAAGTTACATTAATGTTATCCATGATGTTATCAAAGATGTCATGAGTGATGTAATATGTGGGATAATTACCAGTGCATGGCTGTGGTGTGTCACAAATGACTGCTAACACTTCCTGGTTGAAGTATTAACAGCCACTCAGACCTCAGTATGAGATCTCTGGGATACGCAGAACCTCAGTGTCCCTAGATATCTGTATTTATTTTTCCTTTTATATCTCTAAAACTGCTGAACGGGTTTACAACAAACCACAAAAAGCACACTTTCTGGAGCAAAAGCTAGCCTTGTGCCAAATTTGGTGTAATTCCATCCAGCAGTTTGGGTTGTAGTCAAATCAAAATCCCTACGGGAAAATACGTTTTGGGACCCCTCTTTTTCTTGTCCCCGCTTGATGGATCACCCTGAAACTTTCAAGAGAGCAGCTGAATCAACTGTTGTATTACTTTTGAAAATTTCACGAAGATTCCGCAAACTGCAGTAAAGTTATTGGCAAAACAATAAACGCTTTTTTAATGGAAACTAGGACCTAACTATAACTACTTTCTTGTGACTGGTGATATCTTATATATATATATATATATATATATCCACTCCAAAAATATTATATATATAAATCAAAGTCTGGCACTCCTTACAAAAATATAATGGCCTTCATTTATTCCAAAATTCCATAAAGCAGAAACATAGGGCAACACGTTTCAACCTTCACGGTCTTCTTCCTTGGCCCTTCTTGCAATACATATCTAACAAAAGGAATGTTAGATATGTATTGCAAGAAGGGCCAAGGAAGAAGACCGTGAAGGTTGAAACGTGTTGCCCTATGTTTCTGCCATTATATTTTTGTAAGGAGTGCCAGACTTTGATTTATATATATAATATTTTTGGAGTGGATTAAAAATGGGTCCTGTGCCCATTAACTGAGCACCAACCTCGATAGGCGAGCGCTGGAAGGAACACAGGATTACCTTTGGCTGATATATATATATATATAAATATATATATATATATATATATATATATATATATATATATATATATATATATATATATATATATATATATATATGAGACACTGGAGACTTCTTGATATTATATTCAAACAGGCAAACACAACACTGCAATGTAGATATTTAATAGTTACTGTTGATGTACTATCATTATATACTTCCATTGATCATAAAGCAAGATTGAAATCATGTAAATACTTCCCAAAAAATGACTAGAGGAGTTTCAGCATTTGACATTGCTACTCACCATGATTGAAATATGCCTCAGGAGCAACATATTTATATTGAATCATGAAATGTACCACTAACAATCTGGAACTGTGATGGATTTCTTTCTCCCCAAGCTAGGCAAATTTCACCATGGCTTGGTGGGAGAAAATTCGTAGCTTGTGGCCAGGATAATGACTATCTTCTGGATAAAATCATCTTGTGTCTAAGATATATAAGCATACTTTTCAATCTATGGCTCGGAATACAGGGTGATTTTATGACTTACTTCTAGGGCCTTAATGAAAACAGTTTTGGTTTGAGTTTCACCCGCATTACAAGTGAAGAAGAAATGTTGTACTTTCTAAACATCAGAGTGTTAGTCAAAGAAAATATGATTGAAACAAATGTATTTATAAAACCAACTGCCGCAAACAATATTCTCCACTGCACTAATTTCCATCAAAAATTGTTGATAAATAGCGTAGGAAAGTGCCTCTTTTTGACCCCCATCTTTTGCCTGGTATTCAATGCAATTTTCACTGACAAGGCACTGGGCTCCTGCTAACAAGGTCCTTGGTGCCAGATCTCTTTCCCCAAAACTGTACATTTGTTCCCCAATTGGCAATACCTTTGGCCCCTGCTGTAAGTCCCTGGTAGATGGTAGCCTTGGTACCTAGAGCATAGGTACCAAAGTGGTCCCTCAGGGCGGCAGCACCAATTGTGCCCCCCACCCAGGGACCCCTCAGCTAACATATGCAGACTGCCATTGAAGGTTGCATGTCTTGGTGCACCTAAAAGTGAAAACACTACTTGGCACACCGTCTGTGCGCCATGTCTCCGAACATTGCATGCAATATATGTAAGTCACCCCTACCGCAGGCCTTGCAGCCCTAAAGCAGTCACTGTATATTACATGTGAGGACATATCTGCGTGAGCAGGTATGACCCTGCTATGTCATTGTCAATTCTTAGGAGCGGTGCATGACCAGGGAAGCCATTTTAAGTACATGTGCTGGACACTAGTCAATAGGAGTTGTCCAGCTACATTACATGATGGCTTCACTGAAGATGGGGAGTTTTTAAAATAAAAAAATCTCGTATTGATGAACCCTTACTGATGTGTTGGATTTATCAATACATGCACCCAGAAAGCACCTTAGGCCCCCCTAAAACCCTACGAAATACCTGAGTGGGGACTGATCAGTTTTAGCCAGCCTGCCACCACCGGACACGAAGTTTACCTCCTAGCATGAAGGCCTGTACTGTCTGGTGATCAATCACAAGAGTCTGCTCTGGGAGAAATGTTTTACACCCCACCCAACAGGATGACATGTAAATCAGCATTCAAAAGCCGGAAGTTTCAAAGAGGCCCACTGCTCTTGATATGCAGATATGGCTTCACTCACAGGAGAGAGGCAGACCCCTGCCCCAGGGCACATTTGGCTCCTGGACCAGCTGGAAATACTGTATTTGGGGAGGTGTGTCCACCTCCTCAGGTCAGTCTCACCCCTGAGGTGGACTGCCCGAAGTGGATACAATTTTTAGAAAGCTGCTATCTTGGTGTTGACAGATTTAGGAACTCTGGGACAGTGTTATGTCCCCTTCTCACAGGAAGTGGTCATAGAGGGTGTGTAGTCACCTCAGAGGTAAGTAGCCCATTGGCTACTACCTTTCAACCCCCAAAGCGCCCCTAAATACAGCATTTAGGGAGCCCCTGGCTCCAGGAAATCAGATTCCTGCCAACCTAAAAAGAAGGTCACTGAAAGCAAAGGAAGAAGCAGCTGACCTAAAACCGGCACTGCTGGCCTGTTTGCTGCTCCAGCCGAATTGCTCCAAAGTTGAATGCTTCTCTGCACTTTTGCAGGAACCCCAAGACAAACTAGGAGGACTCCGGACTGTCAAAAATCCACCATCTGGAAGCACCACTGCACCTGTGCTGCACAGCCCGAGTCAAAGTGGACCAATGGTGTCAGTGCGATCCACCAGCCCTCAAGAGACAAAGCCTACTGTTGACTTGCCCACTGTAGACCCCCAAGAACGCCTCCCACATCAGCATGCAGGCTGCCTAAACCACAAGTACTCTGGTGGAGAAAACTTGACACCTCAAAGCACCTCTACACCCGATGCCCTTGGCCCATTGAGAAAAGGACCTGAGGTGGCCCCATGTCCCCGGACATTTCAAGAGTGGAACCATCTTGTTGGTTCTTCCCAACTAGGTCCCCAGTCCTCACCTGCAGCATCTTCTCGTCCAGACCGATTTCCACAAAACAACAATGGGCACCTGACGCCATACCGCAGCTCTGCACCCGGCCACCTCAGAGCCGCCCGGTGTGATCTGTTGGTGTGGTCCTGACTTGTGCTCAGTAGCAATTACTGAAATGGCTATTTGGGAAAGGCAAAACCAGCCCATTGTCACAAATGGCATGGGATCTCCTATTTGCGAATTGGTAATAGCGATTCCTACTTTGTAGGACTCTATGTTAAGAAATCAGTATTTTGATACATAGCTCTTTGCATTCCTAAACAGTGATTTCTATGGAGTCGCTATTTAGGAAATGGAAAATTGCATCTTCTTACATCTGGCCCGTTGTGCCAGTCGGGCACAGACAGGTAACCACATTTGACACTTTGTGCTTCTAAGCACTGTTTTCACTTATATCTTTAAAGTTGCATATCTACTAATTGGATTTTCATCATATTAGTCTCAAATAATTTATTACATTTTACTCTATTTTGTTTTCATTGGTGTCAGATTTGTCTTGTGTTGTGTTTTCATTTTATTACTGGTTGAAGTTCTGCATAAATACTTAACACATTACCTCTAAACTAAGCCTGATAGCTTTGTGCCAACCTACCAGAGCGTTAAGTACAGGTTAATTTGGGGTTTGCTTGTCTTTTTCCCTGACAATAATTGTGGTTGCAGCTTGAGTAAGGCTTAACCCTCCCAATCAGTAACCCGATTTCCAACACTTGGTAGTTGGGGAGCAAAGTACATAACCACCAGTCCACCTAGCATAGTAAATGCAACTACAGAAAACTATAATCAACATACATGTGGAAAATAATATACAACATTATTGCATACAAATCACAGGACACATAGGCACAATCTGATCTTAAAGTTATTTTAGTTTGTGACTTCATCATCATCATAAAAACTGTATTGGATTATATGTAATACTCCTAAAAGTACAACAGATGTACAAAACACAAACAAGAGTAAAAAAGCATAGATTTGTGACATTTCACAATTTTCAAAAAGAGCCCACTCAAAACAAACATCGTCACCATTTGTACAAAAAATAAAAAAAGACAAGGATTGTTTACATTGAGGAACATTACATCGCTTTAACAAAGAAGTAAAAAAAGTTTTGAACAAATAGTATAAATTATACAAAAGAAGATAAAGTGCAAAGGTGTTTATCAGAATGGCTGCACACAAATGTGTGCAAATATTTTAACTATCATACTGCCCCAAAGGAAAACCTAGTTGTCAGTGAATTGTTCCAGAGTTAGAAGAACCCTGCAACCTTCAGCATGTAATGTTCGATACCAAAACTCGTTTGTATCGTGACATTGCTTAACTGTCGGTTGAAACAGTTCTCCACTTTCCCTACTCATGAGTCTTTTTGCCATTTTTTTCCATAAGCGTTAGCGTCACATACCGCCGAGGAGGTTTACAAGTGCTGGGTGGTTTCACGAAAAGAACAGGTCTGCCAAAACTGTCTAGCATATGGAGTCCGAGATATTTTAAGGCCTTTGTCACAACTTGGGCAGTCGTTGATAGCAAGTCGATTAAAGCAAGCATGTGGGCTTGTCCAAATGGAAAGCCAAAGCATCAGTGAGGCAGGTTTAAGAAAATCGTCTACATATGAAAGACTCAAACTCCTCATGACAGATAAAACTTGAGCTACGCGGGGGCGAAAGAGGAGACAGGGACAGCACTGATTCTTTTCCAGCTGCAAGGAACGTGTGTTTAAGTATCTCCAAACACCTGCACTGTATGATGCTATAGGCATGCATCACCATTTATATACTTCCAGAAGTGGGGCAGAAGGTTTGCTTCTGATCGATGTTGGCAAATCAAACACTGTCCCCAAAGACTGACTAAAGTTTTTTTTTTTGATAGCGGTGTTTCAGCTCCAGGAGTTGGATGATTCAAATAGCATCCCCAAGAGAGGGAAAATGAGAGACCTTTAGTAATTCTTTACCCTTCATTGGAACTGCACAGACCACGCATCATTAATTGTCATTTACTAAAATTGGTTTCTAATTCCCTTAAAACTGCATCGTCCATATATAATGAGGCTGGAACGGAAGTAGAATTAATTAATGGCACGTCCAAGCCACAGTTGTTCAAGTGCCTATATAGGGTATATATAGCATAAACAAAATATGGGCAAGGACAGACTCCGAACTCACTAAATTCTAAAAAGAGCCAAACACTCACCATTAGGGCCAAAACACACCGTAGTTTTCATATGAAGCTAGAAAAATTGACAGGATACTGCCTTAGTTAAAGTCCAATAAAATTTGTCGTTGCTTCGACATGTTGACCCGGACCTTGAGCATTGGAGAGATCCATGAAGTCAAGGTTCAAGGGGCAATGCTGGGTTACACTGTATTACGTTTCTTGAAGACGGAATAATGATTGAAGAAGACCATGATCTCTGCATCATTAGATGATTCTGTTTAAAAATGTTAGTAAGGGTAAGATGGATGTTTCACTTAAAAATATCCTTAGGCATCCCACCTGGCCCATGTGCATGGCCAAAGGGACTTTATTGCAGGGCACACACTACCTTACAAATTTCAACAGACAAATGTTACTGGTGTAAAGACAATTAAGAACACTCACCTACCCTTAGTGCAAAACTTGGAATAATAAGTATTTTGAAAATGTGTAACCCACTGATCAGCAGTAATGTGTTTACTTAAACTAGACTATTTGCTATCCTTTGCTCTGAGAGCTCTGACTGAGAACCAAAAAGCTTAGGGTTTCTTCATTGTACAAGCAGCACAGATGTTTGTTGGTCCAATATTTTGCTTTTTGAGTTCATTCTTCTGATTAATATTGAGCCTTGTGTGCCATTAGGTGGCGCCGGTCGACCCTGTGTCCTTCGTTTGCATCGTGGTCGCCGTGATGACATCACGGTCATATATAGGCACCACCGTGCTGTTTTGATGTCAGTTCTTTTCCTTCTGGGCCAGCCTACACACAGATCTGGAGAAGAGCTACCCTCCACCTCTTTGTGACTGACTTTTTATTTTATTTTTATAATTTTTTTATTTGCTTTTAAACTCGGACATAATAAGTCCATTGAAATAATATAACTCAGGCAGTAACTAGCAATCAGATACATGATTAACATGATTGTTGGAAACACAGAAGGAATCTTCCCCAAATCCCACCCTTCCCCAACATTTTCAAAACACATTCCTTCCAAAAGCACGCCTTCTTGTAGTGTCTTCCCATGTCTCCCTAATCTGTTTTGGTGTGGGGGCCCCAGGGGTGTCTCAGTCCAACCCACAAGACACCGGAACTCTGGAATTTTCTGACTATATTTCCAGAGAGTAGTATGTTATCCAGTCTCCCCATATCTTTTGAAATTTCTGCGGGCATCCCCTGTTTATGTATGTGTTTTTTTCTCCCATCATAAATCCATACATCCCTTTTCTCCAGGTATTCAGGTTTGGCCGGGTCTGGGATCCCCATTTTCTAGCTATGTCTCTTTTCGCGACCATCAGTCCAAGTCTGCACAGCATAAGTTTCCTTCTGGGTAAATCTATGTCGTTGGGGATGCCCAAGAGTATGTATTTGGGATCTGGTGGAATCGTCTCGCTCAACACCCCCAAGAGTTCTCCCAGTACCCCCCTCCCAGAACTCCCTTATCACCGGGCATTCCCATATGACGTGTATAAAGGAACCGGTTTCACCTCGGCATCTAACACATTTTGGGTGTCTGATCTTCCCCATTTTGTATAATCTGTTTGGGTCATAATACACTCTATGCAGTATTTTGAATTGGATCAAGCAAAGTCTTGCCCTTATTGCCACCTCTCTTGGAAACATCAATGCAGCCTCCCAGTCTATTTCTTCCATTTGCCCTATATCTTTCTCCCATTTGCTACGAAGGTTTACTAGTGTTTTTGGCATGTTGTTATTGATGGTTTTATATATCAGTGACGCTGCTTTCTCCATTATTTCATTCATTAACAGGCGGCTCTCTAGGTGGGGAGTGTTCCATGATTTCTTGTCCTGTTAGCCCTTCCTTCCCCCACGTGTGCTTGAGTCTTATGTATTGGAAATATTGTGTCTCGTTTAGTGCATATCCTTGTTGTAGAGACTCAAAGGGCTTGAGTCCGCCGTTTAACATCAGGTCTCCAATCTTGGAAATCCCAATCATGTCCCAGCCCCTGAAGCCCCTAAGCTTTTTGATTTCCTTTAGCCAATTTCCCTCCCATAACGGGGTCTCCATGGTAGGGCGTCTATACCATCCTATCTTCTTATTAGCCCTTTTCCATGCCAGCAGGGTCACCTCCGTGGCCAGAGCTAGGTGACCAGTTCCCTTTCCTTCATATAAGAATTGCTTACAAGATCTCCCTTCCCATTGCAGCCTTTCCAGTCGGAAGGAGGGGTGTTCCTCTGCAGCGAATATCCAGTCATTAACATTGACTAGGTGAGTCGCCCAGTAATAGGCCTCAATGTCTGACAGTGACAATCCACCCGCATATTGGCTGCGTTGTAGCGTATTTAAAGAAACTCTTGGGTGCTTCCCCTCCCATAAGAAGAGTCTAATATCTCTGTCAATGGTCTTGAATTGGCAGTTGGAGATTTGGTAGTATGTGTTTTGCAACTTGTACAGAAACTTTGGTAGTGCGATCATTTTTATCATTGCCACTCGGCCCATTAACGTCAGGGGAAGTGTTTTCCATCTATTAAAATCGTTACTACATTCTCTCGCTACCCTCCCTATGTTACGTTCGTGGCATCTATTGGCTTCATGGGTTATATCCATCCCTAGATATTTGAATCCTTCCTTCGTTTTTTGTAATTGCATCGGCAGAGGTGGGAGGGATGTCTCTTGTTGTGGTATATATAATACCGATTTGTGCCAATTGATACAATATCCTGAATATCTACCGTAATCCTCTATCAGGAGGAACAACCTCGGGATTGTTGCCTCAGGACGCGTGATATAAAGGAGAATATCATCCGCATATAGTGAAATGCGTTCCTCCTCTTCCCTTTCGTACCTCAGTCTAAAACCAGTTATGTCGTCGGAGTTTTTAATCTTGCACGCTAGGGATTCCAGTGTGAGGGCAAATAGTAGGGGGGGAAGAGGGCATCCCTGTCTCGTTCCTCTTCCAATAGGGAACTGTGAGGAAACAACTCCATTTACCCTAACCGCCGCTGTAGGTCCTGTGTATAGCAACTTTACCCATTTAATATAATTTAGGCCGAAGAGGAATCTTCTCAGGGTCTCCATCAAGAATGGCCAGTGTACTGCATCGAAGGCCTTTTCCGCATCTAATGCCAGGAACAGGTGGGGCTCTGTGCGGTTTAGTACCGTGGCAAGCCACATGTGTGCCCTTCTTAGATTATGTCTTGTAGACCTTCCTGGAATAAAACCGGTCTGGTCCATGTGTATTAGTGAAGGAATGATTTTGATGATCCTGGCTGCCAGCACACTCGCTAAGGCCTTTACCTCCACATTTAGCAGGGATATCGGCCTATAGGAGGAACATTTATCTTTAGGTCTACCTTCTTTATGTATTACTGCTATTTCAGCCCTTCGTAGGTCTGGGGGGAGCACCCCTTGTTCTCGGGCCTCTAAGTACATATTTAATAGGTGTGGAGCCAGTTTTCCCCGGAAACTTTTAAAAATTTCGTCCGGGAATCCATTCGACCCGGTCTTAGTTTCGCCAGTGCGGCAGATATCTCCTCTACTGTGATAGCCTCCTCTAGCTCCTCTCGTTCTATCGAGTCTAATCTCGGCAGGACTATCCCATTTAAGTATGTAGTAATGGAGTCCATTTCTGCCAATGGTCTGGCTTTATAAAATTCTTTATAGTAGCATGCGAATGCTTCCGCTATGTCGTTATCTTCAGTAGCCCTGGTTCCATTTTGTGTCTCTATTTCTTGGACCCATCTCGCTTCCCTTTCTTTCTTTCCAAGCCATGCCAATAGCTTCCCAGCTTTGTCCCCTGTTTCATACAATCTACATTGCGTTGCTCACAGGTGGGCCTTTGCCTCTTTCTCTGCTAGTTCCCTATACTCAACTTTTGTTAGTTCTAGTTCTCTCAGCAATGAGCTTGTGGGCATATGCGTCGCCTTCTTTTCAGTCTCTAGAAGTTTGGCCTCTAATTCGCCTATTTGTTTATTATCTCTCCGTTTCTTTTGGGCAACCAGGTTTTGCGCACTGTCTCTGAGCACTGTCTTATATGATTCCCATAAAATCACTGCTGATTTCACCGACCCCTCATTTTCTTTAAAGTAGAGGTCAGTGTCTAGTCTTAAACCTCTTGCCATTTCCCCACCCAGCATGTCCCATGGGTTCAGTCTCCAGCTTTTTCTTTTCTCCGATTTCCCTCCTACAGTGACCAGCAGGGGGGAGTGATCTGACAAGCCTCTCGCGAGGTATTCCGCACCTTGTATCTTGCCTATTTCCCCTGCTGGCGCAAAAATATAGTCCAAGCGAGAGAATACCCTATGGGCTCCCGAGAAATATGAGTATTTCCTCTCCCTCGGGTGTCTCCATCTCCATATATCTGTTAGTCCCAGGGAGGCTGTAAAATCATATAATGGGGTGCCCGACCTACTGTCTGTTTTCCCCCTGATCTGACTAGTGTTAGGTCCATTACATCATTGAAATCTCCTCCTAGGACATGCAGGGTGGCAGAAGACTGCAGCAGTATCTTTGCAATCTTTTCCAGGAGAGGGGCTTGCAGTCTCGGAGGAGCATATGCGCTCATGAGCATAATTTCTCGTCATCCCCATACCCCCTCCACTCCTACAAAGCGCCCATCTGTATCCTCCCATTTACGTGTGACCCTGAATGCGGGTGTCCTACGGATCAGTATTGCCACCCCCCTAGAACCGGACGTGTACCCTGCATGCGCAAGTACTACATAGGGGCCTCTTGCCAAAAAAACACACTTTGTACCCCTCAGGTGAGTTTCTTGTAGGAGCACTATGTCTGGCCTTTGTCGCTTGATATATTGGGAGACCAGACCTCTTTTGACTTTATCTCCTAGCCCATTGACATTCCATGTGAGGACGCTAAAACCTTCTTCACTCTCTGGGAGTGACAATCTATTTCTTTGTCTGGGGGTCATCTTGCGTTATGGATTTTCCCATTAGGGGTGGTCAACCCAGTACGATCTCCGGTGTCACCCTTCTGTGTTCTATAGGGATTCCCTCTTTTGGTTTGAAATAGTGCTATAACTGCCTGCGTGTTTGAGCTAGTTAGGAAACTTAACATAAACAGTATATTGAACAACCGTTGAAAACTAAATACCCCTCCTTCCCCCCCGCCCTACCTCCCATAGGTCCCTGTGAGCTTGTTCTCCCATGTCCCAACCCCACTAGAGTCCGGAGGTCTGTAACCCTCCCTTCCATCCCTTATTGTCCCTTACTATGTATAACTAAGAAAAATGTTCGAACCACCCCTATTTACGGGGGGTGTTTTGGTGGGTTCGGAGGAGGGCAGAGACGGCAACTCCATTCTTTAACTTCTTGGATCTTGCAAGTGCCCCTCCGGTTCTCTAAGCGTCCGTGGGTCTTTTTCAACTTCCATCCAATCTATGGCCTCCAGCAATGGGTGCGGGGAGCTCTCTCTCTGACCGGATCTTTCATTTGGGGTCTGCTGATCGTCGTCATGCTGCTTGTTTTGTGACCGGTTCCTCTCTTCATAATTTCCCTCCGAGTCTGTAGTGTCTGCTCCTCCCTCAGCTCTTCTAGGATTTCTCCAGGGCGTGTTTCTACCTATCCTCTGTCTTTTTCTGCCTTTGCGCACCAGGAGGGACCATTCTTTTGGTCTCGCTCCCTCAGTTTCTTTAGGTGTCCTGTTAGATTCGGCAGTTTCATCTTTCCTGAGCCTGGGTCGTTCCTCAATCCAGTCCCAGGCGTCCTCTGGGGACTGAAAAAAGAAGGTTTTCCCTTGGAACATGACTTTTAGTTTCGCCGGGAAGAGGAGCATATATCTGAGCTGAAGGCCACGTAGCCTGGCTTTGACCGCGTCAAATGCACGCCTTTGTCTTTGAACTTCTCTAGTCTAGTCCGGAAAAACTAGTATCTTTGAGTTTTCGTGCCTTATTTCTCCCAGTTTTCGGGCTTCCGTTAGAATTGTGTCTCTATCCTGGTAGTTAAGAAAAAGGGCTATCACTGGTCTGGGTGGGATCCGGGGGGGGGGGACCACCCAATGCCCTGTGGGCTCTCTCTATTATGAAACATGTCGACAACTTATCCGGTGGCAGGATTTTCTTCAGCCATTTCACAAGGAACCCGTTCATGTCCGTTCCTTCTATCCCTTCAGCAAAACCCACAAAACGGAGGTTATTGCGGCGTGCTCTATTTTCCGAGTCCTCGAGGCGCCACACTACATCCTTGTTAATTACTTTGAGCTCCGATACTTCCTTCCTTAGACTCCTTATAGTATCTTCTACTTCTGATATGCACGCCTGTGCTGTTGTGACCCTCTCAGCTACTTTACGCAAGTCCTGCCTGAGCAGTGTTACCTCCGAGTGCACCTCACCCATTCGTTCCTCAAGGGCACCCCTGGAGGCCTGTATTGCCAGTAAAAGCGTGTTGTTGTCCGGTACAGGCGCTGCCTTCGCGACCAAGACCGGCGGGGTTACCACTTTTGTGTATCTGTCCATTTTGCCCTGGGGGGAGTTTTGGGGTTTTTGTCTCGTGCCATCCAGTGTCCGCTAACGCCTTGGCCAAGCCGTTCTGGGCCGCGAGTTCTAGGTCTCGTACTATCCCTTTCCTACGGCACTGTCTATCTAGGGCACCAGTGAGTCTGTCTCAGCTGAGGATGCCAGGCATCTACAACGTTGGCAGAACTCGGGTCATATCTCTCCCTCCTATTCCTGTGGGTTTGTTCAGATCTTACTTCACAGTGAAGAGAGGGTCTCTTCCGATGCTGCGTCCCCCAAGTCCACCTTTCTCTGTCTCTCTATTTCATTACCATCGGTTCCCTTGGTCACTTCAGATCGGATCTGAGGGGGGCGGGGGAGGGAGTCCTCTACCGATCCCACATCAGTTGATCGTATATTCCCTTTGGGGGCATTCTTCATTCGCCCCCCGAACAGTCATTTCCCAGTTCAGATCGGCGCTTCTTCCTTCTTTTTTGGGGCGCCTTAGCTCATACCATATACTTT
Source organism: Pleurodeles waltl (assembly GCF_031143425.1). Classification (NCBI taxonomy): domain Eukaryota; kingdom Metazoa; phylum Chordata; class Amphibia; order Caudata; family Salamandridae; genus Pleurodeles; species Pleurodeles waltl. The sequence goes on along the minus strand of NC_090448.1, from coordinate 778,623,016 downwards.
CCTTGTCCTTTCCCCCTCCAAGATCCCCTGTCCGAATCTTTCACCTGCGCCCTAGTGAGTCTTAGGATCCGGTCCGCTGTCTGGGGTTATACCACCCCTGTCGATCACAGGGGCCTCCTCCCCGTGCCAGCTAATCATCGACCCAGGCAGTGGAGGGGGGGGCCCTCTTCGTCGCCTTAGGGGCTGTTCGTTTATTCCCTCGTCTCGGGGTCCTCCTCAGTTCTAGGGCTCCTCTCCAGTACCGGTGCCGATATCTGCGTCTTGCCTGGCCCTGCTTTGGTGATCTCACCTTCAGGCCATTGCGAGCACTCAAGGGCCTTCGAGCCCTCTCCCAGACCCTTTTCCATTGGGGGCGTCTCGGGGGAGGGGGATCCCAGGCCCAGACGCCTGGATCCCCCGTCAGTTTTGCTTCTCTTCCTCCCCGCCGCCTGTGCTGGTGTCTGCGCCCCGCCCAGCGCTGCTTTCGGATTTCACCTTCAGGCCGCCTCCGATCATTCAGCGGCCATCGTGCCGCTTTCTAGTCCCATTCCGGGTGGTGGCGTCTCGGCGGGTGTCCTCAGGACCCTGACATTAGGATCCCCAACACCCCCTCTCTCTGCTTTATCCTCCCTCTATGGGCCACTTTTATTCAGGCCCTGTCAGGCCCAGTCTGTCTTTTCCCTCGTTCCCTCCGAGGGGCCGTTTTCCGTTTCGTGGCCATTCTCTCAGGATCGGTGGGGACTGGGGAGAACTCTTCTTTTCTCAACAGCCGGTCCCTGAGGGGCAATTACTGCATGTAGGATCTCTTTTCCTGGGGGCCGTCTCGGAGCCCCGCAAGACGCGTCCGACTACGGCGCCATCTTGGCTCCTCCTCCGAGAAGTCTGTGACTGCCTTTTTGACCCTTTTGTCAAACTTGTGAGTTCTTAGTGCATTGAGAAGTTCTCCTGTAAGACCGGATTCAAGCAGTGTGACTCCTGTCACTGCATGTTGTCGGTGACAGATCCGCACCTCGTGTGCTTGTGGTGTCTGGAGTGCAACCACGACCCGAAGTAGTGCTCCAAATGCTGGGCCATGAACCCAGAAGTCTGTGAGGGAGCAGCCCATAAAGTTCATAGCGGCCTGGTGGTTGGCTCCGCATCAGCACCTGATAGCGTGAAAGGGTGCTACTTGAAGAAAAATCCCCAGATCCAGTTGGATGCCTAGAGAAATTCCAAGGTAAGGAATCTGCAACTAGAAGCCTCTATAAGATACCATGTTCATCTATAAGGTGTTCTAGCTATTCTACAGTTCCTTTGAAAATTTTACGTTTGTCTTTTTATAGCTTTTGCACTTTGTCTTGAATTCTTTGCAAGACCTTCTTTAGCGCAGGTGTATTCTCTTCCTTTGTTTTGCTGTAAATGAGTATGTCATCTTACGCCTGCCAGGGAAAAGCTGGTTCATTGTGCCCTGGAAGGCAGAGGACGCCGAACACCGACCGAAAGGCATTGTGCAAAATTGTTAAGCTCCTTCAGGAGTGATGAATGCCATGTATTTCTCTTATCCTTCCTTTAATTGTATTTGGTGTAGGCTGTGGTAAATCTAGAGTTATGAAGATTTTAACTTGGTCCAGTGTCATCACCATCTCATTTATTAGAGGCAAAGGCTGACAATCAGCTACTATATGGTCGTTGAGTTGGCAAACGTCAATGCACAAGCATATTGTCCCAGTCTTCTTTGGCAGTGGCTACAGGTGATAGCCATTCTGATGCACTGATTTGTCAAATTATGCCATTGTTATACCAGTCCTTAAGTACTATAACTTTTGTATGGGCTGACAAGGGTATATTCCTAAAACGTTCCTAGACAGGACGCATGTCTGCTTTAAGCATCCTAGTTTTTCCACTGAATACACTATTGTACTCCTCGAGAATTGTTCCCTAATAATCTTTCTTGGCACGCTATACACGAAAGGAGGTTAACATGGATTAATCATCATTCTCAGTCTTTCTTGTTCTAATCAACCCGGGGATATTGACATTGTAGTCCACCACAAAAACGTTTGTGAATATGTTTATCTCCTTGAATGACAATCTTCATTAACCACTACTCTGAATTTTATTTTGTGGACACCATAGGCTCCTGGAATGATTCTGCTGGCTGCTAGTGGAGTTTTGCATTCCAAATTAATGTTGGTGTCCTTTGATAAGATAGTTATTCTGGATCCAATGTCCACAAGCATCTCCACGTCTTCTCCATTGATTCACATTTTACACTTAGGTTGGTCCAGTATATCGTCTTTGTTGATGATGGCACAAGTAATACTACGTTTTCCATCAGTTCACCTCATTAGAGTCTTCCTCTGACTTCAATTCTTCTACAGTGAAAACTTTTTTTGTGCATGAGGTTCTGCAAACCTTAAGAAAATGTCCAGCCTTTCCACATTCTTGCATATTTTACATAATGCAGGACTTTCATTATTAGATGCTAAGAGGGTATTGGACCTAGAGCAATATGATGCAGATTTATTGCTGTGTGAAAATGAAGTGCCCTTTTTGCTGCTTTTATTGGACTGTTTTTTTATGTTATACCATCTCTATGAATAATATTGACATCTATGTGATGGCTATCAAGTTTGCACAACAACTTTACACCCTTGGCAGATCTTTAAATACTTTCTAAAGTTGAGATCACCTTTTCAAGGCTAGGAATATGATGACACAATAGTTTTTCTTGCATTTTCACACAAGTGGTGCACATTACCACCTGGTCTCGGATCATCTCATCCATGTCCCTGAAGGAGCATGTTGTCACCAACATCCTTTGAGTTGCAACATAAGATGTAATTGATTCATCTGGAGACTGATAGTGATAATAGAAATTGGTCCTTTCTATTATACCACTCGTTGTTGTATCAAAGTAATTCTTCTTTCTAGTTTTGGCTTCAATTAATACATTCCATTCTTTGTCCTCATCCTGTTTCTCAACTGGGGTTATATGATCAAACAATCTTCTCCCTTTTGCCCCCAAACTATTGTACATCATGGCTTGTTTCCTGGTTGGATTGTAATTGGTTCCATTAATGGCCTCCAAATAATTTTCAAAGCACCTAACCCATTGGGTCCAACTTTCAGTAGGTGGTCCTGGCACTTCCAAAAAACTGCTGGGCATCGCCACTGCGTTCATTATTCCAGCCATGCGATTACTAGTCCTCAAGAACTTTACACTTGCTGTAAATTGGGGACAAACTGTTGGCAAAAGAGCTGGAGCATGCAGTAATGTTTATATGTTTAATGTGTAGAATTCTTCAGCATCACTGATGAGGATATGGCTCCCTCTAGTGTTCACCTTAAGTGTTACTTCTTTATAATTCAGTGGTATTAGTGGGTTAATCAGCTCATCATGCTGTATGCACACTTCTCCCAGGGCCATCTGAGCAGCCGCGGCCCATCCTTTCGGGTGGAGGGGCCATGCTCCCCCACCTTTTGCCCCTCATGAAGAGAGCCTGTCAGGCTGAGCAAAGGTCAGCCTGACAGACACTCTTCATGTTCAGCTCAGACAGCCAGGAGTGAGACATGTGCGATTTGCGCAGCCTCCTGTCCGCCTGAGCTGAACTTTGCTGGGCTTAAGAGGTCACAGCTCCGATGGGCGTGACCTCCTCAGCTCAGCAAAGGTGCTTTGAGGCCCTTCCCCTCGCTGACGAGGGGAAGCGTCACTGATTGTCTTCGACCTGGGCACTTCAGGTTTAAGCCCTGAAGCGCTCAGGGTGAGTGTCAATCAGTGACACCTCGTCACAGAATGGGGAGGGGTCAGAAGTCTCACTGACCCCATACCACTCTGTGACGAAGTTGGGACTGCTGCCTTCCCTCATTGCAGCAGTCCCAACCCTCCTGGGACCTCGGAGCTGAAGGTAAGTGTGTGTGTGTGTTTTAAATGAATGTTCGGAGCGTGCATGTTTGAATGTTGATGAGTGTTGTGAATGGATGTGCTTGCGTGCGTGAGTGAATGAATAAGTGTAAGTGTGAGTGTGCTTCCTGCCCGCCCCTTCCCTCCTAAAACTACCGGCTGCCACCGCATCTGAGGTGGGGCAAAGCCGTAACCAACTGGAAGCAAGAGTATCCAAGGGCTGGCATAGGCATGTGTGACAGGAGGGCACCCAGTGAAGTCGACGGGCATGCCTTCCAGCTCACCAGGAGGAGCTGCGCTGAGTCAAAGTCTGAGGGAAACGACCAGCACTGCCCGCACAGTTTGCAGCACTGGATGAAGGTATTGTAGCGCAGGATATTCCACTCTCATCGCAGTTTCACCGTGTGGTAATGAGGAGATCAGAGATGGAGACACAACACGTTTTTATTCTTAAACATTGCCTCACGGAATGCCCGTTAACATTCCCAGCGGCTAACATCAACATTCTAAAACTAGTGCGCCCTTCCCTAGGCCATTGTTGGTAGGTGCATATGAACGATTATCATTCTGAGGATAATTTATCTTTGGGACAGGGTCAAATCATGACTTTCAATGGATTATTAGGATCGCCATAGTATTTCATAAATCACTAAATGGTTTCAATAATCCTCGTGAAAAAATATCCAGTTCCTATTATTTGTAGTCTGCTAATCCCAGGGTGAATGATGCCGCCCATAGGGGGCTCCCAACGGGAGTGAGTGGGGAGAGAAAACACGAGAGGGACATGTAAGTGTAGTTAGAATGCAGCGCAGCCCATTCCTCCTACCAGACAGTGCACTTTCACCAGCAGTTCATAAGAAAGATTGTGAAGCGTTATCCCGAGGTCAAGGGGAATGAGGATAGAAATATGGCTAAACAGAAAAAATAATGTTTTAGCTGTTTTGCTGGCCTTTTTTCTACGGGTAACTTAATATAAAATCCAATTTACACACATAAAATCAAAAACATAATTGCAACTTAAACTAGATGTTGAGAAATGCACTATTTTACGTTGTGAAAACTCAGTTGGTTAATGCGATCACAGCGGGTGGGTGTGTGTGTACAACGACTTTGACACAGACTTAAATCCTTGTTGATGCACTGGAAATTAGTGGCATATATTTGACATGCTACAAAGTCCAAGGCTCTGACAGCACTATAAATACAGAATTAAAACTGTCTAAGGGGATACCCACCCTAATTTTAATTTAGGCCCCTGCTGGTAGGGTTAAAAACGTGCTCAGTAGTGGTGAACTCTAGAACTTCATGTCCTGTCCCCCTCTTTGCTTCAATCAACATGTTTTGGCCCTGTTGACCCCCCTCCCCCTCTGAGTCGTTAGGCCTTTATCATGATTATAGGTCCCTTGTCTTCTCTTAGTATGCCCCCTATTATCCTGAGATGTAAGCCAAGCTATCCGGATTGAGGCAGACCTGACACATGCGTAAACCCAGGTTGTTCGTCCTGTGAATACACATTTGACATGCATATGTGTGATTTTCACAGCACAACATCCAGCAGGATTGCACACTATTACTAATATGTGGGTGTGTATTACGATTTTGGTGAGTGGCCGAGTTGTGCCTTTTAATCATTATAACCTCGCTGTTTGTATTTTTCCACAGGTTACTCCACATTGGATCTCATACTGAATATGTCTCCAGGCCACTGTATGGTTCAGTAAACATTTACTTTTATTATTCCTTTTGAGCAGAAGGATCCCCTCTTTGGGTCCTGACGAATGCCAACACACATTATGAGGGTGTTTAGGGCAGAAACATGTTAACCCCATACATGAATGCATAATATAGCCCTGAGATGCTCCTGTTCTTTCGGTGTTTTAATCCTGACCCAGGAGCCATGGCCAAGAAACACAGCTAGACGCCAGGGATTACACTTGCAAACATTTTTTGTTTATCCCTGGGGGGGGGGGGGGGGGGGGGGGGGGGGCGATTGTGCGCCCCTGCCAAACGTCACTATTGAAAAAAAATACAATAAGTTGACATTGACAGGGGGTTGCCTGTGAGCAGGGCTGACCCTCCCGTGGGGGCATTTTTTTTATTTTTTATAGATGTGTAGTTTCCCTGGGGGCCATGGCTGCCCCCCCAGGGAAACCACACAGCTATAAAAAAGAAAAATAACCTCACTAGATGCCAAGGATTACACTTGGGGGGGGTTGGCCCTCGTGGGAATGGGCTGGCCCCTCCGGGGGCAATTAAAAAAAAAAATACGTTTGTTTACCCCTGGTGCGGCGTAATTGCCCTCCCAAGGGTTAAAAATGAAAAAAAAAAAAGTTTTTAAAAAATGAAATTGTCGAGGAGTCGCCCGTGAGCATGGCTGACCACTTGTGGGGGCAATTTTTTTTTTTTACAGATGTTTGGTTTCCCTGGGGACCACGATCCCCCCCAGGGAAACCACACGGCTATAAAAAAAATCTATATATGTATAGATAGACTATAGAATTATCTCTCTATGTATACACACACACACATATATATATATATATATAAATAAATATATATACATATATAGATGTACACACACACACATACATACAGGGAGTGCAGAATTATTAGGCAAGATGTATTTTTGAGGATTAATTTTACTATTGAACAACAACCATGTTCTCAATGAACCCAAAAAACTCATTAATATCAAAGCTGAGTATTTTTGGAAGTAGTTTTTAGTTTGTTTTTAGTTTTAGCTATGTTAGGGGGATATCTGTGTGTGCAGGTGACTATTTCTGTGCATAATTATTAGGCAACTTAACAAAAAAAAAATATATACCCATTTCAATTATTTATTATTACCAGTGAAACCAATATAACATCTCAACATTCACAAATATACATTTCTGACATTCAAAAACAAAACAAAAACAAATCAGTGACCAATATAGCCAGCTTTCTTTGCAAGGACACTCAAAAGCCTGCCATCCATGGATTCTGTCAGTGTTTTGATCTGTTCACCATCAACATTGCGTGCAGCAGCAACCACAGCCTCCCAGACACTGTTCAGAGAGGTGTACTGTTTTCCCTCCTTGTAAATCTCACATTTGATGATGGACCACAGGTTTTCAATGGGGTTCAGATCAGGTGAACAAGGAGGCCATGTCATTAGATTTCCTTCTTTTATACCCTTTCTTGCCAGCCACGCTGTGGAGTACTTGGACGCGTGTGATGGAGCATTGTCCTGCATGAAAATCATGTTTTTCTTGAAGGATGCAGACTTCTTCCTGTACCACTGCTTGAAGAAGGTGTCTTCCAGGAACTGGCAGTAGGACTGGGAGTTGAGCTTGACTCCATCCTCAACCCGAAAAGGCCCCACAAGCTCATCTTTGATGATACCAGCCCAAACCAGTACTCCACCTCCACCTTGCTGGCGTCTGAGTCGGACTGGAGCTCTCTGCCCTTTACCAATCCAGCCACGGGCCCATCCATCTGGCCCATCAAGACTCACTCTCATTTCATCAGTCCATAAAACCTTAGAAAAATCAGTCTTGAGATATTTATTGGCCCAGTCTTGACGTTTCAGCTTGTGTGTCTTGTTCAGTGGTGGTCGTCTTTCAGCCTTTCTTACCTTGGCCATGTCTCTGAGTATTGCACACCTTGTGCTTTTGGGCACTCCAGTGATGTTGCAGCTCTGAAATATGGCCAAACTGGTGGCAAGTGGCATCGTGGCAGCTGCACGCTTGACTTTTCTCAGTTCATGGGCAGTTATTTTGCGCCTTGGTTTTTCCACACGCTTCTTGCGACCCTGTTGACTATTTTGAATGAAACGCTTGATTGTTCGATGATCACGCTTCAGAAGCTTTGCAATTTTAAGAGTGCTGCATCCCTCTGCAAGATATCTCACTATTTTTTACTTTTCTGCGCCTGTCAAGTCCTTCTTTTGACCCATTTTGCCAAAGGAAAGGAAGTTGCCTAATAATTATGCACACCTGATATAGGGTGTTGATGTCATTAGACCACACCCCTTCTCATTACAGAGATGCACATCACCTAATATGCTTAATTGGTAGTAGGCTTTCGAGCCTATACAGCTTGGAGTAAGACAACATGCATAAAGAGGATGATGTGGTCAAAATACTCATTTGCCTAATAATTCTGCACTCCCTGTATATGTATGTATATATATATACATATATATATATATATATATATACACAGCTTAAGGTAGCAATACAAATGTCAAGATAACTCTTGTGATTATGTTCTTGCTAGAGAAAAAGATCGGACCTTTGTCTAGTGACAGTTTTGACGCTATAAAGTAGCGCAGAAGGTTCATATGCCTGCTGCAAAGAACATTTATGAGAATTGCTGAGTGGATTAGTAAAGCCAGCCATTACAAATTAAATGTATGTGCAGGGAGTTCTATGGAGAAATGAAGGGCAAGTTTGCTGGATGGTAGTGAGGGAATCCAAGAAGGAGGTAATGGGAGAGGGAGCAGCAAAAAAGCTTGTCACACTGGGCGTCACCAGCGCAAAGTGACTGACAATTACTGTTGCACACATCACACACACACACACTAGGAATTTTGGTACCGTATCTGCCTTACGTAGGCTAGTGTTTTAGAGGGACAGTTCAGCCAGTAGCAGAGATGGTGTCTTGTTGAATGACTGCTGCTGAAGCCATAACTCGGGATATTGTAGACAGGTCTGAGGCAGGATCAGGGACTGAGACAGCAGAAACTGAGACTGCATCTCGGGGAGAGGACAATGGAGCAGAATCTGGGAGTGATTATTTAGTTGACGGAGTCCCATCCGACTACACCTCTTCCAGAGATTCTAAGGGAGAAGGTGAGGATAGTTGTGCTGTCCCTTCGCAAGCACAGTCTGTGCAGCAGGACATCAGCGGGTTAGCCCAACCCAGAGAGCAGGTGCATGCGGCGGCAGGCACAGACAGATTGCTCTCTTGGCAGCCCCCCAATTTAGTGCAGCCCCAAATTCCACCTTTTGCTGGTGGCGATGGATGTAAAGTCGATACGGCCAACTTTTTGCCAGTCGACTATGACCATCTCTTTTTGGATGTTGGCTTCCTTCAGCAAATTGTGCAGCAGACAAATTTGCATGCAGAGCAATTTCTGAGAGAGCATGGAGGCACTCTATGGCCCCATTCTAGAGCACGCTGGTGGACTCCCACTTCACTGGCGGAGTTGAATATATTTTAGGGCCTTACGCTCAAAATGGGTTTAGTGCAGAAACCCACCTTGCAGTCCTGCTGGATGACTTGCACGGTTTGGGAAACCTCCACCTTCGCAAAGGGTCCCGACAGGGAAGGGCCCAAATTGCACAGTGAAGACATAAAAATTATATATCACAAACAACCTCGTTTTGTGAGTCAGGCACCTGTGCTTTTGGTCCTGTGCTCATCTGCCATATAAGAAAATCTACCAAACCCAGACATTTCTGAAAACTATGCACCCGAGGGAGTCCAGGGAGGTGTTGATAGTGTGGATTCCCCAAAGGATTCTTACACAATACCTTGCAAAGGTGAAACATTCAATAAAAACACTATTTTCCATGCCTTTCGTTGCATTTATTACAGAAACATGGAGTAATCCACAAAATTCCTACCACACAGCTTTTTCACACTTGTCCTGATAAAAATGCTATATTCCTTGCATTTATTACAGAAATGTGGAGGAATCCACAAAATTCCTACCACCCAGCGTTTCCCCACTTGTCCTGATAAGAAATGCTACCCCATTTGGGTGCCTGTGCCTAGCGTTTGAGTCAGGGATGGAACACCCCAGGGTCAGCAGTAGCCCTTGTGTAAGAACTACCATTGACCGCTGTGTGATCCATTCCTGTCACAAGCACCGAGCCCTGGCACACCAGTTGGGTAGCATTTTTATCGGGGCAGGTTGGAGAACGCTGGGTGGTAAGCAGTTTGTGGATACCTACATATTCCTGTAGTTTACACCACAGAATTGCTTTTATTCAGCATTTTACCTTTTCAGGGAATCCTGGAGAAAACAACTTTGGGAAATCCTCACAAGCGATACCTCACGGGATCCCCTTGATGTCTACTTTTAAGAAATGTCTAGGTTTGATAGGTTTCCCTAAATGGTTCCCGATCCCAGGACTAAGTAGAACAATTACCTTAGTCATTATTATTGCCACAATATGTTTTGAAAATTCCCTTTCGCAGGTACTTGGCCTACCCGCACAAGTGAGGTACCATTTTTATTGGGAACTTGGGAGAATACTGGGTGAAAGGAAGTTTGTGGCTCCCCTCAGATTCCAGATCTTTGCATTACCAAAATGTGAGGAAAATGTGTTTTTTAGACACATTTTGAGGTTTGCAAAGGATTCTGGGTTACAGTACCTGGTGAGAGCCCCACAAGTCACCCTATTCTGGTACCATCTGGCCTGGCATGTTACCCCCATATTTCACTGTATATATGTTGTTTTAGTCTATGTGACACTGGGACCCTGCCAGGCAGGGCCCCAGTGCTCATAAGTATGTGCCCTGTATGTGTTCCCTGTGAGATGCCTAACTGTCTCACTGGGGCTCTGCTAACCAGAACCTCAGTGGTTATGCTCTCTCTGCTTTCCAAATTTGTCACTAACAGGCTAGTGACTAAATTTATCAATTCACATTGGCATATTGGTACACCCATATAATTCCCAAGTATATGGTACTAAGGTGCCCAGGGTATTGGGGTTCCAGGAGATCCCTATGGGCTGCAGCATTTCTTTTGCCACCCATAGGGAGCTCTGACAATTCTTACACAGGCCTGCCAGTAAAGCCTGAGTGAAATAACATCCACGTTATTTCACAGCCATTTACCACTGCACTTAAGTAACTTATAAGTCACCTATATGTCTAACCTTCACCTGGTGAAGGTTGGGTGCAAAGTTACTTAGTGTGTGGGCACCCTGGCACTAGCCAAGGTGCCCCCACATCGTTCAGGGCAAATTCCCCAGACTTTGTGAGTGCGGGGACACCATTACACGCGTGCACTGTACATAGGTCACTAAGTAGCAAGACGACTACTAGCAACCTTGTATCGCTTCATCCTGCCGGCTTTCTCAACTGTTTCCAGGTGGTGCATGCTCTGGGGGTAGCCTGCCTCCTCTCTGCACCAGGAGCTCTGAAGAAATCTCCCGTGGGTCGGCGGAATCTTCCCCCTGCAACCGCAGGCAACAAAAGACTGCATCACCGGTCCTCTGGGTCCCCTCTCAGCACGACGAGCGTGGTCCCTGGAACTCAGCAACTCTATCCAAGTGACTCCGCCAAACTTGGACTGAAGAGTCACTGGACAGGGGGAGGTAAGTCCTTGCCTCCCCACGCTAGACTGCATTTCTGGTTACCGCGTGATTTGCAGCAGCTCCGGCTCCTGTGCACTCTTCCAGGATTTCCTTCATGCAGAGCCAAGCCTGGTGCCACGACACTCTAACCTGCAGTGCACAACCTTCTGAGTTGTCCTACGGCATCGTGGGACTCCCTTTTGTGACTTTGGGTGGACTACGGTTCACTTTTCTTCTAAGTGCCGGTTCAGGTACTCCTGGGGGTGCTGCCTGATTCTGTGAGGGCTCGCTGACTTGCTGGGCGCCCCCTCTGTCTCCTCATCCATCCTGGTCCCTCCTGGGCCATAGCAGCATCCAAAAACCCTAACTGCGACCCTTGCAGCTAGCAAGGCTTGTTTGTGGTTTTTCTGCATGGGAACACCTCTGCAAGCTTCTTCACGACGTGGGACATCCATCCTCCAAAGGGGAAGTTCCTAGTCCTCTTCGTTCTTGCAGAACACCAAGCTTCTTCCAACAGGTGGCAGCTTCCTTGCACCCTCAGCTGGCATTTCTTGGGCTCCTGCCCACTCTCAACACTGTTGCGACTCTTGGACTTGGTCCCCTTGTCTTACAGGTACTCAGGTCCGGAAATCCACTGTTGTCGCATTGCTGGTGTTTGTTCTTCCTGCAGAATCCCCCTATCACGACTTTTGTGCTCTCTGGGGGTAGTAGGTGCACTTTACACCTACCTTTCAGGGTCTTGGGGTGGGCTATTTTTCTAACCCTCACTGTTTTCTACAGTCCCAATGACCCTCTACAAGTTCACATAGGTTTGGGGTCCATTCGTGGTTTGCATTCTACTTTTGGAGTATATGGTTGGTGTTACCCCTATACCTATGTGCTCCTATTGCAATCCATTGTAACTTTACACTGCTTGCATTACTTTTCTTGCTATTACCTGCATAATTTTGGTTTGTGTACATATATCTTGTGTATATAACTTATCCTCATACTGAGGGTACTCACTGAGATACTTTTGGCATTTTGTCATAAAAATAAAGTACCTTTATTTTTAGTATATCTGTGTATTGTGTTTTCTTATGACATTGTACATATGACACCAGTGGTATAGTAGGAGCTTTACATGTCTCCTAGTTCAGCCTAAGCTGCTTTGCCATAGCTACCTTCTATCAGCCTAAGCTGGTAGAAACACCTCTTCTACACTAATAAGGGATAACTGGACCTGGCACAAGGTGTAAGTACCTCTGGTACCCACTACAAGCCAGGCCAGCGTCCTACACTCATGTATCTAGTTTTAATAAATATATAGGTTTGCTAGGTTTGCCTATGTGCCGGCTGAGCTAGAGCCCAAAATCCATAGCTAGGCACTTTGCAAAAAAAGCATCTGTTTTCATTGGAAAAATGTGATGTTTCCATGTTGCGTTTTGGGGCATTTCCTGTTGCGGGGGCTAGGTCTAACCACACATGTGATATACTATTTTTATTGGGAGACTTGGGGGACCACAGATTAGAAGAATAAGTGTTATTGCCAATTGACTTTCTCTACATTTGTGCCTTCCAAATGTAAGACGATGCGTAACAAAGAAGCCATTTTGAGAAATGCCATATGATTCACATGCTAGTCTGGGTACCCCCAAATTTATAGATGTGCAAATGACCGCTGCTTCTAAACTCCCTATCTTGTGCCCATTTCAGAAATACATAGATTTCCTTGATACCTATTTTTCACTCTTTATATTTTGCCAAATGGATTGCTGTATACCAGGTATACAATAAAAAACCCATTGCAAGGTGCAGCTCAATTATTGGCTCTGGGTACCTTGGGTTGTTGATGAACCACCAAGCCCTATATATTTCTCCGCAACCAGAAGGGTCCAGCAAACGTAATGGTATATCACTTTAAAAAATCTGCCATAGCTGGAAAAAGTTATAGAAGAAAACGTAGACAGAAATTGATGTTTTTTTCAACCCAATTTCAATATTTTTTTATTTCAACTGTTACGTTTTGTAAGAAAACCTTGAAGGATCTACACAAATGACCCCTTGATAAGTTCAGAATTTAGTGTTGGTTTTGGAAATGTTTAGCTGTCCAGGATCCATCATTGGTTTCACACCCATTTCTGTCACTAACTAGAAGAAGGCTGAAAGCACAAAAAATAGTAAAAATGGGGTATGTCCCAGTAAAATGCCAAAACTGTGCTGAAAAAAATTAGTTTTCTGGTTCAAGTCTGCCTGCTCCTGAAAGTTGGGAAGATGGTAATTTTAGCAAGCCCTTCGTTGATCCCAATTGCAGGGAAAAAACAGATACTTTCTGCTGCAGCACATTTTTCTCATTTCCCCCCAAAAACACATTTTAGCTGTATTTTGTCTAATTTATCGGTCTCCTCCAGGAGAACCAACAAATTCTTGGAACCTTTAGAATCCCCAGCATGTTGGAAAAAAGGAAGCAAATTTGGTAGCTTAAGTGGACAAAAGGTTATGGGGGCCTATGCACGAACTACCCCAAATAGCCAAAAAAGGGCTCAGCACTGGGGGGGAGACAAGGCCCAGCAGCTAAGGGGTTAAAACAGTAATTCACAAAAAATACACAAACAAGTACACACCAAACAAATACTTGAATTGCTAAAGATATAATCATCTTATATTGAAAAAATATGCAAAAATAAAAACAATAATGAGTAGTTTAGCGCTGCATCTCGGCGGCTAACTTTTCAATGTTTGGTCTTGTTTAGGAAAGCTGAATCCTCAGGTCAGATTCTACTTTTCCCAAGCAATTTCTGTTTTTTTGATCTGTTAGGAACGTTTTTTTCACATAAATATGTGGTGGGGAAAGAAAATAAAACCATAAGCGCCTCTCATCTCACCATAGCTTCTCTGTCACATGTAATTCATTTGTTTTACAGCATTTCTCATAGCAGTGTAGGGTGTCGGAGTACTTTACAGGGGACTAAAAGGTGTAGGATTCACATGTCATCCATACTGGTAGGCATTATTTAAGAGTGCTTGGTCTAGAGAAGCACAAACTCAGCATTCAGAACATAACACAGTTGTTAGCATTGACTTTAATAATAAGAATGTATTTCTACGCAAACAAACTTTTTTTCGCAGCATAAGGATAATAAAAGACTGGGAAAAACACATAACTTTCTAATTTGTGCCTTGCGGTTTGCATGCAGCTCTTTAATGGCAGTTCTTAGCTCGCTGTGCTAGATTATGATTTTAACTTATGAATTGCACAGCAAAAATAGAATCTCTGTGACAAAAGCAGTATCCAACTGAGCTATGCACAAAAAATACTGTTCTTTGCAAGAAACACATTTTTTGCAGCTGGCATATTAACCAACTTCTCTAATATAGATGAGTCAAAACTGCCACTAGACAAAACTCCAATCTCTCCCCAGCAGGTACATTAATGACTAGAGAGATCTTGATTCTTTTATTTTTGGTGGAAAGCTGCTGGATGTACAAGGAACTTTGCAGTGCTTTTAAAACGGTTGCACAATTGAAGTAATGGCTATAAAACACGCATGTGTTTCTGTCGAGAGGCCCCTGAGGAGAAGTGCCTTCCTCCCGGCCCTTTCCTGCGGATGCCCTGGAAATGTGTCATGTACCCCTCGGGGTCCGCAAACCACAGGCTGGGAACCGCTGGCCTAGAGTGCATTGGTCTTGAGTAAAGTGATGTTGAGTGCTATGGCATGGAGTGCACCGGTGTGGAATAAAGTGACGTGGAGTGGAGCAGGACAGATTGCAGTGGGGTAGAGTGTGCTGGCATAGAGTGGAATGGTGCAGGCTGGAACAGAGTTCAGAGTGGAGCGATGCAGAGTAGAGTGGCATAGAGTGTAGTGGTGTACAGTACATTGACGAAGAGTGGCTCAGAGTAGAGTGCAGTGACATGGTGTTCAATGGTGAAGAGGAGAGTGGCGTAGAGTGCAGTGTTGAAGAGTAGACTGTCGTAGAGTGCAGTGGTATATAGGAGAGTGCATTAGTGTGGAGTGGAGTGGCATAGAGTAGTACAGAGTAGAATGGTGCAGACAGCACTGGCATAGGGTACAGTGCCACATGAAAGAGTAGAGTGCAGTGTTGTAGAGTACAATGGCGTAAGTGCAATGATATAAAGTTTTGCAGGGTAGATGATAGTGGCCTAGAGTGCAGTAGTGCAGAGTAGATTCACATACAGTGCAGTGGTGCAGAGTAGAGTGCAGTGGCACTGAGTGGAGTGATGCAGATTAGATTGTTTCAGAGTCAAGTGGGGCATGGTAGAGTAGAGTGGCATTGAGTGCAGAGTAGATTAGAGTGTACTGGCATAAAGTGCACTGGTGTAGAATGGAGTGGAAAAGTATAGAGTGCAGTGGCATAGAGTACAGTGTTGCAGAGTAGAGTGGAGTGGTGTAGAGTGCAGTGGCTAAGAGTAGAGCGTGGATAGTAGATTAGTGTGGGGTAGAGTGCATTGACAGAGTAGAGTGGTGTAGAGTAGAGAGGCGTAGTAGAATGGTGCGGAGTGGAGTGCAGAAACGCAGTGTGGAGTGGCACGGATTGGTAGTGGCTTAGTGTGGAGTGGATGGTACATAATATACTGCAGTGCAGTGGAGTAGTGCATAACAGAGTGAAGTAGATCAAAGTGAAGTATGCATGGTGTGGAAGACAACACATCTTCAGTTGAAATAACCATTACTTTTGCACAAACATAAAGTTTTACTGCTAAAAGTATACATCGGACAAACAATAATGTATGGAAATATCATCATCTAGTGTACTGATTTGCTTTTATCGTAATTAAATATTTGTTTACACCACACTTCCGAACAACCAAAAAATGTGCTTCATTTGTGCTTTTCTCATTCTGATCTATTCTGTAATAGCTGCACAGATCATTTACAGACATTTAAATATTGTTGTGTGTTATAAAAAAATATTATACAGTCTTCATCAAGCACATCCCCATTAGGCAGCATAATTGTCACATAAATCCTCTCCCTTTGAAGTCATAGAAAGAATAATAAACATCTGGCCTCTGTCTTTGAATGTTCAGCGAATGTGACAAGATAAGAACAACATTTAAAGGCCTGTTTACAGAAATTGCTTACTGGTGAAAGAATACAATAAATAGGGTGGGGTCAACGGAGGGTAAAAGCTCAAGCTGGACAGGCATAAAACATTTCTACATTTGTTTCTCACCTAAAACATCCTGAGTGGGGGGAGAGTCAGGCTTTACTGGTTGGCTTGCCCAGTCTACTTCAGCCGGACCTAGAACCAAAAGCAGCCCTGGCATATTTTACCAGCCTAGCCCTCATACTGAACGTAGAGAACAAGCCTCACCACTGCAATGTGTCAGTCAGTCAGTCAGTCAAAATAACTTTATTCGGCGTTTTGCCATAAAAGTATACATGCATACATAAAAGTCATCATAAAATACAGTACTTATAGCATTCATAAAAGGCAAATCTATTAAATCTAAGCTTATCACCCAAGCTTACTAAAACAGTATAAGATAATAAATACTTATAAAAGCGTATATAATGATATGATAAGACAATGTAGTAATAAGACAATGCCTAGTTTCTCTTAATAAATAGTCAGATTACCAGTTCATATCGGTTTCTAATGGGGATAGCGGATTTAATAAAACTAAGAATAGAAATGCACATTTGTTTGGATGAGAGGCTTTGGATGCCAGTCAATCCTTCTTTGTAGGAAGAAGTGTGCAAGTTACGCAAAATGGGTAATAGAAAGGATTTCCTGGGAACTGAGTAAAGTTTACAAAATAAAATAAAGTGGCAAGTGCTTTGTTTCGAAAAGTTATCACAAGGGCATGGCGGTAGTGTTTTTTCCCACACACATTTTATCGGGAACGCCACTCTAAAATGGATCAGGTTAAATCTAAAAAGTATGAGTAAAGAATATAAAGAAGGGGTCGGCAACAAAACAAAATAAGGTTCTAGCAATTCTGATGATAGAATTTGTATGTATAAATTAAAAGAACTCAATTTCTCTTGCCACTTGGTATCTAAGAGTCATAACATGCTCTTTATGTCGAAATTTAACAATTGCTTTCGCATTAGCTGGCAGGAGCTCTGGTTTAAAATACATATACTCCAAGTCCAAGTTTCGGAAGCCATTGTGAACAAAATTTAGCCATGGAATTTTGTTACAGTTTGTTAGTGAAATACAATCTTTTACGCAATCGTGTGTTAAAGTAGCCGCCGGGTTTAACCATACTTTTATCCATAGCAAAAGTGGGGCAATATCTATCAAATCTGTAATGGAGAGGATTCCCAGTTCCTCATGGCATAAAATGTTCGCTATGTTCTTAGGTAGCATAAGTAACCGATGAAGGAATTTATTCTCTGCAAGCTGTAGAATGCTAGGACTGGTATATCCCCAAAGGCCACCCCCATAAATCGCAGCCGAAACACATTTAGAGTTGTAGAGCGTGAGGATCTGGTGGACCGGTCTATGCCATAATCTGCGGGCAAAACGAAAGATTGCCTCAACATTTCTTGCCAGTTGTTGAAACTTAAAATTCAAATGGAATTTCCAAGACAGAGTGGAACTTAGATACAGACCTAGATAGCAAAAGTCTTTTACCTTTGTCAAAGTGTTCCCCCCCATTCTAAAACATTTGGTACGAGTATTTTTAGGACCTCAGGTCATAACGTGTGATTTTTTAAAATTGACTTTCAAATCAAGCTCTCGTGTATGTGTTAAAAAAAGATCCAGGAGAGTCTGTAGACCATTGGCCGTGCGGGCAATTAAAACAGCATCATCGGCATATAATAAAATTGGCAATTGTCTAAAACTCATCCTTGGGAAATCCTTACCATTTTGGACCAAACAATTATACAAACCGTTATGTACAGTAAAAACAAAAAAGGTGCCAGTGTGCAGCCCTGTCTAACACCTCGATTGGAAACAAGGGGATTAGACCTTTCGCCGTGTTGTCCAAACTGAATTAAAATAGAGAGGTCAGAGTATAAGCATTTGATCAAATCCAACAAATCTTGCTCAATCCCCATTGTATCCATTATATCCCACAGTTTTGCTCTGTTCACCATATCAAATGCACTGGACAGATCTATAAATGCTAAGTGGATAGGTTCCCTTTTGGCAATAACATATTTACTGCGAATAAGATGTAAATTTAGGGCCTGATCCACTGCAATGTGGATTTGGTGGGGATTCTCTCACCAAGAAAGTTTTGGAAACAATTCTAAATATTTTGCATTTTACAACACATTTTTTATAACAGAACCCTGTTTATCATATGAGGAATAGATGGAGATTGCAGACGTGGCTTAATGGCTCAATGAATGAATAGTTCAATGGGTGAGGAGTGGCTGGATGAAATAATTCAAGAATGGGCGACAATGAATAAAGACGTTTAGCCAAGTGGAGCAAATGGTCTTTAAGCAGTCAGCAATTGTGGTTTTCACTTTAGCCTCTGCATTAAAACAACACCCTACCCAAACACTACCAGTACCAAACCTTATGAATCATGCATTTCTTATATGTATTTAACACAGTGCACTGTTTTAGTGCCTCAAAGAATTAAACAAAAAACATTAATATTTGATCTGAAATGGTAGAGAAAGAGATACACATTTAGTGGCTGAATTGCAAAACGTGAATTCAGGAAAACTGGAGTCAATCTCTGCTTCCACTTGACTACATTGTATGATACTAGACAATTATGCTTTTTCACAGGGCCTCCTGTGATCATCACCTGAGAGAACCTTGAAATACAAAACTTCAGGGTGTGCGCTGCACTAAAACAAAATACTGTAGTTTTACTCCATCTACATTAACCCCATAGGCCACAGATAGGGGGCAGATATGGGGCAAAAGATAACTTACTTATCTATTTTCTTTCACTAATAGCAGTATGGTCAGTGCTGTGGCTGAGAAGCATGTGTTTCTAAGTTCACGATTAGCATCACTTCTAACAATTGCCACTCAATGCAATAGTATAATTTAATTAATATACTAAACTGAAATGCTTTGCAATGGTCACATTGTGAAGAAACATACTGTTCTGAATTTTGAAGGTTCTTTATCATATATGTACTGGACTCTGTAAGCCAAACAACAGCAGACCCCTCACCACCTTCCCCTTAAAGTCCTTGAGGTGAGCGCTGCTCATGAAGACCTTCCAGGAGAGACTGAAACAAACCAAATGCAACTACAAATAGTTTTAAAGGAAAGTGTTCTGATCTGCTCACATTAAAACACTTTGTTGTCCCTGCTTGTTTATAAAGCACTGAAGTACTGCAGGCAGGAAGCAAAGCTGGTCTAGGCCCCAGCAATCAAACTGGCCTCAATCAGTTGTAAAACTGACCCCCAATCCTGCCAGTGCAACAGGAAAACTCCTGAAGCCCACTAGGGCCAGTCCAGGCCTGGCCTGCGTCCACATGTGCCCATCCGAGGGAAGGAACGCAGCACAGCCACTTGTGGGCAAGTGTGTGATGACGATGCACTGCGTCTTCATTGGATAGCTTCAGTGGATTCGCAGTGTTAGGTCAGGGTCTCCATAAACAACAAAAGTACAGAGGGCAGAAATGGAGGAAATTAAATGACAGCTATAGGCTGATTATGACAAATGCTTCATTCTACTGAAGTCCCAGGGCAGCAGCGGTTATTGATGTGAATAGCAAATTATACATCACCATTTATTTAGCTGTTAGTTCATTGCTCACAAGTTTTGGTAGATATAGGAAGCCAGGCACATTCAGATGAAACATGTGTCCAGGATCACACAATAAAGTGAAAGCAAGATTCCAGGATTAGAGTTCATAGAGACATACATCTGAGTCCACATGATAAAACGACATCAGCACAGTGTTTACCTGCGTGAACTCAGTATTTAAAAAAAAGGTTTTTGTTGTTGGGGCGCCAGCAAAGATTGTCACTCCAAATATCACTAGCGCTAAAGCTAGCACTATTAACGACGATTGATGTGTGCACAGTATTTGAAATAACCGATAGGGGCAAAAGTGTTTCCTTCAATCATTCTGAGCAAATTTCATTTTTTGTTGTTGCTCTTATAGGTAATTGAAAATGCTGTTTTGTCATTAGTCGGTTCACTGCTGCCGTTTTGTACTATGTAATCTGTTCCCGAAAATCCACATTACACACAAAGATTGCGGTTTCAAAAAAATCTGCCAATTGCCATGACCATGTTCTATCGATAAAAATCGAGGGCCTTATTTTCTAAAACAAAAACAATGAAAACCATCAATTCCAAAATCAGATGCAGAGCTAATATCAAACAAAATCCTGTGGCACTGTTGAAAAGCCCCAGCAAAGCAAGCGGAGTTTTAGAAAAATTAACTGTCTCCGGTGTTAGGCCCGGTCAATCAGATCTTTGCCAGAGTTTCAGGATAAACACCAATTGTAAATAAATGTAACTGAGGATAGTTGTACCTAGATGTATTTCATCAATGTCCTGAAAGCCTTTGGTGAGTGTGAACATTCTGGGCCACAAATTAAAGCGTTATATGGTGGCACATTGACTTGATGTAATAAAGTTGTATGTGTTGTGTTATATTATATGCAGGGCCACTGGAATTATGTGGCAGAAGAGGGCCAAATTATGCGGTAGGGTTGAATACATTACGTGGCAAGAAAAGGCAAATTATGTGGCATAATGCGGCACATTATGGTATAATAATACTCCATTATTTGGTCATTTTCAAACTTGGCCTCACTGTCTGGGCCTTGGTTGCACCTCATTAGTAACAGTTCAAGGCCCAACTATAACAATAAGCAACAAAAAGTGACCAGTCCAGCTTTGCGAACGGCCTTCTACCGTGCAACATCATGTGTCACTGCATTTTAGTGTCTTTTAAACCGTTTGAGTTAGAAACCATTTATTTTGCTAAAATCTGCAGATTTTGCACTAGAGGATGGATTGTGTGGCAAATACGGCAAATCTCTAATTATGCAAAAATCGCTGCTGCCACCCATCCGAATAATTCCAGAGGCCCTGGTTAATTGTTAGGCGCGCTCTCAGACTACGAAGACCTCATGGCGCTTAATAAGAGTTGCACCTGATTGCACCACGATTTCAAGGGGCCTCCAGAGATGCTAACTAGTAAGTGACCAGGTCATTAGGCGTCACCAAAGAGAATCAAGTCCTGGGATTTCATTTAACTTCAAGCATTCTGGGAGCTGCAGTCTGTCTCCGATCTCTTTTACCAGTGCTTAATTTGTAAATAAAAACGTGCCGGTGCCCAAAGCCCTCCTCTTAAACATGCAGCTGCTGCAATTAAATCTGCAAAAATGAAATTTTGAGGCAGTATAATCCTGAAGGAATCTCTGACCTCTTTCGTCCATTTACAGCCACTCCCTGCCCCTTCAATTCAGTCTTGCAGCTTTTTGCTTTCTCCCACTGTGAAGCTTTTTCATTTTTCTTTTCCTCTTTCTTTCCCATTTTGATTGCAGTAAATCCTTGAGGCAGAAAAATAAGCGCTGGGCCTCAGAAATAAGTTCCGGTTTTCAGCACCGGAAAGAACAAGTAAAAATTAAGCACCATCTTTTACCTAACTAAAGTGTTGAAGTACAATGGAGTGTTAAAGAAAAGCCTGGAACGGGTTTACAGAGGTGTAGCCTGGTCAGTATGATTTGGAGGGGGGGTGGTTGGGGCGTAAACTTCAGATTACCCAACAATCACGCTGGGACATCTTGTCAAAAAACATGATAGCAGAAGCGGGAGAAGAGAGAGGCTTAAGAGACAGAGGAAAGAGTGACTGAAAGGGGTTAACCTAAAACGTAATATTTTTCAAACTTATAAACATTTTTTAAGGCTTTCAAAGCACAGTAAAGGGACTGTATGTGTGATGTCAGTGTACCCGTGTAAAAATCCGAGGTGAAATCCAACAGACACTTCACCTTACCCAACTGAAAGCACTTGTACCTAACTATTTGCTACAGGATACATTTTTCTTGGGAGGGAGGTAATACCCCAAACACCCCCTGGAGCCACACCCCTGCTTTTGTCTGTGCGTATGTAAAAATCCCTGGTGAAATCCGCCAGACACCACACTATACCGGACTGAACGCACTCGTACCCAACTATTTATCAGAAAATCCCACATGGGAAGGAGTCATTTTACCACCTTGTGCCTTAAAAGAAGCTGTTATCAGGGGCGTCATGATCTTCAGATTTATGGTGTGAGGGTTGCCACTGACCATTTTGTATAAACCATTTGCATTGTCGTTTAGGACTCCTTTAACTTTGATCAGAGACTCTGGTCTCCAAATCCAAGCTTAAAAGTACCACTGCAAGAGGATGGAATGATGGGAGTACTGGTGGGGAACTAATGGGGAGCAGGAAAGGGGGGAGGAAGCAGCATAGGATGAAGAGAATGATGAAGAGATTAACAGGTGTGAAAGATGGAGAAGAGGAACAATGAATAATGCATGGAACTGTGGGTGGATGAAGGGTGAATGGGGTGGAGGCTGGAGGGATGTGTGAAGATAAGGGGAAGAATGGATACAGAATAAATGTAGGGAAAAATGGATCTATGGCTAAGGACTGGAGAGAGGGGAGTGGGTGAATGGAAAAGAAGACAAAGAGAGATGCAGTGACGATAGCAAGGAAAGAAAGATGAAAAATAAAAAACAGAGAAAACAAAAGAAAAAAAGGAGTTGCACGTTGAAAAAGACTAAGAAGGACAAAGAATAAGGAGAACCACTGGGGGGCATCAAGAATGATGGCAAGAAGGAAAGAAAAATGCAGAAGGAAAGAGGAAAACTAAAAACAAAAAACAAAAAGGGGAGAAAATACGAGTGGAAAAAAGATGAACGAATGAAACAGAAGAACATACAAAGGACATGAAGTAAAGGAAGATAAGGCGAAGAGGAGGAAAGAACCGGAAAAGGAGATAAATAAGTAATGGAAGCACCTCCACGATGTGGTGCCCGGGCAGCAGACGTCCTCCATATGGTGTGGGCCTGCCCCTCTCTGTCCTCTACCTGACTGCACTGTTGCAAAGCATAAATAGGCCTCATGATGACAGTGGAATTGGAAATTCGACCAGTCTTGCTGGGTTTGCTCCCGTCACCCGCTAAGAAACCATAAAGTCGGAACTTCGTTCTTCTTGGACTGTCCCAGCAAGCGGACGGCTTGCCACCACGTGTCTGCGGCCGACACCCCCTACCCATGTCGCACGGCTGAAAGATGTGGTGGAATGGGCAGGTGCGGGGGAGGGAAGAATGTGCCACGCTCGCAGTGATGAGCACTTGGACGATGGTCTGCGAGCTTGGGCAGCTATAATTTCGGACCTGCAGGACACACGAGATCTTCCTGCTCCTGGAGCTGAGGATGAATGAATAGATGAGCACTAGAGGGGGTGTCTGATACGGAACACTCACTCCTGGGACGCACGGGCTGACCAGTAGCAATTGTATGTTGTGGCCCTTGACTCTACAGGACAGATTCTATAAAGACCAACACGCCAGCAAACCAAGGGGGGGGGGGAGTTCTTTATAGACATGTTACATTACGGTGTGGTTAATAGTATCAAAGTGGCATTCACGGTTCCTCCTGACAGACGAGTAAATGAAACTGATGTGAGCTGCTGTATCTCTGCTGTGCACCGTATGAGAGGTGTTTCGACATTACCATGGAATACCCCTGGATGACTGGTCCCTTTTGTTGTTGGGATGTTTTGTTATACTCCTAGCGATGGCGCCCGCTGGAATATACATGCAATACTATCTTTATCATGTGAATTATAAAATAATGGGTATTTGATATCTCAAATTAATGAATAAAGTTCTTTAAAAAGTAATGGAAGCTGGAAAGATACACATATGAGAGGACAACAATGGAAAAGGGTAAATAAATGACATAATGAGCACAAGTTAGGATAGAAGGAAAGATGAAATGAAGGAATAATGGGGAAAAAATAAAGATGTTAAAAAATTGAAATAGATGAAAAAGTTGACGATGGAACAAATGATGAAATAAAGATGAAGCAAAGAATACAATAAGGAAAGACAACAGAAAGAAGGAAATACACGTCTAAAGAAAGAAGAAAGGTGAGGGACGAAGGAAAACGGACTTGAAGAAAACCCCAGAAACCATGGAGTGGAGAAAACCTATCTTGTACACGAGTGCCCGGCTTGCAAAACCTTTAACTTTTTACAGTCTATTAATTGCTCATTAAAGTGCACAATGGGACCCCATTATTTTACACTTTTCGTTGGAAGACATGACCTCTTCATCATCTCCGAGGAAGGTCATCCGTAGAAGACAACTGGATTATATCATGAATGCCCATAAAGAGGTTCTAGGAAAGTCTCTACTTCTTTGTCTAAATTGTTTGCCATTTTATGTACAAAACTCAATATTTGATCACATCGTTTCAAAATGTCCTCAGGGGTGCAAGACCAAGGAGTGCACTTTGTGCCATGGTTAGCAGAGGGTGTTTGCTTTTTTGGTTACTTCCTTGGCTGTGCAGGGTCACATTTCCATTTACCTGGTCGGTAAAGAACGACCTCTCTTTGTGAGGAACATTAATCACAAGAGTTAACATTTTTTTTGTTACCGGACAGTTGGCGCATATGGAAAGAGGCTTCAGTTGCTCTTAAATTGTAAGTTATAGCTGAACACAGTGTCCATCCCCGGAGGCCATCGCCCCCGCTCTAGGTCAGCGCCCAGTGCAGTCGCACCAATCTCATACCTCTAAAGCGGGCCCTGCTGGCACATGTTCCACGGTTCATACATTCATTATTCACCCACAGACAGTGCTTGAAATGGAAAAATTAAAGTGCAGGTACTCTGTGCCAGAGTACCTGCTTGTTTCCGAGAAGTGCCGGTACTCTCCAATTAAAATTATTACGTTTTTCTGAAGATGTGCCGGTACTCTCCCTCTCAAAATAAAAAAGTGCCGGTACTCAGTACCGGACAGTGCCGGCCCATTTAAATCACTGCCCACAAGGACCACACCCCACTGCTTAACACTGTTCTGAGTGTAGCCGTGTGCCATAAATAAAGCACAACGAGCAGACACGTACTCCACACTTCACACAGCCCATATTTTGACAGTGTGCGATAATAACACTGCAGCAGATCCACACCTGTGAGCGTACACCTCCAGTGCTTAATTTGTGCTTGCTGTTTCCCCCCACTTACTTCTGAGGGCCGGCACTTATTTTTCTGCCTCAAGCATTTACTGCGAGCAAAAGACACATATGGGAAAGACGGAGGAAGACAAAAACGAAAAAGTTTCACAATGGGAGAAAGCAGAAAGCTGCAAAAGTGAGCTGAAGGGGCAGGGAGTGGCTTTAAATGGATTGAAGAGGCGCAAGATGGCTTCAGGATTACGCTGCCTCAGTATTCCATGTTCGCACATTTAATTGCAGTAGCCACCTGTTTAAGAGGAGGGCTTTGGGCACCGGCACCTTTGTATTTACAAATTAAGCACTGATCTCAAAGGTAACAGTGTTCAGTGGCACCAACACAGTTCAAAGGCACACACTTCAAACGCCACATTCACTGTGTACAATGAAATCAGTATACTGCATGGGCAAACAACTCTCGACTTCTCATGTTCATTAGGGTGCAACAGTGTGTGAAAATAGAAGTGCAATACCTAGGTACGTTTGTAATACCAATTGTTAAAGCATTACACACAAAACATCTGAAAAAATGCCCCTAAGATTGTTTCTCCATTATCCAGCAACTTATCCAGTTATAATATAGTATTCTTTCGCACAAAGCTTGAGACTGAGAGAGTTCTTAATGTTTCATCCTCTTCAAATCCAGACTGTCCTACTGGATAAAAAGGCTGCATCTCTCAGTCAAAACTTGTTGTTGCAGGAATATGCAGATTAACCTAGTATGTGAATGCCATTACCACGGCCCCTGGCAACATCTTGTTAGACACTGGTAGAGGTATTGCTGAATTTATAAATACAAAAAATAAAGATATATAAATAACTAAGTGACGGAGCTCAACATATTTCCCAGGAGTCCGCTACTGGTTGCACTATCCACTGTCCCTTACAGCGCTGAGAAAAGCCAGTACTAACGTTACCTGCAAAGCTTCAATGACAAGACTACAAATGTGACAATCTGGACTATTCCAGTTCACACACAAAGCCTTAGGAAAAGCCTGGGAGAACTGGTATTATTTTGTTGAAATGTTTATCGATTTGTTGAAGACATTGTTTATGTCCTTTGTTTAGGATTATACAGGCAGCGCCACCAATTGGAGGAATATCATAATGTTGTAGTGTTAAGAAATAATTGCCAGTGCTGGGCCCCGGCAAACACTGGCACGAATTAAGCACTGGGTATAGGTAGTGCTGAAAGCTCACTTTAGGCAATGGCAATCAGTTCCATCTTAATGTTTTTTGGGGTGCTGGGCAATGCATATTTACCCCCTTATGGAGCATCTTTCAATTCTTTACCCATTGTCACCCATTCAAGCTCTTGTGATATTAAATTATATTTATACATGAAACTTGCAGAAACAGGCATGCGCAAAAACAGGTCGAAGCTCAAATGTCTGGTATATGCGGCAAACAAAATAGTACAAAAAACCTGAAAAGCGCAGGGTCAAACATTGAATCCATAATTTATTTTTCAAAAACAGTCAACATGGAATTCACTGTTTAACCTGTCTTTTTTCTACTGTTGCAGGAAAGACCAGGAAAGTGTGCCATGTGGGCGTTTAGTATACTAGTTCATACCTTAAAGATAGTCATATAGAATTTGCAGATGTAGTTTGATTACTTTTCGAAAATCACAAACAAGTCCCTCTTCACACCAGGCATTCTTGCTGCCACAGTGAAAATAAACATAAACTAGGAATAAGCCGGGTCCCTGTAGAGCACAAAGGTAACTAGAGCTCATTAGCAGAACCATAAGTATTATGTCCTTAAGCTAAACTCAGTCTTAAAGTTACAAGTGCGTGTATCAGTTGTTGCCTCCAAACCATTAGTTGTCTTAATTTGATTTCGTAGCGATCATTTACTTTCTGACCAATGCCTCATTGTCAAGATATGTGATTATGCTGTTCTTTGAAAGGAAACACTTTT
The DNA here is from genome assembly GCF_031143425.1 of Pleurodeles waltl. NCBI lineage: Eukaryota > Metazoa > Chordata > Amphibia > Caudata > Salamandridae > Pleurodeles > Pleurodeles waltl. The sequence goes on along the minus strand of NC_090448.1, from coordinate 778,595,818 downwards.
TAAATGTCCATATAGCACTCATTGTGGGGTAACTGGCAAGTTATTTAATTGTATAGTTTAATGGCAGTAAAAAAATAAAATAATAGACAACTACTTTATTTATTGTGAAAGAGAAGAGATGGAACCGTCATTAAACGAGTGTAGTTAATATAAAGAAAGTCTTGAAAGTGGACAAATTTGGTTATGAATGTACATTTGTCAATACTAGATTGAACAATCTAGTAACGACAGCCCATGTAGTCGTGTATGTTATGGGGACCAGTTTTGTTGAGGCTCAGTCTGAAGTCCCATCATTTCCTGGTGAGATGAGGGCGGGTAAGCGTGTGAACACACGTGGCGTTCTGAAATGTGTCTAAGTACATGATGCCACCCGTCTTTCTTTCGAGAAACTCTCCTTTACCCCTCACTGTGTGCAATGTTGAAGTGCTTCGACCCATAACGGCTTAAAGGCCTCCTCAGGACTAGGGTCTGGTGCCACCTGTGCGGGAGAGGAAAAGAGCCAAATTGTTTGCTAGTTGGCCGGTTTAAAAGAAGGATGTGCCCTAATTGTTTGGAGGTTATACATGCAATTTACACACTTCTAACTTAACAATGGTTGGATTTAGCTGAGGAAGCATTATAATTATTGTTTCGTGAGTGTTAAAGCTCTGCTCCGAGGATGTTCACCATTATATTGGTTTAAAGCTGACAATTTTAATTCTCCTCCCCTATCTTGTCCCTCCTCTCCCAGGCTTTAAATGGGGCTGGCCTGCCAGACACCAGGCCCTGCAGTAATTGACAAGCATTGGTAAAGCCAATAGATCTTGCCCCTGCAAGAGTTATTGGCTTTGCCAATTTGTTTTAGCCATGGTGTACACCAGCATTGCTGCTGTTCAGCTTGGTGAGTAGAGTGGAGTTGTGCAGTCAATTGGCAGCCTCGACTGGAGTGCTGTAGAGTGCAGTGGTGAAAATTGTAGTGGTGTAGAGTAAGAGAGGCAAGGAGTGCACTGGCATAGATAGGTGGAGGGTAGAGTAGAGAGGCGTAGCGTGAAGTAGAATAGAGTGCAGTGGCGTAGATTGGAGTGGAATGGCATAGAGTGGAGTTGTGCAGAGTGCAGTGAAGTGGTGCAGAGTAGAGTGCAGTGGAGTGGAGTGGCGTAGAGTATTCATGGTGTGGTAGTGCACTGCCATTACAGACAACATATTTTTTATTTTCAATTAAAATGACCATTCCATTTGCAAAGACATACAGTTTTACTTTATATAACTCTACAGTGCACAGACAAAAATGTATGGAAATAGCATCATCTAGTTTAATGATTCATTTTGATCCCTTTAAAGTATTTGTTTCCAACACTCTTCAAAAATAACAAAAATGTGCTTCATTTGTGCGTTCATAATTCTGATATATTTTGAAATACTTACACAGTTCATATAAATGTTGTCATGTGATAGAAAAATCTCTTCTGTATTCCCACTATCCAGCAAGAATATCAAAAAAATTCTCTCACTTTGAAGTTAGGAAAAGAAATGAAACAAGTGCCATTTAAAGGCATTTGTCCTAGGCCTTTGAATACATAGTGAGATAAGAACAAGATTTATAGCCCCGTTTACAGATAGGGAGAACTCAGAAGGAATCTGTTAATAAGGTTTTGACATGGGAAGGACCAATCTCAAGCTGGCCAGTCTAAAACAAATAAAGCCAGCAAATGGAAATAAATAAAATGGGAGTTACAAACCACAGAGCCAAAGGCACATAACAGGCAGAATGCATTCCAAGGTCAACTTTCTGAATGTCCCCAGGATGTCTTTAGTAAACCAGACAGCAGAGATGTCTGGTAGGATGTGACCTAAAAACAGACTTTGAAACATGTCCATACCAGGTCCTATGTTCAAGTCCTTGAAAAATGACTGTAAAAGTCATTAAGGAAATCCATAGCAGAACACCAGTTCCTATTTACATTTCAGATTTTACTTCATCTTGCTTTCCTTATGATCATTTTCTTTATTTCTATAATTTGTGTTTCTGTCATTTTTTTTAAATATGGCATAGGACCCTTGTATAGTGCACATTGTGAACCGAGTCATCTTTAGGTGCCTGTTTAAGATCTGGTTGTGGAGGGGTGTTCATGAGGGAATACAATTGATAGCTCTGGAGGTCAGGTTGAAGTCTGCAATTTACTGACCAGCCAGTCAGTTCAGTGGCTCTTAAAGATGTTCAGAATGCATATTGATCCAATTTTTGGCCTCTCTGCAGAGCACACAGTACGATGGTTGTTAATGAGCCACTAAATATAACTACCATTTTATGTGAAACTGTTTGATAGAGATGTACACAACTTCTATGATATAGACTGCGTGTGTAATGATTGCGCGTGTGTGTGTGTGTGAGAGAGAGAGAGAGAAAGAGAGGGGCATGGTGGAAGTGAGGTAAGGCAAGGACGCACAAGAAAGAGATGAAGAGGAAAGAGACGAAGTACAAGAAAGTGATGAAGAGGAAAGAGATGAAGTGGGAAATATGCAGGTGGAGTATTTCAGAAAGCTGTCAAGCAAAAAAGGCTGTGTCTAAGAGTGCAGGATCCAAGAGGAAAGTGTGATGGGGAACAAGAGTAACTGAGACACTACAAAGCCACTATCCCTTGCACAGTCTCATATTTTCAGAAATGAAACACTTTAAAATCTAATTATTCCCAACAAAATCATTCTTGTGACTAATTTCTCTAATAATGCTAAAAGGCATTGGCAAAGCTGATAATTCTAGCTTGTTGGAGGGATATATATCCGCTGGTCTGTGACCTCTCTGGATGCAGTGACAGACACTCACAAAGAGGCATCCAAATAACTTTTAGGAGGCATGCAGTATAAAGCACAGGATTTCATTTCACATATTTTAAGCCACAACAAGAAAAGGGACCTAGCTACGTCTCCCAACACTTCGTGGACTCTATTTTCACAAACTTCTGCAACATCTGAGTTGACAAGCCCACACCAGTTCCCAGGACAGACCACACTCTCATCAAGTTCAGTTTCCCCATCCCGGTCCAACACACACATGCACCACCACAGATCAGCCCACGGAAACTGACACAGCATCACTGACAAGGACTGGAACACCATTCTCAACACCCACTGACCCAAACACAGCAACAGCCTCCCCGAAACTACCAAGAATTTCAGCAATTGGGTCACCTCCTAAGCCGACAACCTGGCACCCCTCAAACACAACATACAAGAAGATCCAGAACCCAGGCCAGCTGGTACATGGAGGAACTCAGACTGTTAAAAAGCTATTGCAAACAACTGGGGCACAAATGGTGAAGGAGCCAAGACAATGCAGGCAGAGGCAGGTTCTAATCCACCCCTGGTCTCGGGCCACCAAATGCACTGCTGTGGCAGACAGCATCAATGCCAGTATCGACAGCAGCAAATAAATCTTTACCATTGTGAAAGATTTCACCTCACGATCAGCCACCTCCACTCAATCACTCCCTCACAGGACTGCTGCAACAATCTTTCTCAACAAAGTCGCTGCCTTTTACAACTTCAGCCAGGAGCTGTACCTGACAGACCTTGCCAAATGCCTCCCGATTTTATCCAAAGAACCAACACTGACCACACTGCCTGTCATCACTCCAGAAGAAACCGCCGCCACCATAATGTCCATCTACTCAGGGGCCCCATTGTACCCCTGCCCTTACCACATCTCTTCCAGAGGACTGCAACAAATCAGCATCATGCTCACTCCCATTCTGAGTGCCTCCACCTCTTCTGCAACCTTCACAGATGCTTGGATCACACAACTGTCTTCCTATTGCTGAAAAAACCCTCTGTAATCCTTCAACACTCACCAACTACAGGCCTATCTCCCTGCTACCATTCACGGGCAAGGTCTTAGAGACAATTATCAACAGACACATCACCAAATACCTCAATGTCCACCAACTCCTCAACACCACTCAGTCTAGTTTCAGACCCAACCACAGCACGAAAACTGCCCTCATTGCAACCGTGACTGATATCTGCATGGCTGTGGACTGAAGACATGGCAGCCATCATCTTCCTGGGCCTCTCCTCAGCCTTTGACACAGTGTCCCACCACATCCCTATCCTCATCCAAAACCCACACGACATCAGAATCAAAGGATATGCACTCTGATAGATCTGCTCCTTCCTGAATTGAAGGACCCAGTCAGTCAGCCTGGCACTGTACACCTCGGACTCCCACGGTCTGATCTGTGGAGTTCAGCAAGGATCCTCCCCAGCCCAATAATCTTCAAGCCATACATCATTCATTGAGCCAGCGTGATCTGCTCTCATGGTATCAATTGCCTCTCCTATACTGCTAAAACACAACTCCTTCTCTCCCATATGGACATGACGCCCAAGACCTGGATCAAGTTCAATGCCTGCATGACTGAAATCACCCACTGAATGAAGATCAACTGACTAAAGCTGAACACCACCTCCACCTGGTAGCAAACAGAGCAAGATCGACACCACCCCCACCATCCACGCCAAGAACCTTGGGTTCATCATCCACAGCAAACTTGACATGAATGCCCAAGTCTGTGCCACCACCTCATACTTCCATACCCTGAAGATGCTGAGGAAGATTTTCAAATGTCACACATGCTGCGGTCACAAGCAAGCTGGACTACAGGAATACCCTCTATGCTGGGATCAACAAAAGCACTCACCAGGCAGCCAGTTTAACTCTCAAACTCCCACACCACTCTCACATCACACCACATCTGAAGGAACTCCACTGAATCCCAATCAGAAAATGAGCACAATTCCAACTCCTTGGCCACACTTTCAAGGCACTATATAACACTGGCCCAGCATACCTCAACAATCGCAGATGCTTTAACAAACCCTGCAGACTACTCTGCTCATCTGGACTCCTACTTCGACAAATCCCACTCATACATAAACCAGATCTGGTGGTCCAGCCTTTGCCTACATCTCTCCTAAAGCGTGGAGCGACCTACATCTACACAGAAGAGCCTCCTCCTTACTTCTTGAATTCCGTAGGAAGCTGAACACCTGGCTTTTTGAGTAGTCACAATAGGCCCTAGTTGTCTCTAGACTCACACCTGCTCAGCACCAGGATACCTTCCGAAGTGATAGTGCATTTTACAAATCTGCATAAGATACACAACATAACAACCTTCATTTAATGGCCTCGTCTCTTGGAAAAGATTCCTAGTAACACTTCTTTGGCCGCACCATTTTCAGGGACTCCCCTACCTCACTTTTCTCATCTCGCATAAGCCAGTGTCATCTCCTCTTTCAATATGTACTCTTTTGGGCTCGAGATTTTCCTCTTGCTCTGCTGAGTACAAGAAGAGAGCAGGGCAGGAGAGGAGCAGAAAGGTAAGGCGAACCACATTGTGAGACAGATGGAGCGGAGAAAAAAAGAGGTGAGGTAGAGAGAGAGATTTAAGGAAAAGAGAGAAAGATCGTTATTAAGAAAGATGAAGGTAAAAAGTGGAAGAGGTAGATAGAGAACGAGAGGCAGAGAGGTAGGTTTTTAGAGTTCGGTAGAGTTAAGTTAGATATGGGGAGAAGGAAATGTGGAGGGAGGAAGAAGGGCGTGACATTCTGAGGACGGTGGTATAGGTAAACAGAGTTGATGGAAAAGAAGTGAGGAATTGAGAAGTTTAGACTGAAGCAATTTAGAGAAAGGACCAAAATAGAATGATGTAGAGGAAAATAGTTATTGGTAAAGAGAGTAGTGAGGCAGACAGAAATTAGGTGGAATAGAGGAACAGAGGAGAGATACAGAGAAGTGAGGTGGAAACAGGGCAGTGAGGCAGAGTAAGAGGGGTCAGAAAGAGAGAGGGTGTAGAGTTGTAAAGGAAGGCACATAGTGAGGCAGAGATTTGTGTTTGTGAAAGAAGCAGAGAGAGGTGGAGTAGTGAGAAAGAGGGGAAGGAGGTAGACATAGAAGAGGTAAATGGTTGAGACTGTGAACTGAGAGGTTACTTAAAGATGTAGCAATAGGTAGATGGAGGGTGAGGTAGGAGGGACAGTGAATTGAGGAGAGAGACAGGAGGCAATACTTTTTAAGTCGAGCGCACAAGCGCTTTGACCTGTTGTAAGTATTGTGGGCTTTTAACCACGCCCACCTCACGCCCATCACACTTACTCGTTTGTGGGCTTGCCTTTCAAAAATCCTTTCTTATCATTGGTAAATGCGTTACGTTTGTCCCTCCTTGGGGAGGTTTTGTTGCCACCTTGCAGACTGCCCCTGTTACATGGATAATTGCACGATTGCTGATACGTTTGACTGCGAGCAAACATCTTTTGCTTTTTGAGTCTCTCCTTCGTGCGCATGGCCATGGTGGCCATGGCACTTTGAATCGGCTCGCTTATGCCAACTGTTTTACTTTTCATTTTAAATTTAAGTGGAAAGAAAAGTCAAGTGAGAAATGTACAATGCTAATAGTTCTAACTTGAGCAAACACGAGAGCCGTTGCATTGCAAATGCTTGTTTTCTATGTAATTGCTGCAAATCCCTCCACTGCGCACAGGTTAAGGGTGGGCAGGCTTGGTATTCATTCTATGCTTTTGTGAATTAGGCTGTCCATCTATCAAATGTCAAAATAACCTTTCTTATTGCGTCTATTATGGAAAGAATTCTGACTGACTCAATCATTTTCCTGAGGGTCCTCTTGGAAGGTGGAGACTATAGACAAATGTTCACTTTGCTCGCCCGCTTGAAAGGGCTGCCTGCGCAACTTTGAGAGCATGGACATCTTAAAACCTGTGTAAACTCCGACACAAATCATAACAAAAATGGTGGGAGGACAAATTAGCATATGAAATAAACTTCACATGATGACATAACAGAAAGTGACTTCACACCACTATAATCCCGCTAATGTGAAAAGGAGCAGGCCTATTTTACAGTAAAATCTGAAGCACTGACGTTGCTATATATGTAAAAAAAAATGATACAACATATATTCATATTCAAATCAATTATTTACATACATAAATGCACTGTCTGGGAATATTTTAGACATTTACTCTACTTGTAAAGCATATGTGTATTTATAAACATGTAAGCATTTGTAGAGATGTGTGCTCTTAATTCTTTAAAAGCAGGGTTAGCGCTGGTAAGAACTATGGTCCACCATCGGCATTTTGTGGAGTCCACAGTGCCGGAATTTCAGGGGGTATTGTAGAATAAACCCAGGGTGCAGTAGATTCAAGTGTTCAAACAGTGGGTAGTTTCTCAGGCCAGGACTGAAGTTCACTGCCAGAGATCTTCCTAAGTATGTAGTTCTACTGCCACACCGAGGTTGGGAAGCTATATGTGGGCCCTAGTAATGGTGTAACTTAGGTACTCCAGATAGGAGTGAGGAGCATTGGCTGAGCTATGTGTGGATCTCTGGTTTGGAGCAGTGGGGAAGCACTGGTCCCCAGCAATAAGGTACATTTGCAAAGTTCTTTGTGTTTCTTAAAATGGGAAAAGCAATTGGTGCCAAAAATCAATTCAGGGGTACCTTAAAAGGGTGTGGGAACAAGCACCGAACCAGCTGGAATGCTGCAAGTAAGGATTTGGAAAAAGTTGCTGATTGGTGTTTGATTCAAAGTACAGAAAGACAGTTGTGGCTCCCTGCGCAGTAAAGGGGCGGGGCGTCGCGCGAGGGGGGAAAAAAACTCATTAAATTAAAAAAATAAATTAATAAATAAAAACTTACCTGCTCCACCACCGCTCCTCTTTCCTGGTCACTGCAGGCAGGCACAGGCTCCCAGCATGCCCTGCGCCAATCCTGACGCTGCTCAAAGCAGCATTAGGATTGGGAGGAGCGCCCAGCCAGGGTGCTCCCAGGCAGACTGGGAGCCTGTACCTGCATTCTCCGGCCGAACAACAAAGTGTCTGGCTGGAGACAGCACAATGCGCATATGTGTTTTGCCGGCCCGAGACGGCCAGCCAAACACACATGAACACTGAGGGCAGTGCACAGCGCACCCCACCTCTCTCAGTCATTCCCCATGGCCCGCCCCTTAAACAACAAAACAATAATAAACACAGTTTTTTATCATTTCGTTGTTAATGGTTTGCAGCTGCTGTTGCTCGTGGGGGTGGGTCACCGTTCATCCGCCATAGCGGAGGAGGTGCTGCTACAGAAAGATGAGGCGTAGTCAGGGCACAGTCAGAGGATTCTTCCTTGTGTAGGTTTCAGACACCAGGACACTTTCAGCAGCTCCTGCTCATTATCTGCTTTTGCTCTGAGCAGCATCATGCAGGTGGAAAGGGGGCTTTCTTTTTTAAATTCATGCTGGCCCAAAAAAAAGTCCGAAGTTTAGGAGCTATCAGGGCTCTTTTTTTTTAGTATCCTGGCTGAAGCTAAATGGAGCCTAACACCTACATGCAATGAAGGGGAAACATGGGCACCAGGCTTATCACTTCACAGGTACTTAAGAGAGGTATGTTTCTGACTTTGTTCAGTCCCTGTATATAAGCAATATGCATGCACTGTAAGAACGTCAGATGAGTTGGTCTGCCTCAGTATTTACACAAATAACAATTTAAATATCACTATTTTGTTTTATTTCTTTTGTAGCACTACTCATTTCAATGCAGGGTATCAGAGCGCTTTACATCACACCTAAACATTATTTATTGACAATAAATGATATGTGTAGGAGGCTGGCCTGGCTTGTAGTGGGTACCAGAGGTACTTATACCTTGTGCCAGGTCCAGTTATCCCTTATTAGCATAGAAGAGGTGTTTCTAGCAGCTTAGGCTGATAGAAGGTAGCTATGGCAAAGCAGCTTAGGCTGAACTAGGAGACATGTAAAGCTCCTACTATACCACTGGTGTCATATGCACAATATCATAAGAAAACACAATACACAGAAGTATAAAACATAAAGGTACTTTATTTTTATGACAATATGCCAAAAGTATCTCAGTGAGTACCCTCAGTATGAGGATAAGTTATATACACAAGATATATGTACACAACCCAAAATTATGCAGGTAATAGCATGAAAAGTAATGCAAGCAGTGTAAAGTTACAAATGATTGCAATAGGAGCACATAGGTATAGGGGCAACACAAACCATATACTCCAAAAGTGGAATGCGAACCACGAATGGACCCCAAATCTATGTGAGCTTGTAGAGGGTCGCTGGGACTATAAAAAAACAGTGAGGGTTAGAAAAATAGCCCACCCCAAGACCCTGAAATTTAGGTGTAAAGTGCACCTACTACCCCCAGAGAGCACAGAAGTCATGATAGGGGAATTCTGCAGGAAGAACAAACACCAGCAATGCAACAACAGTGGATTTCCGGACCTGAGTACCTGTCAGACAAGGGGACCAAGTCCAATAGTCGCGACAGTGTTGAGAGTGGGCAGGAGCCCAGGAAATGCCAGCTGAGGGTGCAAGGAAGCTGCCACCTGTTGGAAGAAGCTTGGAGTTCTGCAAGAAAAAAGAGAGCTAGGAACTTCTCCTTTGGAGGATGGATGTCCCACGTCACGATGAAGCTTGCAGAGGTGTTCCACACAGAAAGACGGCAAACAAGCCTTGCTAGCTGCAAGGGGTGTGGTAGAGGTTTATGGGTGCTGCTGTGGCCCAGGAGAGACCAGGATGTCGCCACTTGGAGGAGGAGACAGAGGGTGCGCACAGCAAGTCAGGGAGCCCTCACAAAAGCAGGCAGCACCCACAGAAGTACCTGAACAGGCACTTGGAAGAAAAGTGAACCAGAGTCCACCCAAAGTCACAAAAGGGAGTCCGACGACGCCGGAGGACAACTCGGAAGGTTGTGCACTGCAGGTTAGAGTGTCGGGGACCCAGGCTTGGCTGTGCATGAAGGAAATCCTGGAAAAGTGCACAGGAGCCGGAGCAGCTGCAAATCACGCGGTACACAGCAATGCAGTCTAGCGTGGGGAGGCAAGGACTTACATCCACCAAACGTGGACTGAAGAGTCACTGGACTGTGGGAGTCACTTGGACACAGTTGCCGAGTTCCGGGACCACGCTCGTCGTGCTGAGAGGGGACCCAGAGGACCAGTGATGGAGTCTTTTGGTGCCTGCGGTTGCAGGGAGAAGATTCAGTCGACCCACAGGAGATTTCTTCAGAGCTCCTGGTGCAGGGAGGAGGCAGGCTACCCCCAGAGCATGCACCACCTGGAAACAGTCGAGAAAGCCGACAGGATGAAGCAATACAAGGTTGCTATTAGTCGTCTTGCTACTTTGTTGCGCTTTTGCAGGCGTCCTGAGCAGTCAGCGGTCGATCCTTTGGCAGAAGGTGAAGAGGGAGATGTAGAGGAACTCTGGTGAGCTCTTGCATTCGTTATCTGAAGAATTCCCCAAACCGAGATACTAAATAGCCATAAAAGGAGGTTTGGCTACCAAGGAAGGAGGATTGGCTACCAAGAGAGGTAAGAGCCTATAAGAAGGAGCCTCTGACGTCACCTGCTGGCACTGGCCACTCAGAGCAGTCCAGTGTGCCACAAACACCTCTGTTTCCAAGATGGCAGAGGTCTGGGACACACTGGGGAGCTCTGGGCACCTCCCCTGGGAGGTGCAGGTCAGGGGAGTGGTCACTCCCCTTTCCTTTGTCCAGTTTCACGCCAGAGCAGGTCTGGGGGATCCCTGAACCGGTGTAGAGTGGCTTATGCAGAGATGGGCACCATCTGTGCCCATCAAAGCATTTCCAGAGGCTGGGGGAGGCTACTCCTCCCCAGCCCTCACACCTATTTCCAAAGGAAGAGGGTGTTACACCCTCTCTCAGAGGAAGTCCTTTGTTCTGCCTTCCTGGGCCAGGGCTGCCTGGACCCCAGGAGGGCAGAAACCTGTCTGAGGGGTTGGCAGCAGCTGCAGTGGAGACCCCGGAAAGGCAGTTTGGCAGTACCCGGGTTCTGTGCTAGAGACCTGGGGGATCATGGAATTGTCCCCCCATGCCAGAATGGCATTGGGGGGACAATTCCATGATCGTAGACATGTTACATGGCCATGTTCGGAGTTACCATTGTGAAGCTGTACATAGGTAGTGACCTATGTACAGTGCACGCATGAAAATGATGTCCCCGCACTCACAAAGTCAGGGGAATTTGCCCTGAACGATGTGGGGGCACCTTGGCTAGTGCCAGGGTGCCCACACACTAAGTAACTTTGCACCCAACCTTCACCAGGTGAAGGTTAGACATATAGGTGACTTATACGTTACTTAAGTGCAGTGGTAAATGGCTGTGAAATAACGTGGACGTTATTTCACTCAGGCTGCACTGGCAGGACTGTGTAAGAATTGTCAGAGCTCCCCTATGGGTGGCAAAATAAATGCTTCAGCCCATAGGGATCTCCTGGAACCCCAATACCCTGGGTACCTCAGTACCATATACTAGGGGATTATATGGGTGTACCAGTATGCCAATGTGAATTGGTAAATTTAGTCACTAGCCTGTTAGTGACAAATTTGGAAAGCAGAGAGAGCATAACCACTGAGGTTCTGGTTAGCAGAGCCTCAGTGAGACAGTTAGTCATCACACAGGAAACACATACATATAGGTCACAAACTTATGAGCACTGGGGTCCTGGCTAGCAGGATCCCAGTGACACATAACAACCACACTTACAACATAGGGTTTTTCACTATGAGCACTGGGCCCTGGCTAGCAGGATCCCAGTGAGACAGTGAAAACACCCTGACATATACTCACAAACAGGCCAGAAGTGGGGGTAACAAGGCTAGAAAGAGGCTACTTTCTCACGCAACCCCCCCCCAAACGAAGGACAATAAGGCTAACCTTGGCCAGTTGAATCTTTATTGTCTAAGTGGTGATAAGTGGAGAGTAGCTCCGCAATAGACTGGTTACTCCCTTTATCATCCACTATATGGTTACTTCCCTGTGGGGATGTAAACCACCCTGTTTGAAGGTTTTTAGCTAACCAACAATGTGAAGATATATTCTCAGAGTTCCAATCAGTAGGTTTTAGTTTAGAACAGTGGGAAATATCCACTGGACCTATTTCTAGTGATGAGAATGCCAGACAGGGATGCTGTCTCAGTAAAGCCATAGCTGGGCAAAAACATTGTCCATATGGCTGTAAGAGAGAACAGAGATGCTGTTTTTCTTGTTTTAGAGCGGGGCAGGGATGCTGTCCTATGAGCTCCACACTTGGGCAGGGCTGCTGTCCTACGTGTTTTGAGGCAGTGCAGGGTTGCTGCACTAAAGTTCTCTGGGAGGGTTGGAAGGATGCTCCATGTTAACTACAATGGTGGACTTTTTCTCACCAATATTAGTTATCCCACAGAGAGGTACTTCCACCTCAGGGAGTACAGATGTGTCAGTTGATGGTTCCCTTGATAAAGGTGCCACCCCAGGAGAGGTTTCTCCTACCACAGGAATGGTATCCTGAATGGCAGGGTGGGTAGGGGATACTGTGATGCCCTTTTTACCTGTTGTTGGAGAAGGATCCTGAGTTTTCAGGCCTGTTCCTCTCCTTTGCTTTTTCATTTCAGTAGAAATGAGAGGAAGCAATTCCTCAGGGATACCCAGCATGGCTGTGTGGGTACGAAACTCTACCTCAGCCCAACCTGAGGTCTCTAGGTCATTACCTAAGAGACAGTCTACAGGTAAGCTAGGTGATACCACCTCCTGCTTAGGGCCAGTAACTCCACCCCAACTAAGCTGAACTATAGTTAAGGGAAGAAACTTAGTGGAGTTATGGACATCAATAATCTTGTACTGTTGTCCAATGATGTGTTGTTCAGGAGCCACTAGGTTTTCAGTCACCAAAGTGATACTGGCACCTGTGTCCCTGTAGGCCTGGGCCTCAACACCATTTATTGAAACTGTCTGCCTGTACTTATCCATTGTAAGGGGATAAGCAGCCAGTGTGGCAAGGCCAATGCCACTAGGTGTGAAAGAAACTGTCTTGGGAATGACTACCCCAGTTTCTATGATGGACCCATAAGTGAACCAAACTACACCTTTACTTTGACTGTTGCCAGCAGTCCCACCACTATTACCACTACTGCTGGGGGCTCTACAGTTTGATGTATTAGTAGTGGTTGGCTCAGGGGGTTTACCTGGACAGGACTTATCCCCTTACCAATGGCCTTTATTTTTACACACATAGCAACAAGGCTTTTTAATTTGTGTATGTTGTGAAGAAGAGGAAGAATTTGATTTATCCCCACCCCCTGAAGAGTGTTTAGGACGTGAAGAAGGATCTTTGGTTTTACACGTATCCCCATGCTTATCCTGAGATTTCTCACCATCTTTCTTCTTGCCATCCTTGTCACCCCCTGTATGAACTTTTCTGTTCACTCTTGTTCTGACCCATTTGTCTGCCTTCTTTCCCAATTCTTGGGGAGAGGTCAGATCTGAGTCCACTAGATATTGGTGTAACAAGTCATATACACAGTTATTCAGAATATGCTCTCTCAGAATAAGATTATACAGGCTTTCATACTCAGAAACTTTACTGCCATGTAACCACCCTTCCAAGGCTTTCACTGAACAGTCAACAAAGTCTATCCAGTCTTGTGAGGACTCTTTTCTGGTGTCTCTGAATTTAATCCTGTATTGTTCAGTGGTTAAGCCAAATCCATCCAAGAGTGCATCCTTCAAAACTGCAAAATTGTTAGCATCACTTTCTCTAACAGTAAGGAGCCTACCCCTACCCTTTCCATTGAAAGATAACCACAATATAGCAGCCCACTGCCTTTGAGGGACCCCCTGTACCATACAGACCCTCTCAAGTGCAGCAAACCACTTGTTGATGTCATCCCCCTCCTTGTAAGGGGGGACTATCTTGTGCAGATTCCTGGAATCATGCTCTCTAACAGGATTACTATCAGGAATACTGCTGTTGCTGCCACCATGGGGTCCAAACCCCAATCTCTGTCTCTCCTTCTCCAGGTCTAGGGATTCCCTATCTAAGGCCAGCTGTTGCTGTTTAAGCTTCAGTCTGGTCTCTTCAACCCTCAACTTTTTGAGTTCCCTTTCTAACATGTTGTCTTCGGGGTGGGTGGGTTGGGAATGCTTGAACACAGAAGAGAAATTGGAAACAACAGAGGGAGATCTGTCCCTAACTGACTTAACCCTAATAACCTGGCCTCCAGGAATAAAGATACCCCTACTATGATGGGAATCTCCATTACTACCAGCATTACTAGGTGGCCTGCTAAGGGGCAGATTTGGAATAGAACCCTCCCCACCTCCCTCAAGGAGATCCCCTGAGTCAGAATGGGAGCCTTCTATTAACCTCTCATTTGAAGTGCCTGCTTGGGACTCATCATTCACAATAAGCATGTTTTATAGAAACTCTTTTGTGGGGTTCTTTCCTATCACTAAACCTCTATCTAAGCAGAGACTCCTTAGGCTCTTGTAATTCAAATTGTCATAAGTAATATTGACCATTTTAAGAGCAGTCTCTACATCAGACATGATAGCAAAAGGTTTAGAGACAGTGAGAAGGAAGAAAAAGTTTCAGAACTTTTTAAAGAACAGAGAAAAAAACTTTTTCTAACTTTTTAGAAACTTTTAGAAATTTTAGAAAACTTTTCAGAACTTTGTAAAAAGTTTGAGAGAGGAAAAGCAACACTTTTTGGTTAGGTGTACATACACTGAACTTGTTTTGTATATTATTCTCTTATGAAAAGTACACAATGACAAAGTGGTAAGTAGTTACAAGTACGTATCCCACCGCTGCACAACCAATGTAGGAGGCTGGCCTGGCTTGTAGTGGGTACCAGAGGTACTTACACCTTGTGCCAGGTCCAGTTATCCCTTATTAGCGTAGAAGAGGTGTTTCTAGCAGCTTAGGCTGATGGAAGGTAGCTATGGCAAAGCAGCTTAGGCTGAACTAGGAGACATGTAAAGCTCCTACTATAGCACTGGTGTCATATGCACAATATCATAAGAAAACACAATACACAGAAGTACTAAAAATAAAGGTACTTTATTTTTATGACAATATGCCAAAAGTATCTCAATGAGTACCCTCAGTATGAGGATAAGTTATATACACAAGATATATATACACAACCCAAAATTATGCAGTTAATAGCAAGAAAAGTAATGCAAGCAGTGTAAAGTTACAATAGATTGCAATAGGAGCACATAGGTATAGGGGCAACACAAACCATATACTCCAAAAGTGGAATGCAAACCACGAATGGACCCCAAACCTATGTGAGCTTGTAGAGGGTCGCTGGGATAGCCCACCCCACGACCTTGAAAGGTAGGTGTAAAGTGCACCTACTACCCCCAGAGAGCACAGAATTCCTGATAGGGGGATTCTGCAGGAAGAACAAACACCAGCAATGAACTACAGTGGCTTTCCAGACCTGAGTACCTGTAAGACAAGGGGACAAAGTCCAATAGTCACGACAGTGTCAAGAGTGGGCAGGAGCCCAGGAAATGCCAGCTGAGGGTGCAAGGAAGCTGCCACCTGTTGGAAGAAGCTTGGAGTTCTGCAAGAAAGAAGAGAGCTAGGAACTTCTCCTTTGGAGGATGGATGTCCCACGTCGCGATGAAGCTTGCAGAGGTGTTCCCACGCAGAAAGACCGCAAACAAGCCTTGCTAGCTGCAAGGGTCGCGGTAGATTTTTTTGGGTGCTGCTGTGGCCCAGGAGGGACCAGGATGTCGCCACTTGGAGAAGGAGACAGCAAGTCAGGGAGCCCTCATATAAAGCAGGCAGCACCCACAGAAGTACCTGAACAGGCACTTGGAAGAAAAGTGAACCGGAGTCCACCCAAAGTCACAAAAGGGAGTCCCACGACGCGGGAGGACAACTCAGAAGGTTGTGCACTGCAGGTTACAGTGTCGGGGACCCAGGCTTGGCTGTGCACAAAGGAAATCCTGGAAGAGTGCACAGGAGCCGGAGCAGCTGCAAATCACGCGGTACCCAGCAATGCAGTCTAGCATTGGGAGGCAAGGACTTACCTCCACCAAACTTGGACTGAAGAGTCACTGGACTGTGGGAGTTACTTGGACAGAGTTGCTGAGTTCCAGGGACCACGCTCGTCGTGCTGAGAGGGGACCCAGAGGACCAGTGATGCAGTCTTTTGGTGCCTGCGGTTGCAGGGGGAAGATTCCGTCGACCCACGGGAGATTTCTTCAGAGCTCCTGGTGCAGGGAAGAGGCAGGCTGCCCCCAGAGCATGCACCACCTGGAAACAGTCGAGAAAGCCGGCAGGATGAAGTGATACAAGGTTGCTAGTAGTCGTCTTGCTACTTTGTTGCGGTTTTGCAGGCGTCCTGAGCAGTCAGCGGTCGATCCTTTGGCAGAAGGTGAAGAGGGAAATGCAGAGGAACTCTGGTGAGCTCCTGCATTCGTTATCTGAAGAATTCCCCAAAGCAGAGACCCTAAATAGCCATAAAAGGAGGTTTGGCTACCAAGGAAGGAGGATTGGCTACCAAGACAGGTAAGAGCCTATCTGAAGGAGCCTCTGACATCACCTGCTGGCACTGGCCACTCAGAGCAGTCGAGTGTGCCACAAACACCTCTGTTTCCAAGATGGCAGAGGTCTGGGACACACTGGGGGGCTCTGGGCACCTCCCCTGGGAGGTGCAGGTCAGGGGAGTGGTCACTCCCCTTTCCTTTGTCCAGTTTCATGCCAGAGCAGGGCTGGGGGATCCCTGAACCAGTGTAGACTGGCTTATGCAGAGATGGGCACCATCTGTGCCCATCAAAGCATTTCCAGAGGCTGGGGGAGGCTACTCCTCCCCAGCCCTCACACCTATTTCCAAAGGAAGAGGGTGTTACACCCTCTCTCAGAGGAAGACCTTTGTTCTGCCTTCCTGGGCCAGGGCTGCCTGGACCCCAGGAGGGCAGAAACCTGTCTGAGGGGTTGGCAGCAGCAGCAGCTGCAGTGGAGACCCCGGAAAGGCAGTTTGGCAGTACCCGGGTTCTGTGCTAGAGACCTGGGGGATCATGGAATTGTCCCCCCATGCCAGAATGGCATTGGGGGGACAATTCCATGATTGTAGACATGTTACATGGCCATGTTCGGAGTTACCATTGTGAAGCTGTACATAGGTAGTGACCTATGTACAGTGCACGCTTGAAAATGATGTCGCCGCACTCACAAAGTAAGGGGAATTTGCCCTGAACGATGTGGGGGCACCTTGGCTAGTGCCAGGGTGCCCACACACTAAGTAACTTTGCACCCAGCCTTCACCAGGTGAAGGTTAGACATATAGGTGACTTATACGTTACTTAAGTGCAGTGGTAAATGGCTGTGAAATAACGTGGATGTTATTTCACTCAGGCTGCACTGGCAGGCCTGTGTAAGAAATGTCAGAGCTCCCTATGGGTGGCAAAAGAAATGCTTCAGCCCATAGGGATCTCCTGGAACCCCAATACCCTGGGTACCTCAGTACCATATACTAGGGGATTATATGGGTGTACCAGTATGCCAATGTGAATTGGTAAATTTAGTCACTAGCCTGTTAGTGACAAATTTGGAAAGCAGAGAGAGCATAACCACTGAGGTTCTGGTTAGCAGAGCCTCAGTGAGACAGTTAGGCATCACACAGGAAACACATACATATAGGTCACAAACTTATGAGCACTGGGGTCCTGGCTAGCAGGATCCCAGTGACACATAACAACCACACTTACAACATAGGGTTTTTCACTATGAGCACTGGGCCCTGGCTAGCAGGATCCCAGTGAGACAGTGAAAACACCCTGACATATACTCACAAACAGGCCAAAAGTGGGGGTAACAAGGCTAGAAAGAGGCTACTTTCTCACACAACCCCCCCCCCCCCAAACGAAGGACAATAAGGCTAACCTTGGCCAGTTGAATCTTTATTGTCTAAGTGGTGATAAGTGGAGAGTAGCTCTTCAATAGACTGGTTACTCCCTTTATCATCCACTATATGGTTACTTCCCTGTGGGGATGTAAACCACCCTGTTTAAAGGTTTTTAGCTAACCAACAATGTGAAGATATATTCTCAGAGTTCCTATCAGTAGGTTTTAGTTTAGAACAGTGGGAAATATCCACTGGACCTATTTCTAGTGATGAGAATGCCAGACAGGGATGTTGTCTCAGTAAAGCCATAGCTGGGCAAAAACATTGTCCATATGGCTGTAAGAGAGAACAGAGATGCTGTTTCTCTTGTTTTAGAGTGGGGCAGGGATGCTGTCCTATGAGCTCCACACTTGGGCAGGTCTGCTGTCCTAAGTGTTTTGAGGCAGTGCAGGGTTGCTGCACTAAAGTTTCTCTGGGTGGGTTGGAAGGATGCTCCATGTTAACTACAATGGTGGACTTTTTCTCACCAATATTAGTTATCCCACAGAGAGGTACTTCCACCTCAGGGAGTACAGATGTGTCAGTTGATGGTTCCCTTGATACAGGTGCCACCCCAGGAGAGGTTTCTCCTACCACAGGAATGGTATCCTGAATGGCAGGGTGGGTAGGGGATACTGTGATGCCCTTTTTACCTGTTGTTGGAGATGGATCTTGAGTTTTCAGGCCTGTTCCTCTCCTTTGCTTTTTCAATTCAGTAGAAATGAGAGGAAGCAATTCCTCAGGGATACCCAGCATGGCTGTATGGGTACGACACTCTACCTCAGCCCAACCTGAGGTCTCTAGGTCATTACCTAAGAGACAGTCTACAGGTAAGCTAGGTGATACCACCACCTGCTTAGGGCTAGTAACTCCACCCCAACTAAGCTGAACTATAGTTAAGGGAAGAAACTTAGTGGAGTTATGGACATCAATAACCTTGTACTGTTGTCCAATGATGTGTTGCTCAGGAGCCACTAGGTTTTCAGTCACCAAAGTGATACTGGCACCTGTGTCCCTGTAGGCCTGGGCCTCAACACCATTTATTGAAACTGTCTGCCTGTACTTATCCATTGTAAGGGGATAAGCAGCCAGTGTGGCAAGGCCAATGCCACTAGGTGTGACAGAAACTGTCTTGGGACTGACTACCCCAGTTTCTATGATGGACCCATAAGTGAACCAAACTACACCCTTATTTTGACTGTTGCCAGCAGTCCTACCACTACTGCTGGGGGCACTACAGTTTCATGTATTAGTAGTGGTTGGCTCAGTGGGTTTACCTGGACAGGACTTATCCTCTTACCAATGGCCTTTATTTTTACACACATAGCAACAAGGCTTTTTAATTTGTGTATGTTGTGAAGAAGAGGAAGAATTTGATTTATCCCCACCCCCTGAAGAGTGTTTAGGATGTGAAGAAGGATCTTTGGTTTTACCCGTATCCCCATGCTTATCCTGAGATTTCTCACCATCTTTCTTCTTGCCATCCTTGTCACCCCCTGTATGAACTTTTCTGTTCACTCTTGTTCTGACCCATTTGTCTGCCTTCTTTCCCAATTCTTGGGGAGAGGTCAGATCTGAGTCCACTAGATATTGGTGTAACAAGTCATATCACAGTTATTCAGAATATGCTCTCTCAGAATAAGATTATACAGGCTTTCATACTCAGAAACTTTACTGCCATGTAACCACCCTTCCAAGGCTTTCACTGAACAGTCAACAAAGTCTATCCAGTCTTGTGAGGACTCTTTTCTGGTGTCTCTGAATTTAATCCTGTATTGTTCAGTGGTTAAGCCAAATCCATCCAAGAGTGCATCCTTCAAAACTGCAAAATTGTTAGCATCACTTTCTCTAACAGTAAGGAGCCTATCCCTACCCTTTCCATTGAAAGATAGCCACAATATAGCAGCCCACTGCCTTTGAGGGACCCCCTGTACCATACAGACCCCCTCTCAAGTGCAGCAAACCACTTGTTGATGTCATCCCCCTCCTTGTAAGGGGGGACTATCTTGTGCAGATTCCTGGAATCATGCTCTCTAACAGGGTTACTATCAGGAATACTGCTGCTGCCACCATGGGGTCCAAACCCCAATCTCTTTCTCTCCTTCTCCAGGTCTAGGGATTCCCTATCTAAGACCAGCTGTTGCTGTTTAAGCTTCAGTCTGGTCTCTTCAACCCTCAACTTTTTGAGTTCCCTTTCTAACATGTTGTCTTCAGGGTGGGTGGGTTGGGAATGCTTGGACACAGAAGATAAATTGGAAACAACAGAGGGAGATCTGTCCCTAACTGACTTAACCCTAATAACCTGGCCTCCAGGAATAAAGATACCCCTACTATGATGGGAACCTCCATTACTACCAGCATTACTAGGTGGCCTGCTAAGGGGCAGATTTGGAACAGAACCCTCCCCACCTCCCTCAAGGAGATCCCCTGAGTCAGAATGGGAGCCTTCTATTAACCTCTCATTTGAAGTGCCTGCTTGGGACTCATCATTCACAATAAGCATGTTTTATAGAAACTCTTTTGTGGGGTTCTTTCCTATCACTAAACCTCTATCTAAGCAGAGACTCCTTAGGCTCTTGTAATTCAAATTGTCATAAGTAATATTGACCATTTTAAGAGCAGTCTCTACATCAGACATGATAGCAAAAGGTTTAGAGACAGTGAGAAGGAAGAAAAAGTTTCAGAACTTTTTAAAGAACAGAGAAAAAAACTTTTTCTAACTTTTTAGAAACTTTTAGAAATTTTAGAAAACTTTTCAGAACTTTGTAAAAAGTTTGAGAGAGGAAAAGCAACACTTTTTGGTTAGGTGTACATACACTGAACTTGTTTTGTATATTATTCTCTTATGAAAAGTACACAATGACAAAGTGGTAAGTAGTTACAAGTACGTATCCCACCGCTGCACAACCAATGTAGGAGGCTGGCCTGGCTTGTAGTGGGTACCAGAGGTACTTACACCTTGTGCTAGGTCCAGTTATCCCTTACTAGCGTAGAAGAGGTGTTTCTAGCAGCTTAGGCTGATAGAAGGTAGCTATGGCAAAGCAGCTTAGGCTAAACTAGGAGACATGTAAAGCTCCTACTTTAGCACTGGTGTCATATGCACAATATCATAAGAAAACACAATACACAGAAGTACTAAAAATAAAGGTACTTTATTTTTATGACAATATGCCAAAAGTATCGCAGTGAGTACCCTCAGTATGAGGATAAGTTATATACACAAGATATATGTACACAACCCAAAATTATGCAGTTAATAGCAAGAAAAGTAATGCAAGCAGTGTAAAGTTACAATAGATTGCAATAGGAGCACATAGGTATAGGGGCAACACAAACCATATACTCCAAAAGTGGAATGCAAACCACGAATGGACCCCAAACCTATGTGAGCTTGTAGAGGGTCGCTGGGAAAGCCCACCCCACAACCTTGAAAGGTAGGTGTAAAGTGCACCTACTACCCCCAGAGAGCACAGAATTCCTGTTAGGGGGATTCTGCAGGAAGAACAAACACCAGCAATGAACTACAGTGGCTTTCCAGACCTGAGTACCTGTAAGACAAGGGGACAAAGTCCAATAGTCACGACAGTGTCAAGAGTGGGCAGGAGCCCAGGAAATGCCAGCTGAGGGTGCAAGGAAGCTGCCACCTGTTGGAAGAAGCTTGGAGTTCTGCAAGAAAGAAGAGAGCTAGGAACTTCTCCTTTGGAGGATGGATGTCCCACGTCGCGATGAAGCTTGCAGAGGTGTTCCCACGCAGAAAGACCGCAAACAAGCCTTGCTAGCTGCAAGGGTCACAGTAGATTTTTTTGGGTGCTGCTGTGGCCCAGGAGGGACCAGGATGTCGCCACTTGGAGAAGGAGACAGCAAGTCAGGGAGCCCTCATATAAAGCAGGCAGCACCCACAGAAGTACCTGAACAGGCACTTGGAAGAAAAGTGAACCGGAGTCCACCCAAAGTCACAAAAGGGAGTCCCACGACGTGGGAGGACAACTCAGAAGGTTGTGCACTGCAGGTTAGAGTGTCGGGACCCAGGCTTGGCTGTGCACAAAGGAAATCCTGGAAGAGTGCACAGGAGCCGGAGCAGCTGCAAATCACGCGGTACCCAGCAATGCAGTCTAGCATTGGGAGGCAAGGACTTACCTCCACCAAACTTGGACTGAAGAGTCACTGGACTGTGGGAGTTACTTGGACAGAGTTGCTGAGTTCCAGGGACCACGCTCGTCGTGCTGAGAGGGGACACAGAGGACCAGTGATGCAGTCTTTTGGTGCCTGCGGTTGCAGGGGGAAGATTCCGTCGACCCACGGGAGATTTCTTCAGAGCTCCTGGTGCAGGGAGGAGGCAGGCTGCCCCCAGAGCATGCACCACCTGGAAACAGTCGAGAAAGCCGGCAGGATGAAGTGATACAAGGTTGCTAGTAGTCGTCTTGCTACTTTGTTGCGGTTTTGCGGGCGTCCTGAGCAGTCAGCGGTCGATCCTTTGGCAGAAGGTGAAGAGGGAAATGCAGAGGAACTCTGGTGAGCTCCTGCATTCGTTATCTGAAGAATTCCCCAAAGCAGAGACCCTAAATAGCCAGAAAAGGAGGTTTGGCTACCAAGGAAGGAGGATTGGCTACCAAGACAGGTAAGAGCCTATCTGAAGGAGCCTCTGACATCACCTGCTGGCACTGGCCACTCAGAGCAGTCGAGTGTGCCACAAACACCTCTGTTTCCAAGATGGCAGAGGTCTGGGACACACTGGGGGGCTCTGGGCACCTCCCCTGGGAGGTGCAGGTCAGGGGAGTGGTCACTCCCCTTTCCTTTGTCCAGTTTCATGCCAGAGCAGGGCTGGGGGATCCCTGAACCGGTGTAGACCGGCTTATGCAGAGATGGGCACCATCTGTGCCCATCAAAGCATTTCCAGAGGCTGGGGGAGGCTACTCCTCCCCAGCCCTCACACCTATTTCCAAAAGAAGAGGGTGTTACACCCTCTCTCAGATGAAGACCTTTGTTCTGCCTTCCTGGGCCAGGGCTGCCTGGACCCCAGGAGGGCAGAAACCTGTCTGAGGGGTTGGCAGCAGCAGCAGCTGCAGTGGAGACCCCGGAAAGGCAGTTTGGCAGTACCCGGGTTCTGTGCTAGAGACCTGGGGGATCATGGAATTGTCCCCCCATGCCAGAATGGCATTGGGGGGACAATTCCATGATTGTAGACATGTTACATGGCCATGTTCGGAGTTACCATTGTGAAGCTGTACATAGGTAGTGACCTATGTACAGTGCACGCTTGAAAATGTTGTCGCCGCACTCACAAAGTAAGGGGAATTTGCCCTGAACGATGTGGGGGCACCTTGGCTAGTGCCAGGGTGCCCACACACTAAGTAACTTTGCACCCAACCTTCACCAGGTGAAGGTTAGACATATAGGTGACTTATACGTTACTTAAGTGCAGTGGTAAATGGCTGTGAAATAACGTGGATGTTATTTCACTCAGGCTGCACTGGCAGGCCTGTGTAAGAAATGTCAGAGCTCCCTATGGGTGGCAAAAGAAATGCTTCAGCCCATAGGGATCTCCTGGAACCCCAATACCCTGGGTACCTCAGTACCATATACTAGGGGATTATATGGGTGTACCAGTATGCCAATGTGAATTGGTAAATTTAGTCACTAGCCTGTTAGTGACAAATTTGGAAAGCAGAGAGAGCATAACCACTGAGGTTCTGGTTAGCAGAGCCTCAGTGAGACAGTTCGGCATCACACAGGAAACACATACATATAGGTCACAAACTTATGAGCACTGGGGTCCTGGCTAGCAGGATCCCAGTGACACATAACAACCACACTTACAACATAGGGTTTTTCACTATGAGCACTGGCTAGCAGGATCCCAGTGAGACAGTGAAAACACCCTGACATATACTCACAAACAGGCCAAAAGTGGGGGTAACAAGGCTAGAAAGAGGCTACTTTCTCACACAACCCCCCCCCCCCCCAAACGAAGGACAATAAGGCTAACCTTGGCCAGTTGAATCTTTATTGTCTAAGTGGTGATAAGTGGAGAGTAGCTCTGCAATAGACTGGTTACTCCCTTTATCATCCACTATATGGTTACTTCCCTGTGGGGATGTAAACCACCCTGTTTAAAGGTTTTTAGCTAACCAACAATGTGAAGATATATTCTCAGAGTTCCTATCAGTAAGTTTTAGTTTAGAACAGTGGGAAATATCCACTGGACCTATTTCTAGTGATGAGAATGCCAGACAGGGATGCTGTCTCAGTAAAGCCATAGCTGGGCAAAAACATTGTCCATATGGCTGTAAGAGAGAACAGAGATGCTGTTTCTCTTGTTTTAGAGTGGGGCAGGGATGCGGTCCTATGAGCTCCACACTTGGGCAGGTCTGCTGTCCTAAGTGTTTTGAGGCAGTGCAGGGTTGCTGCACTAAAGTTTCTCTGGGTGGGTTGGAAGGATGCTCCATGTTAACTACAATGGTGGACTTTTTCTCACCAATATTAGTTATCCCACAGAGAGGTACTTCCACCTCAGGGAGTACAGATGTGTCAGTTGATGATTCCCTTGATACAGGTGCCACCCCAGGAGAGGTTTCTCCTACCACAGGAATGGTATCCTGAATGGCAGGGTGGGTAGGGGATACTGTGATGCCCTTTTTACCTGTTGTTGGAGAAGGATCCTGAGTTTTCAGGCCTGTTCCTCTCCTTTTCTTTTTCAATTCAGTAGAAATGAGAGGAAGCAATTCCTCAGGGATACCCAGCATGGCTGTATGGGTACGACACTCTACCTCAGCCCAACCTGAGGTCTCTAGGTCATTACCTAAGAGACAGTCTACAGGTAAGCTAGGTGATACCACCACCTGCTTAGGGCTAGTAACTCCACCCCAACTAAGCTGAACTATAGTTAAGGGAAGAAACTTAGTGGAGTTATGGACATCAATAACCTTGTACTGTTGTCCAATGATGTGTGGCTCAGGAGCCACTAGGTTTTCAGTCACCAAAGTGATACTGGCACCTGTGTCCCTGTAGGCCTGGGCCTCAACACCATTTATTGAAACTGTCTGCCTGTACTTATCCATTGTAAGGGGATAAGCAGCCAGTTTGGCAAGGCCAATGCCACTAGGTGTGACAGAAACTGTCTTGGGACTGACTACCCCAGTTTCTATGATGGACCCATAAGTGAACCAAACTACACCCTTATTTTGACTGTTGCCAGCAGTCTCACCACTATTACCACTACTGCTGGGGGCACTACAGTTTCATGTATTAGTAGTGGTTGGCTCAGTGGGTTTACCTGGACAGGACTTATCCTCTTACCAATGGCCTTTATTTTTACACACATAGCAACAAGGCTTTTTAATTTGTGTATGTTGTGAAGAAGAGGAAGAATTTGATTTATCCCCACCCCCTGAAGAGTGTTTAGGATGTGAAGAAGGATCTTTGGTTTTACCCGTATCCCCATGCTTATCCTGAGATTTCTCACCATCTTTCTTCTTGCCATCCTTGTCACCCCCTGTATGAACCTTTCTGTTCACTCTTGTTCTGACCCATTTGTCTGCCTTCTTTCCCAATTCTTGGGGAGAGGTCAGATCTGAGTCCACTAGATATTGGTGTAACAAGTCATATCACAGTTATTCAGAATATGCTCTCTCAGAATAAGATTATACAGGCTTTCATACTCAGAAACTTTACTGCCATGTAACCACCCTTCCAAGGCTTTCACTGAACAGTCAACAAAGTCTATCCAGTCTTGTGAGGACTCTTTTCTGGTGTCTCTGAATTTAATCCTGTATTGTTCAGTGGTTAAGCCAAATCCATCCAAGAGTGCATCCTTCAAAACTGCAAAATTGTTAGCATCACTTTCTCTAACAGTAAGGAGCCTATCCCTACCCTTTCCATTGAAAGATAGCCACAATATAGCAGCCCACTGCCTTTGAGGGACCCCCTGTACCATACAGACCCTCTCAAGTGCAGCAAACCACTTGTTGATGTCATCCCCCTCCTTGTAAGGGGGGACTATCTTGTGCAGATTCCTGGAATCATGCTCTCTAACAGGGTTACTATCAGGAATACTGCTGCTGCCACCATGGGGTCCAAACCCCAATCTCTGTCTCTCCTTCTCCAGGTCTAGGGATTCCCTATCTAAGGCCAGCTGTTGCTGTTTAAGCTTCAGTCTGGTCTCTTCAACCCTCAACTTTTTGAGTTCCCTTTCTAACATGTTGTCTTCAGGGTGGGTGGGTTGGGAATGCTTGGACACAGAAGATAAATTGGAAACAACAGAGGGAGATCTGTCCCTAACTGACTTAACCCTAATAACCTGGCCTCCAGGAATAAAGATACCCCTACTATGATGGGAACCTCCATTACTACCAGCATTACTAGGTGGCCTGCTAAGGGACAGATTTGGAACAGAACCCTCCCCACCTCCCTCAAGGAGATCCCCTGAGTCAGAATGGGAGCCTTCTATTAACCTCTCATTTGAAGTGCCTGCTTGGGACTCATCATTCACAATAAGCATGTTTTATAGAAACTCATTTGTGGGGTTCTTTCCTATCACTAAACCTCTATCTAAGCAGAGACTCCTTAGGCTCTTGTAATTCAAATTGTCATAAGTAATATTGATCATTTTAGGAGCAGTCTCTACATCAGACATGATAGCAAAAGGTTTAGAGACAGTGAGAAGGAAGAAAAAGTTTCAGAACTTTTTAAAGAACAGAGAAAAAAAAGTTTTCTAACTTTTTAGAAACTTTTAGAAATTTTAGAAAACTTTTCAGAACTTTGTAAAAAGTTTGAGAGAGGAAAAGCAACACTTTTTGGTTCGGTGTACATACACTGAACTTGTTTTGTATATTATTCTCTTATGAAAAGTACACAATGACAAAGTGGTAAGTAGTTACAAGTACGTATCCCACCGCTGCACAACCAATGTAGGAGGCTGGCCTGGCTTGTAGTGGGTACCAGAGGTACTTACACCTTGTGCTAGGTCCCGTTATCCCTTATTAGCGTAGAAGAGGTGTTTCTAGCAGCTTAGGCTGATAGAAGGTAGCTATGGCAAAGCAGCTTAGGCTAAACTAGGAGACATGTAAAGCTCCTACTATAGCACTGGTGTCATATGCACAATATCATAAGAAAAAACAATACACAGAAGTACTAAAAATAAAGGTACTTTATTTTTATGACAATATGCCAAAAGTATCTCAGTGAGTACCCTCAGTATGAGGATAAGTTACATACACAAGATATATGTACACAACCCAAAATTATGCAGTTAATAGCAAGAAAAGTAATGCAAGCAGTGTAAAGTTACAATAGATTGCAATAGGAGCACATAGGTATAGGGGCAACACAAACCATATACTCCAAAAGTGGAATGCGAACCACGAATGGACCCCAAACCTATGTGAGCTTGTAGAGGGTCGCTGGGTTAGCCCACCCGACAACTCTGAAAGGTAGGTGTAAAGTGCACCTACTACCCCCAGAGAGCACAGAATTCCAGATAGGGGGATTCTGCAGGAAGAACAAACACCAGCAATGAACTACAGTGGCTTTCCGGACCTGAGTACCTGTAAGACAAGGGGACAAAGTCCAATAGTCGCGACAGTGTCAAGAGTGGGCAGGAGCCCAGGAAATGCCAGCTGAGGGTGCAAGGAAGCTGCCACCTGTTGGAAGAAGCTTGGAGTGCTGCAAGAAAGAAGAGAGCTAGGAACTTCTCCTTTGGAGGATGGATGTCCCACGTCGCGATGAAGCTTGCAGAGGTGTTCCCACGCAGAAAGACCGCAAACAAGCCTTGCTAGCTGCAAGGGTCGCAGTAGATTTTTTTGGGTGCTGCTGTGGCCCAGGAGGGACCAGGATGTCGCCACTTGGAGAAGGAGACAGAGGGGGCACCCAGCAAGTCAGGGAGCCCTCATATAAAGCAGGCAGCACCCACAGAAGTACCTGAACAGGCACTTGGAAGAAAAGTGAACCGGAGTCCACCCAAAGTCACAAAAGGGAGTCCCACGACGCCGGAGGACAACTCAGAAGGTTGTGCACTGCAGGTTAGAGTGTCGGGGACCCAGGCTTGGCTGTGCACGAAGGAAATCCTGGAAGAGTGCACAGGAGCCGGAGCAGCTGCAAATCACGCGGTACTCAGCAATGCAGTCTAGCATTGGGAGGCAAGGACTTACCTCCACCAAACTTGGACTGAAGAGTCACTGGACTGTGGGAGTTACTTGGACAGAGTTGCTGAGTTCCAGGGACCACGCTCGTCGTGCTGAGAGGGGACCCAGAGGACCAGTGATGCAGTCTTTTGGTGCCTGCGGTTGCAGGGGGAAGATTCCGTCGACCCACGGGAGATTTCTTCAGAGCTCCTGGTGCAGGGAGGAGGCAGGCTGCCCCCAGAGCATGCACCACCTGGAAACAGTCGAGAAAGCCGTCAGGATGAAGTGATACAAGGTTGCTAGTAGTCGTCTTGCTACTTTGTTGCGGTTTTGCAGGCGTCCTGAGCAGTCAGCGGTCGATCCTTTGGCAGAAGGTGAAGAGGGAAATGCAGAGGAACTCTGGTGAGCTCCTGCATTCGTTATCTGAAGAATTCCCCAAAGCAGAGACCCTAAATAGCCAGAAAAGGAGGTTTGGCTACCAAGGAAGGAGGATTGGCTACCAAGAGAGGTAAGAGCCTATCAGAAGGAGCCTCTGACATCACCTGCTGGCACTGGCCACTCAGAGCAGTCCAGTGTGCCACAAACACCTCTGTTTCCAAGATGGCAGAGGTCTGGGACACACTGGGGGGCTCTGGGCACCTCCCCTGGGAGGTGCAGGTCAGGGGAGTGGTCACTCCCCTTTCCTTTGTCCAGTTTCATGCCAGAGCAGGGCTGGGGGATCCCTGAACCGGTGTAGACTGGCTTATGCAGAGATGGGCACCATCTGTGCCCATCAAAGCATTTCCAGAGGCTGGGGGAGGCTACTCCTCCCCAGCCCTCACACCTATTTCCAAAGGAAAAGGGTGTTACACCCTCTCTCAGAGGAAGTCCTTTGTTCTGCCTTCCTGGGCCAGGGCTGCCTGGACCCCAGGAGGGCAGAAACCTGTCTGAGGGGTTGGCAGCAGCAGCAGCTGCAGTGGAGACCCCGGAAAGGCAGTTTGGCAGTACCCGGGTTCTGTGCTAGAGACCTGGGGGATCATGGAATTGTCTCCCCATGCCAGAATGGCATTGGGGGGACAATTCCATGATCGTAGACATGTTACATGGCCATGTTCGGAGTTACCATTGTGAAGCTGTACATAGGTAGTGACCTATGTACAGTGCACGCATGAAAATGATGTCCACGCACTCACAAAGTCAGGGGAATTTGCCCTGAACGATGTGGGGGCACCTTGGCTAGTGCCAGGGTGCCCACACACTAAGTAACTTTGCACCCAACCTTCACCAGGTGAAGGTTAGACATATAGGTGACTTATACGTTACTTAAGTGCAGTGGTAAATGGCTGTGAAATAACGTGGATGCACTGGCAGGCCTGTGTAAGAATTGTCAGAGCTCCCTATGGGTGGCAAAAGAAATGCTTCAGCCCATAGGGATCTCCTGGAACCCCAATACCCTGGGTACCTCAGTACCATATACTAGGGGATTATATGGGTGTACCAGTATGCCAATGTGAATTGGTAAATTTAGTCACTAGCCTGTTAGTGACAAATTTGGAAAGCAGAGAGAGCATAACCACTGAGGTTCTGGTTAGCAGAGCCTCAGTGAGACAGTTCGGCATCACACAGGAAACACATACATATTGGTCACAAACTTATGAGCACTGGGGTCCTGGCTAGCAGGATCCCAGTGACACATAACAACCACACTTACAACATAGGGTTTTTCAGTATGAGCACTGGGCCCTGGCTAGCAGGATCCCAGTGAGACAGTGAAAACACCCTGACATATACTCACAAACAGGCCAAAAGTGGGGGTAACAAGGCTAGAAAGAGGCTACTTTCTCACACAACCCCCCCCCCCCCCAAACGAAGGACAATAAGGCTAACCTTGGCCAGTTGAATCTTTATTGTCTAAGTGGTGATAAGTGGAGAGTAGCTCTGCAATAGACTGGTTACTCCCTTTATCATCCACTATATGGTTACTTCCCTGTGGGGATGTAAACCACCCTGTTTAAAGGTTTTTAGCTAACCAACAATGTGAAGATATATTCTCAGAGTTCCTATCAGTAGGTTTTAGTTTAGAACAGTGGGAAATATCCACTGGACCTATTTCTAGTGATGAGAATGCCAGACAGGGATGCTGTCTCAGTAAAGCCATAGCTGGGCAAAAACATTGTCCATATGGCTGTAAGAGAGAACAGAGATGCTGTTTCTCTTGTTTTAGAGTGGGGCAGGGATGCTGTCCTAGAGCTCCACACTTGGGCAGGTCTGCTGTCCTAAGTGTTTTGAGGCAGTGCAGGGTTGCTGCACTAAAGTTTCTCTGGGTGGGTTGGAAGGATGCTCCATGTTAACTACAATGGTGGACTTTTTCTCACCAATATTAGTTATCCCACAGAGAGGTACTTCCACCTTAGGGAGTACAGATGTGTCAGTTGATGGTTCCCTTGATACAGGTGCCACCCCAGGAGAGGTTTCTCCTACCACAGGAATGGTATCCTGAATGGCAGGGTGGGTAGGGGATACTGTGATGCCCTTTTTACCTGTTGTTGGAGAAGGATCCTGAGTTTTCAGGCCTGTTCCTCTCCTTTGCTTTTTCAATTCAGTAGAAATGAGAGGAAGCAATTCCTCAGGGATACCCAGCATGGCTGTATGGGTACGACACTCTACCTCAGCCCAACCTGAGGTCTCTAGGTCATTACCTAAGAGACAGTCTACAGGTAAGCTAGGTGATACCACCACCTGCTTAGGGCTAGTAACTCCACCCCAACTAAGCTGAACTATAGTTAAGGGAAGAAACTTAGTGGAGTTATGGACATCAATAACCTTGTACTGTTGTCCAATGATGTGTTGCTCAGGAGCCACTAGGTTTTCAGTCACCAAAGTGATACTGGCACCTGTGTCCCTGTAGGCCTGGGCCTCAACACCATTTATTGAAACTGTCTGCCTGTACTTATCCATTGTAAGGGGATAAGCAGCCAGTGTGGCAAGGCCAATGCCACTAGGTGTGACAGAAACTGTCTTGGGACTGACTACCCCAGTTTCTATGATGGACCCATAAGTGAACCAAACTACACCCTTATTTTGACTGTTGCCAGCAGTCCCACCACTATTACCACTACTGCTGGGGGCACTACAGTTTCATGTATTAGTAGTGGTTGGCTCAGTGGGTTTACCTGGACAGGACTTATCCTCTTACCAATGGCCTTTATTTTTACACACATAGCAACAAGGCTTTTTAATTTGTGTATGTTGTGAAGAAGAGGAAGAATTTGATTTATCCCCACCCCCTGAAGAGTGTTTAGGATGTGAAGAAGGATCTTTGGTTTTACCCGTATCCCCATGCTTATCCTGAGATTTCTCACCATCTTTCTTCTTGCCATCCTTGTCACCCCCTGTATGAACTTTTCTGTTCACTCTAGTTCTGACCCATTTGTCTGCCTTCTTTCCCAATTCTTGGGGAGAGGTCAGATCTGAGTCCACTAGATATTGGTGTAACAAGTCATATCACAGTTATTCAGAATATGCTCTCTCAGAATAAGATTATACAGGCTTTCATACTCAGAAACTTTACTGCCATGTAACCACCCTTCCAAGGCTTTCACTGAACAGTCAACAAAGTCTATCCAGTCTTGTGAGGACTCTTTTCTGGTGTCTCTGAATTTAATCCTGTATTGTTCAGTGGTTAAGCCAAATCCATCCAAGAGTGCATCCTTCAAAACTGCAAAATTGTTAGCATCACTTTCTCTAACAGTAAGGAGCCTATCCCTACCCTTTCCATTGAAAGATAGCCACAATATAGCAGCCCACTGCCTTTGAGGGACCCCCTGTACCATACAGACCCTCTCAAGTGCAGCAAACCACTTGTTGATGTCATCCCCCTCCTTGTAAGGGGGGACTATCTTGTGCAGATTCCTGGAATCATGCTCTCTAACAGGGTTACTATCAGGAATACTGCTGCTGCCACCATGGGGTCCAAACCCCAATCTCTGTCTCTCCTTCTCCAGGTCTAGGGATTCCCTATCTAAGGCCAGCTGTTGCTGTTTAAGCTTCAGTCTGGTCTCTTCAACCCTCAACTTTTTGAGTTCCCTTTCTAACATGTTGTCTTCAGGGTGGGTGGGTTGGGAATGCTTGGACACAGAAGATAAATTGGAAACAACAGAGGGAGATCTGTCCCTAACTGACTTAACCCTAATAACCTGGCCTCCAGGAATAAAGATACCCCTACTATGATGGGAACCTCCATTACTACCAGCATTACTAGGTGGCCTGCTAAGGGGCAGATTTGGAACAGAACCCTCCCCACCTCCCTCAAGGAGATCCCCTGAGTCAGAATGGGAGCCTTCTATTAACCTCTCATTTGAAGTGCCTGCTTGGGACTCATCATTCACAATAAGCATGTTTTATAGAAACTCTTTTGTGGGGTTCTTTCCTATCACTAAACCTCTATCTAAGCAGAGACTCCTTAGGCTCTTGTAATTCAAATTGTCATAAGTAATATTGATCATTTTAGGAGCAGTCTCTACATCAGACATGATAGCAAAAGGTTTAGAGACAGTGAGAAGGAAGAAAAAGTTTCAGAACTTTTTAAAGAACAGAGAAAAAAACTTTTTCTAACTTTTTAGAAACTTTTAGAAATTTTAGAAAACTTTTCAGAACTTTTTAAAAAGTTTGAGAGAGGAAAAGCAACACTTTTTGGTTAGGTGTACATACACTGAACTTGTTTTGTATATTATTCTCTTATGAAAAGTACACAATGACAAAGTGGTAAGTAGTTACAAGTACAGTACGTATCCCACCGCTGCACAACCAATGTAGGAGGCTGGCCTGGCTTGTAGTGGGTACCAGAGGTACTTACACCTTGTGCTAGGTCCAGTTATCCCTTATTAGCGTAGAAGAGGTGTTTCTAGCAGCTTAGGCTGATAGAAGGTAGCTATGGCAAAGCAGCTTAGGCTAAACTAGGAGACATGTAAAGCTCCTACTATAGCACTGGTGTCATATGCACAATATCATAAGAAAACACAATACACAGAAGTACTAAAAATAAAGGTACTTTATTTTTATGACAATATGCCAAAAGTATCTCAGTGAGTACCCTCAGTATGAGGATAAGTTATATACACAAGATATATGTACACAACCCAAAATTATGCAGTTAATAGCAAGAAAAGTAATGCAAGCAGTGTAAAGTTACAATAGATTGCAATAGGAGCACATAGGTATAGGGGCAACACAAACCATATACTCCAAAAGTGGAATGCAAACCACAAATGGACCCCAAACCTATGTGAGCTTGCAGAGGGTCGCTGGGATAGCCCACCCCACGACCTTGAAAGGTAGGTGTAAAGTGCACCTACTACCCCCAGAGAGCACAGAATTCCTGATAGGGGGATTCTGCAGGAAGAACAAACACCAGCAATGAACTACAGTGGCTTTCCAGACCTGAGTACCTGTAAGACAAGGGGACAAAGTCCAATAGTCACGACAGTGTCAAGAGTGGGCAGGAGCCCAGGAAATGCCAGCTGAGGGTGCAAGGAAGCTGCCACCTGTTGGAAGAAGCTTGGAGTTCTGCAAGAAAGAAGAGAGCTAGGAACTTCTCCTTTGGAGGATGGATGTCCCACGTCGCGATGAAGCTTGCAGAGGTGTTCCCACGCAGAAAGACCGCAAACAAGCCTTGCTAGCTGCAAGGGTCGCAGAAGATTTTTTTGGGTGCTGCTGTGGCCCAGGAGGGACCAGGATGTCGCCACTTGGAGAAGGAGACAGCAAGTCAGGGAGCCCTCATATAAAGCAGGCAGCACCCACAGAAGTACCTGAACAGGCACTTGGAAGAAAAGTGAACCGGAGTCCACCCAAAGTCACAAAAGGGAGTCCCACGACGCCGGAGGACAACTCAGAAGGTTGTGCACTGCAGGTTAGAGTGTCAGGGACCCAGGCTTGGCTGTGCACGAAGGAAATCCTGGAAGAGTGGACAGGAGCCGGAGCAGCTGCAAATCACACGGTACCCAGCAATGCAGTCTAGCATTGGGAGGCAAGGACTTACCTCCACCAAACTTGGACTGAAGAGTCACTGGACTGTGGGAGTTACTTGGACAGAGTTGCTGAGTTCCAGGGACCACGCTCGTCGTGCTGAGAGGGGACCCAGAGGACCAGTGATGCAGTCTTTTGGTGCCTGCGGTTGCAGGGGGAAGATTCCGTCGACCCACAGGACATTTCTTCAGAGCTCCTGGTGCATGGAGGAGGCAGGCTGACCCCAGAGCATGCACCACCTGGAAACAGTCGAGAAAGCCGGCAGGATGAAGTGATACAAGGTTGCTAGTAGTCGTCTTGCTACTTTGTTGCGGTTTTGCAGGCGTCCTGAGCAGTCAGCGGTCGATCCTTTGGCAGAAGGTGAAGAGGGAAATGCAGAGGAACTCTGGTGAGCTCCTGCATTCGTTATCTGAAGAATTCCCCAAAGCAGAGACCCTAAATAGCCAGAAAAGGAGGTTTGGCTACCAAGGAAGGAGGATTGGCTACCAAGAGAGGTAAGAGCCTATCAGAAGGAGCCTCTGACATCACCTGCTGGCACTGGCCACTCAGAGCAGTCCAGTGTGCAACAAACACCTCTGTTTCCAAGATGGCAGAGGTCTGGGACACACTGGGGGGCTCTGGGAACCTCCCCTGGGAGGTGCAGGTCAGGGGAGTGGTCACTCCCCTTTCCTTTGTCCAGTTTCACGCCAGAGCAGGGCTGGGGGATCCCTGAACCGGTGTAGACTGGCTTATGCAGAGATGGGCACCATCTGTGCCCATCAAAGCATTTCCAGAGGCTGGGGGAGGCTACTCCTCCCCAGCCCTCACACCTATTTCCAAAGGAAGAGGGTGTTACACCCTCTCTCAGAGGAAGTCCTTTGTTCTGCCTTCCTGGGCCAGGGCTGCCTGGACCCCAGGAGGGCAGAAACCTGTCTGAGGGGTTGGCAGCAGCAGCAGCTGCAGTGGAGACCCCGGAAAGGCAGTTTGGCAGTACCCGGGTTCTGTGCTAGAGACATGGGGGATCATGGAATTGTCCCCCCATGCCAGAATGGCATTGGGGGGACAATTCCATGATCGTAGACATGTTACATGGCCATGTTCGGAGTTACCATTGTGAAGCTGTACATAGGTAGTGACCTATGTACAGTGCACGCATGAAAATGATGTCCCCGCACTCACAAAGTCAGGGGAATTTGCCTAAAACGATGTGGGCGCACCTTGGCTAGTGCCAGGGTGCCCACACACTAAGTAACTTTGCACCCAACCTTCACCAGGTGAAGGTTAGACATATAGGTGACTTATACGTTACTTAAGTGCAGTGGTAAATGGCTGTGAAATAACGTGGATGTTATTTCACTCAGGCTGCACTGGCAGGCCTGTGTAAGAATTGTCAGAGCTCCCTATGGGTGCAAAAGAAATGCTTCAGCCCATAGGGATCTCCTGGAACCCCAATACCCTGGGTACCTCAGTACCATATACTAGGCGATTATATGGGTGTACCAGTATGCCAATGTGAATTGGTAAATTTAGTCACTAGCCTGTTAGTGACAAATTTGGAAAGCAGAGAGAGCATAACCACTGAGGTTCTGGTTAGCAGAGCCTCAGTGAGACAGTTAGGCATCACACAGGAAACACATACATATGGGTCACAAACTTATGAGCACTGGGGTCCTGGCTAGCAGGATCCCAGTGACACATAACAACCACACTTACAACATAGGGTTTTTCACTATGAGCACTGGGCCCTGGCTAGCAGGATCCCAGTGAGACAGTGAAAACACCCTGACATATACTCACAAACAGGCCAAAAGTGGGGGTAACAAGGCTAGAAAGAGGCTACTTTCTCACACAACCCCCCCCCCCCCAAACGAAGGACAATAAGGCTAACCTTGGCCAGTTGAATCTTTATTGTCTAAGTGGTGATAAGTGGAGAGTAGCTCTGCAATAGACTGGTTACTCCCTTTATCATCCACTATATGGTTACTTCCCTGTGGGGATGTAAACCACCCTGTTTAAAGGTTTTTAGCTAACCAACAATGTGAAGATATATTCTCAGAGTTCCTATCAGTAGGTTTTAGTTTAGAACAGTGGGAAATATCCACTGGACCTATTTCTAGTGACGAGAATGCCAGACAGGGATGCTGTCTCAGTAAAGCCATAGCTGGGCAAAAACATTGTCCATATGGCTGTAAGAGAGAACAGAGATGCTGTTTCTCTTGTTTTAGAGTGGGGCAGGGATGCTGTCCTATGAGCTCCACACTTGGGCAGGTCTGCTGTCCTAAGTGTTTTGAGGCAGTGCAGAGTTGCTGCACTAAAGTTTCTCTGGGTGGGTTGGAAGGATGCTCCATGTTAACTACAATGGTGGACTTTTTCTCACCAATATTAGTTATCCCACAGAGAGGTACTTCCACCTCAGGGAGTACAGATGTGTCAGCTGATGGTTCCCTTGATACAGGTGCCACCCCAGGAGAGGTTTCTCCTACCACAGGAATGGTATCCTGAATGGCGGGGTGGGTAGGGGATACTGTGATGCCCTTTTTACCTGTTGTTGGAGAAGGATCCTGAGTTTTCAGGCCTGTTCCTCTCCTTTGCTTTTTCAATTCAGTAGAAATGAGAGGAAGCAATTCCTCAGGGATACCCAGCATGGCTGTATGGGTACGACACTCTACCTCAGCCCAACCTGAGGTCTCTAGGTCATTACCTAAGAGACAGTCTACAGGTAAGCTAGGTGATACCACCACCTGCTTAGGGCTAGTAACTCCACCCCAACTAAGCTGAACTATAGTTAAGGGAAGAAACTTAGTGGAGTTATGGACATCAATAACCTTGTACTGTTGTCCAATGATGTGTTGCTCAGGAGCCACTAGGTTTTCAGTCACCAAAGTGATACTGGCACCTGTGTCCCTGTAGGCCTGGGCCTCAACACCATTTATTGAAACTGTCTGCCTGTACTTATCCATTGTAAGGGGATAAGCAGCCAGTGTGGCAAGGCCAATGCCACTAGGTGTGACAGAAACTGTCTTGGGACTGACTACCACAGTTTCTATGATGGACCCATAAGTGAACCAAACTACACCCTTATTTTGAATGTTGCCAGCAGTCCCACCACTATTACCACTACTGCTGGGGGCACTACAGTTTGATGTATTAGTAGTGGTTGGCTCAGGGGGTTTACCTGGACAGGACTTATCCCCTTACCAATGGCCTTTATTTTTACACACATAGCAACAAGGCTTTTTAATTTGTGTATGTTGTGAAGAAGAGGAAGAATTTGATTTATCCCCACCCCCTGAAGAGTGTTTAGGATGTGAAGAAGGATCTTTGGTTTTACCCGTATCCCCATGCTTATCCTGAGATTTCTCACCATTTTATTTCGTGCCATCCTTGTCACCCCCTGGATGAACTTTTCTGTTCACTCTTGTTCTGACCCATTTGTCTGCCTTCTTTCCCAATTCTTGGGGAGAGGTCAGATCTGAGTCCACTAGATATTGGTGTAACAAGTCATATCACAGTTATTCAGAATATGCTCTCTCAGAATAAGATTATACAGGCTTTCATACTCAGAAACTTTACTGCCATGTAACCACCCTTCCAAGGCTTTCACTGAACAGTCAACAAAGTCTATCCAGTCTTGTGAGGACTCTTTTCTGGTGTCTCTGAATTTAATCCTGTATTGTTCAGTGGTTAAGCCAAATCCATCCAAGAGTGCATCCTTCAAAACTGCAAAATTGTTAGCATCACTTTCTCTAACAGTAAGGAGCCTATCCCTACCCTTTCCATTGAAAGATAGCCACAATATAGCAGCCCACTGCCTTTGAGGGACCCCCTGTACCATACAGACCCTCTCAAGTGCAGCAAACCACTTGTTGATGTCATCCCCCTCCTTGTAAGGGGGGACTATCTTGTGCAGATTCCTGGAATCATGCTCTCTAACAGGGTTACTATCAGGAATACTGCTGCTACCACCATGGGGTCCAAACCCCAATCTCTGTCTCTCCTTCTCCAGGTCTAGGGATTCCCTATCTAAGGCCAGCTGTTGCTGTTTAAGCTTCAGTCTGGTCTCTTCAACCCTCAACTTTTTGAGTTCCCTTTCTAACATGTTGTCTTCAGGGTGGGTGGGTTGGGAATGCTTGGACACAGAAGATAAATTGGAAACAACAGAGGGAGATCTGTCCCTAACTGACTTAACCCTAATAACCTGGCCTCCAGGAATAAAGATACCCCTACTATGATGGGAACCTCCATTACTACCAGCATTACTAGGTGGCCTGCTAAGGGGCAGATTTGGAACAGAACCCTCCCCACCTCCCTCAAGGAGATCCCCTGAGTCAGAATGGGAGCCTTCTATTAACCTCTCATTTGAAGTGCCTGCTTGGGGCTCATCATTCACAATAAGCATGTTTTATAGAAACTCTTTTGTGGGGTTCTTTCCTATCACTAAACCTCTATCTAAGCAGAGACTCCTTAGGCTCTTGTAATTCAAATTGTCATAAGTAATATTGACCATTTTAAGAGCAGTCTCTACATCAGACATGATAGCAAAAGGTTTAGAGACAGTGAGAAGGAAGAAAAAGTTTCAGAACTTTTTAAAGAACAGAGAAAAAACCTTTTTCTAACTTTTTAGAAACTTTTAGAAATTTTAGAAAACTTTTCAGAACTTTGTAAAAAGTTTGAGAGAGGAAAAGCAACACTTTTTGGTTAGGTGTACATACACTGAACTTGTTTTGTATATTATTCTCTTATGAAAAGTACACAATGACAAAGTGGTAAGTAGTTACAAGTACGTATCCCACCGCTGCACAACCAATGTAGGAGGCTGGCCTGGCTTGTAGTGGGTACCAGAGGTACTTACACCTTGTGCTAGGTCCAGTTATCCCTTATTAGTGTAGAAGAGGTGTTTCTAGCAGCTTAGGCTGATAGAAGGTAGCTATGGCAAAGCAGCTTAGGCTAAACTAGGAGACATGTAAAGCTCCTACTATAGCACTGGTGTCATATGCACAATATCATAAGAAAACATAATACACAGAAGTACTAAAAATAAAGGTAGTTTATTTTTATGACAATATGCCAAAAGTATCTCAGTGAGTACCCTCAGTATGAGGATAAGTTATATACACAAGATATATGTACACAACCCAAAATTATTCAGTTAATAGCAAGAAAAGTACTGCAAGCAGTGTAAAGTTACAACAGATTGCAATAGGAGCACATAGGTATAGGGGCAACACAAACCATATACTTCAAAAGTGGAATGTGAACCACGAATGGACCCCAAACCTATGTGAGCTTGTAGAGGGTCGCTGGGATAGCCCACCCCACAACTCTGAAAGGTAGGTGTAAAGTGCACCTACTACCCCCAGAGAGCACAGAATTCCTGATAGGGGGATTCTGCAGGAAGAACAAACACCAGCAATGAACTACAGTGGCTTTCCGGACCGGAGTACCTGTAAGACAAGGGGACAAAGTCCAATAGTCGCGACAGTGTCAAGAGTGGGCAGGAGCCCAGGAAATGCCAGCTGAGGGTGCAAGGAAGCTGCCACCTGTTGGAAGAAGCTTGGAGTTCTGCAAGAAAGAAGAGAGCTAGGAACTTCTCCTTTGGAGGATGGATGTCCCACGTCGCGATGAAGCTTGCAGAGGTGTTCCCACGCAGAAAGACCGCAAACAAGCCTTGCTAGCTGCAAGGGTCGCAGTAGATTTTTTTGGGTGCTGCTGTGGCCCAGGAGGGACCAGGATGTCGCCACTTGGAGAAGGAGACAGAGGGGGCACCCTACAAGTCAGGGAGCCCTAATATAAAGCAGGCAGCACCCACAGAAGTACCTGAACAGGCACTTGGAAGAAAAGTGAACCGGAGTCCACCCAAAGTCACAAAAGGGAGTCCCACAACGCCGGAGGACAACTCAGAAGGTTGTGCACTGCAGGTTAGAGTGTCGGGGACCCAGGATTGTCTGTGCACGAAGGAAATCCTGGAAGAGTGCACAGGAGCCGGAGCAGCTGCAAATCACGCGGTACTCAGCAATGCAGTCTAGCATTGGGAGGCAAGGACTTACCTCCACCAAACTTGGACTGAAGAGTCACTGGACTGTGGGAGTTACTTGGACAGAGTTGCTGAGTTCCAGGGACCACGCTCGTCGTGCTGAGAGGGGACCCAGAGGACCAGTCATGCAGTCTTTTGGTGCCTGCGGTTGCAGGGGGAAGATTCCGTCGACCCACTGGAGATTTCTTCAGAGCTCCTGGTGCAGGGAGGAGGCAGGCTGCCCCCAGAGCATGCACCACCTGGAAACAGTCGAGAAAGCCGGCAGGATGAAGTGATACAAGGTTGCTAGTAGTCGTCTTGCTACTTTGTTGCGGTTTTGCAGGCGTCCTGAGCAGTCAGCGGTCGATCCTTTGGCAGAAGGTGAAGAGGGAAATGCAGAGGAACTCTGGTGATCTCCTGCATTCGTTACCCGAAGAATTCCCCAAAGCAGAGACTCTAAATAGCCAGAAAAGGAGGTTTGGCTACGAAGGAAGGAGGATTGGCTACCAAGAGAGGTAAGAGCCTATCAGAAGGAGCCTCTGACATCACCTGCTGGCACTGGCCACTCAGAGCAGTCCAGTGTGCCACAAACACCTCTGTTTCCAAGATGGCAGAGGTCTGGGACACACTGGGGGGCTCTGGGAACCTCCCCTGGGAGGTGCAGGTCAGGGGAGTGGTCACTCCCCTTTCCTTTGTCCAGTTTCACGCCAGAGCAGGGCTGGGGGATCCCAGAACCGGTGTAGACTGGCTTATGCAGAGATGGGCACCATCTGTGCCCATCAAAGCATTTCCAGAGGCTGGGGGAGGCTACTCCTCCCCAGCCCTCACACCTATTTCCAAAGGAAGAGGGTGTTACACCCTCTCTCAGAGGAAGTCCTTTGTTCTGCCTTCCTGGGCCAGGGCTGCCTGGACCCCAGGAGGGCAGAAACCTGTCTGAGGGGTTGGCAGCAGCAGCAGCTGCAGTGGAGACCCCGGAAAGGCAGTTTGGCAGTACCCGGGTTCTGTGCTAGAGACCTGGGGGATCATGGAGTTGTCCCCCCATGCCAGAATGGCATTGGGGGGACAATTCCATGATCGTAGACATGTTACATGGCCATGTTCGGAGTTACCATTGTGAAGCTGTACATAGGTAGTGACCTATGTACAGTGCACGCATGAAAATGATGTCCCCGCACTCACAAAGTCAGGGGAATTTGCCCTGAACGATGTGGGGGCACCTTGGCTAGTGCCAGGGTGCCCACACACTAAGTAACTTTGCACCCAACCTTCACCAGGTGAAGGTTAGACATATAGGTGACTTATACGTTACTTAAGTGCAGTGGTAAATGGCTGTGAAATAACGTGGATGTTATTTCACTCAGGCTGCACTGGCAGGCCTGTGTAAGAATTGTCAGAGCTCCCTATGGGTGGCAAAAGAAATGCTTCAGCCCATAGGGATCTCCTGGAACCCCAATACCCTGGGTACCTCAGTACCATATACACTAGGGGATTATATGGGTGTACCAGTATGCCAATGTGAATTGGTAAATTTAGTCACTAGACTGTTAGTGATAAATTTGGAAAGCAGAGAGAGCATAACCACTGAGGTTCTGGTTAGCAGAGCCTCGGTGAGACAGTTAGTCATCACACAGGAAACACATACATATAGGTCACAAACTTATGAGCACTGGGGTCCTGGCTAGCAGGATCCCAGTGACACATAACAACCACACTTACAACATAGGGTTTTTCACTATGTGCACTGGGCCCTGGCTAGCAGGAACCCAGTGAGACAGTGAAAACACCCTGACATATACTCACAAACAGGCAAAAAGTGGGGGTAACAAGGCTAGAAAGAGGCTACTTTCTCACACAACCCCCCCCCCCCAAACGAAGGACAATAAGGCTAACCTTGGCCAGTTGAATCTTTATTGTCTAAGTGGTGATAAGTGGAGAGTAGCTCTGCAATAGACTGGTTACTCCCTTTATCATCCACTATATGGTTACTTCCCTGTGGGGATGTAAACCACCCTGTTTAAAGGTTTTTAGCTAACCAACAATGTGAAGATATATTCTCAGAATTCCTATCAGTAGGTTTTAGTTTAGAACAGTGGGAAATATCCACTGGACCTATTTCTAGTGATGAGAATGCCAGACAGGGATGCTGTCTCAGTAAAGCCATAGCTGGGCAAAAACATTGTCCATATGGCTGTAAGAGAGAACAGAGATGCTGTTTCTCTTGTTTTAGAGTGGGGCAGGGATGCTGTCCTATGAGCTCCACACTTGGGCAGGTCTGCTGTCCTAAGTGTTTTGAGGCAGTGCAGGGTTGCTGCACTAAAGTTTCTCTGGGTGGGTTGGAAGGATGCTCCATGTTAACTACAATGGTGGACTTTTTCTCACCAATATTAGTTATCCCACAGAGAGGTACTTCCACCTCAGGGAGTACAGATGTGTCGGTTGATGGTTCCCTTGATACAGGTGCCACCCCAGGAGAGGTTTCTCCTACCACAGGAATGGTATCCTGAATGGCAGGGTGGGTAGGGGATACTGTGATGCCCTTTTTACCTGTTGTTGGAGAAGGATCCTGAGTTTTCAGGCCTGTTCCTCTCCTTTGCTTTTTCAATTCAGTAGAAATGAGAGGAAGCAATTCCTCAGGGATACCCAGCATGGCTGTATGGGTACGACACTACCTCAGCCCAACCTGAGGTCTCTAGGTCATTACCTAAGAGACAGTCTACAGGTAAGCTAGGTGATACCACCACCTGCCTAGGGCTAGTAACTCCACCCCAACTAAGCTGAACTATAGTTAAGGGAAGAAACTTAGTGGAGTTATGGACATCAATAACCTTGTACTGTTGTCCAATGATGTGTTGCTCAGGAGCCACTAGGTTTTCAGTCACCAAAGTGATACTGGCACCTGTGTCCCTGTAGGCCTGGGCCTCAACACCATTTATTGAAACTGTCTGCCTGTACTTATCCATTGTAAGGGGATAAGCAGCCAGTGTGGCAAGGCCAATGCCACTAGGTGTGACAGAAACTGTCTTGGGACTGACTACCCCAGTTTCTATGATGGACCCATAAGTGAACCAAACTACACCCTTATTTTGACTGTTGCCAGCAGTCCCACCACTATTACCACTACTGCTGGGGGCACTACAGTTTGATGTATTAGTAGTGGTTGGCTCAGGGGGTTTACCTGGACAGGACTTATCCCCTTACCAATGGCCTTTATTTTTACACACATAGCAACAAGGCTTTTTAATTTGTGTATGTTGTGAAGAAGAGGAAGAATTTGATTTATCCCCACCCCCTGAAGAGTGTTTAGGATGTGAAGAAGGATCTTGGTTTTACCCGTATCCCCATGCTTATCCTGAGATTTCTCACCATCTTTCTTCTTGCCATCCTTGTCACCCCCTGTATGAACTTTTCTGTTCACTCTTGTTCTGACCCATTT
This sequence comes from Pleurodeles waltl, assembly GCF_031143425.1. Classification (NCBI taxonomy): domain Eukaryota; kingdom Metazoa; phylum Chordata; class Amphibia; order Caudata; family Salamandridae; genus Pleurodeles; species Pleurodeles waltl. The sequence continues at coordinate 778,552,520 of NC_090448.1, read as the reverse complement.
GTCTGCCTTCTTTCCCAATTCTTGGGGAGAGGTCAGATCTGAGTCCACTAGATATTGGTGTAACAAGTCATATCACAGTTATTCAGAATATGCTCTCTCAGAATAAGATTATACAGGCTTTCATACTCAGAAACTTTACTGCCATGTAACCACCCTTCCAAGGCTTTCACTGAACAGTCAACAAAGTCTATCCAGTCTTGTGAGGACTCTTTTCTGGTGTCTCTGAATTTAATCCTGTATTGTTCAGTGGTTAAGCCAAATCCATCCAAGAGTGCATCCTTCAAAACTGCAAAATTGTTAGCATCACTTTCTCTAACAGTAAGGAGCCTATCCCTACCCTTTCCATTGAAAGATTGCCACAATATAGCAGCCCACTGCCTTTGAGGGACCCCCTGTACCATACAGACCCTCTCAAGTGCAGCAAACCACTTGTTGATGTCATCCCCCTCCTTGTAAGGGGGGACTATCTTGTGCAGATTCCTGGAATCATGCTCTCTAACAGGGTTACTATCAGGAATACTGCTGCTGCCACCATGGGGTCCAAACCCCAATCTCTGTCTCTCCTTCTCCAGGTCTAGGGATTCCCTATCTAAGGCCAGCTGTTGCTGTTTAAGCTTCAGTCTGGTCTCTTCAACCCTCAACTTTTTGAGTTCCCTTTCTAACATATTGTCTTCAGGGTGGGTGGGTTGGGAATGCTTGGACACAGAAGATAAATTGGAAACAACAGAGGGAGATCTGTCCCTAACTGACTTAACCCTAATAACCTGGCCTCCAGGAATAAAGATACCCCTACTATGATGGGAACCTCCATTACTACCAGCATTACTAGGTGGCCTGCTAAGGGGCAGATTTGGAACAGAACCCTCCCCACCTCCCTCAAGGAGATCCCCTGAGTCAGAATGGGAGCCTTCTATTAACCTCTCATTTGAAGTGCCTGCTTGGGACTCATCATTCACAATAAGCATGTTTTATAGAAACTCTTTTGTGGGGTTCTTTCCCATCACTAAACCTCTATCTAAGCAGAGACTCCTTAGGCTCTTGTAATTCAAATTGTCATAAGTAATATTGACCATTTTAAGAGCAGTCTCTACATCAGACATGATAGCAAAAGGTTTAGAGACAGTGAGAAGGAAGAAAAAGTTTCAGAACTTTTTAAAGAACAGAGAAAAAAACTTTTTCTAACTTTTTAGAAACTTTTAGAAATTTTAGAAAACTTTTCAGAACTTTGTAAAAAGTTTGAGAGAGGGAAAGCAACACTTTTTGGTTAGGTGTACATACACTGAACTTGTTTTGTATATTATTCTCTTATGAAAAGTACACAATGACAAAGTGGTAAGTAGTTACAAGTACGTATCCCACCGCTGCACAACCAATGTAGGAGGCTGGCCTGGCTTGTAGTGGGTACCAGAAGTACTTACACCTTGTGCTAGGTCCAGTTATCCCTTATTAGCGTAGAAGAGGTGTTTCTAGCAGCTTAGGCTGATAGAAGGTAGCTATGGCAAAGCAGCTTAGGCTAAACTAGGAGACATGTAAAGCTCCTACTATAGCACTGGTGTCATATGCACAATATCATAAGAAAACACAATACACAGAAGTACTAAAAATAAAGGTACTTTATTTTTATGACAATATGCCAAAAGTATCTCAGTGAGTACCCTCAGTATGAGGATAAGTTATATACACAAGATATATGTACACAACCCAAAATTATGCAGTTAATAGCAAGAAAAGTAATGCAAGCAGTGTAAAGTTACAATAGATTGCAATAGGAGCACATAGGTATAGGGGCAACACAAACCATATACTCCAAAAGTGGAATGCGAACCACGAATGGACCCCAAACCTATGTGAGCTTGTAGAGGGTCGCTGGGATAGCCCACCCCACAACCCTGAAAGGTAGGTGTAAAGTGCACCTACTACCCCCAGAGAGCACAGAATTCCTGATAGGGGGATTCTGCAGGAAGAACAAACACCAGCAATGAACTACAGTGGCTTTCCGGACCTGAGTACCTGTAAGACAAGGGGACAAAGTCCAATAGTCGCGACAGTGTCAAGAGTGGGCAGGAGCCCAGGAAATGCCAGCTGAGGGTGCAAGGAAGCTGCCACCTGTTGGAAGAAGCTTGGAGTTCTGCAAGAAAGAAGAGAGCTAGGAACTTCTCCTTTGGAGGATGGATGTCCCACGTCGCGATGAAGCTTGCAGAGGTGTTCCCACGCAGAAAGACCGCAAACAAGCCTTGCTAGCTGCAAGGGTCACGGTAGATTTTTTTGGGTGCTGCTGTGGCCCAGGAGGGACCAGGATGTTGCCACTTGGAGAAGGAGACAGAGGGGGGACCCAGCAAGTCAGGGAGCCCTCATATAAAGCAGGCAGCACCCACAGAAGTACCTGAACAGGCACTTGGAAGAAAAGTGAACCGGAGTCCACCCAAAGTCACAAAAGGGAGTCCCACGACGCTGGAGGACAACTCAGAAGGTTGTGCACTGCAGGTTAGAGTGTCAGGGACCCAGGCTTGGCTGTGCACAAAGGAAATCCTGGAAGAGTGCACAGGAGCCGGAGCAGCTGCAAATCACGCAGTACCCAGCAATGCAGTCTAGCATTGGGAGGCAAGGACTTACCTCCACCAAACTTGGACTGAAGAGTCACTGGACTGTGGGAGTTACTTGGACAGAGTTGCTGAGTTCCAGGGACCACGCTCGTCGTGCTGAGAGGGGACCCAGAGGACCAGTGATGCAGTCTTTTGGTGCCTGCGGTTGCAGGGGGAAGATTCCGTCGACCCACAGGACATTTCTTCAGAGCTCCTGGTGCAGGGAGGAGGCAGGCTGACCCCAGAGCATGCACCACCTGGAAACAGTCGAGAAAGCCGGCAGGATGAAGTGATACAAGGTTGCTAGTAGTCGTCTTGCTACTTTGTTGCGGTTTTGCAGGCGTCCTGAGCAGTCAGCGGTCGATCCTTTGGCAGAAGGTGAAGAGGGAAATGCAGAGGAACTCTGGTGAGCTCCTGCATTCGTTATCTGAAGAATTCCCCAAAGCAGAGACCCTAAATAGCCAGAAAAGGAGGTTTGGCTACCAAGGAAGGAGGATTGGCTACCAAGAGAGGTAAGAGCCTATCAGAAGGAGCCTCTGACATCACCTGCTGGCACTGGCCACTCAGAGCAGTCCAGTGTGCCACAAACACCTCTGTTTCCAAGATGGCAGAGGTCTGGGACACACTGGGGGGCTCTGGGAACCTCCTCTGGGAGGTGCAGGTCAGGGGAGTGGTCACTCCCCTTTCCTTTGTCCAGTTTCACGCCAGAGCAGGGCTGGGGGATCCCTGAACCGGTGTAGACTGGCTTATGCAGAGATGGGCACCATCTGTGCCCATCAAAGCTTTTCCAGAGGCTGGGGGAGGCTACTCCTCCCCAGCCCTCACACCTATTTCCAAAGGAAGAGGGTGTTACACCCTCTCTCAGAGGAAGTCCTTTGTTCTGCCTTCCTGGGCCAGGGCTGCCTGGACCCCAGGAGGGCAGAAACCTGTCTGAGGGGTTGGCAGCAGCTGCAGTGGAGACCCCGGAAAGGCAGTTTGGCAGTACCCGGGTTCTGTGCTAGAGACATGGGGGATCATGGAATTGTCCCTCCATGCCAGAATGGCATTGGGGGGACAATTCCATGATCGTAGACATGTTACATGGCCATGTTCGGAGTTACCATTGTGAAGCTGTACATAGGTAGTGACCTATGTACAGTGCACGCATGAAAATGATGTCCCCGCACTCACAAAGTCAGGGGAATTTGCCCTGAACGATGTGGGGGCACCTTGGCTAGTGCCAGGGTGCCCACACACTAAGTAACTTTGCACCCAACCTTCACCAGGTGAAGGTTAGACATATAGGTGACTTATACGTTACTTAAGTGCAGTGGTAAATGGCTGTGAAATAACGTGGATGTTATTTCACTCAGGCTGCACTGGCAGGCCTGTGTAAGAATTGTCAGAGCTCCCTATGGGTGGCAAAAGAAATGCTTCAGCCCATAGGGATCTCCTGGAACCCCAATACCCTGGGTACCTCAGTACCATATACCAGGGGATTATATGGGTGTACCAGTATGCCAATGTGAATTGGTAAATTTAGTCACTAGCCTGTTAGTGACAAATTTGGAAAGCAGAGAGAGCATAACCACTGAGGTTCTGGTTAGCAGAGCCTCAGTGAGACAGTTAGGCATCACACAGGAAACACATACATATAGGTCACAAACTTATGAGCACTGGGGTCCTGGCTAGCAGGATCCCAGTGACACATAACAACCACACTTACAACATAGGGTTTTTCACTATGAGCACTGGGCCCTGGCTAGCAGGATCCCAGTGAGACAGTGAAAACACCCTGACATATACTCACAAACAGGCCAAAAGTGGGGGTAACAAGGCTAGAAAGAGGCTACTTTCTCACACAACCCCCCCCCCCCCAAACGAAGGACAATAAGGCTAACCTTGGCCAGTTGAATCTTTATTGTCTAAGTGGTGATAAGTGGAGAGTAGATCTGCAATAGACTGGTTACTCCCTTTATCATCCACTATATGGTTACTTCCCTGTGGGGATGTAAACCACCCTGTTTAAAGGTTTTTAGCTAACCAACAATGTGAAGATATATTCTCAGAGTTCCTATCAGTAGGTTTTAGTTTAGAACAGTGGGAAATATCCACTGGACCTATTTCTAGTGATGAGAATGCCAGACAGGGATGCTGTCTCAGTAAAGCCATAGCTGGGCAAAAACATTGTCCATATGGCTGTAAGAGAGAACAGAGATGCTGTTTCTCTTGTTTTAGAGTGGGGCAGGGATGCTGTCCTATGAGCTCCACACTTGGGCAGGTCTGCTGTCCTAAGTGTTTTGAGGCAGTGCAGGGTTGCTGCACTAAAGTTTCTCTGGGTGGGTTGGAAGGATGCTCCATGTTAACTACAATGGTGGACTTTTTCTCACCAATATTAGTTATCCCACAGAGAGGTACTTCCACCTCAGGGAGTACAGATGTGTCAGTTGATGGTTCCCTTGATACAGGTGCCACCCCAGGAGAGGTTTCTCCTACCACAGGAATGGTATCCTGACTGGCAGGGTGGGTAGGGGATACTGTGATGCCCTTTTTACCTGTTGTTGGAGAAGGATCCTGAGTTTTCAGGCCTGTTCCTCTCCTTTGCTTTTTCAATTCAGTAGAAATGAGAGGAAGCAATTCCTCAGGGATACCCAGCATGGCTGTATGGGTACGACACTCTACCTCAGCCCAACCTGAGGTCTCTAGGTCATTACCTAAGAGACAGTCTACAGGTAAGCTAGGTGATACCACCACCTGCTTAGGGCTAGTAACTCCACCCCAACTAAGCTGAACTATAGTTAAGGGAAGAAACTTAGTGGAGATATGGACATCAATAACCTTGTACTGTTGTCCAATGATGTGTTGCTCAGGAGCCACTAGGTTTTCAGTCACCAAAGTGATACTGGCACCTGAGTCCCTGTAGGCCTGGGCCTCAACACCATTTGTTGAAACTGTCTGCCTGTACTTATCCATTGTAAGGGGATAAGCAGCCAGTGTGGCAAGGCCAATGCCACTAGGTGTGACAGAAACTGTCTTGGGACTGACTACCCCAGTTTCTATGATGGACCCATAAGTGAACCAAACTACACCCTTATTTTGACTGTTGCCAGCAGTCCCACCACTATTACCACTACTGCTGGGGGCACTACAGTTTGATGTATTAGTAGTGGTTGGCTCAGGGGGTTTACCTGGACAGGACTTATCCCCTTACCAATGGCCTTTATTTTTACACACATAGAAACAAGGCTTTTTAATTTGTGTATGTTGTGAAGAAGAGGAAGAATTTGATTTATCCCCACCCCCTGAAGAGTGTTTAGGATGTGAAGAAGGATCTTTGGTTTTACCCGTATCCCCATGCTTATCCTGAGATTTCTCACCATCTTTCTTCTTGCCATCCTTGTCACCCCCTGTATGAACTTTTCTGTTCACTCTTGTTCTGACCCATTTGTCTGCCTTCTTTCCCAATTCTTGGGGAGAGGTCAGATCTGAGTCCACTAGATATTGGTGTAACAAGTCATATCACAGTTATTCAGAATATGCTCTCTCAGAATAAGATTATACAGGCTTTCATACTCAGAAACTTTACTGCCATGTAACCACCCTTCCAAGGCTTTCACTGAACAGTCAACAAAGTCTATCCAGTCTTGTGAGGACTCTTTTCTGGTGTCTCTGAATTTAATCCTGTATTGTTCAGTGGTTAAGCCAAATCCATCCAAGAGTGCATCCTTCAAAACTGCAAAATTGTTAGCATCACTTTCTCTAACAGTAAGGAGTCTATCCCTACCCTTTCCATTGAAAGATAGCCACAATATAGCAGCCCACTGCCTTTGAGGGACACCCTGTACCATACAGACCCTCTCAAGTGCAGCAAACCACTTGTTGAGGTCATCCCCCTCCTTGTAAGGGGGCACTATCTTGTGCAGATTCCTGGAATCATGCTCTCTAACAGGGTTACTATCAGGAATACTGCTGCTGCCACCATGGGGTCCAAACCCCAATCTCTGTCTCTCCTTCTCCAGGTCTAGGGATTCCCTATCTAAGGCCAGCTGTTGCTGTTTAAGCTTCAGTCTGGTCTCTTCAACCCTCAACTTTTTGAGTTCCCTTTCTAACATGTTGTCTTCAGGGTGGGTGGGTTGGGAATGCTTGGACACAGAAGATAAATTGGAAACAACAGAGGGAGATCTGTCCCTAACTGACTTAACCCTAATAACCTGGCCTCCAGGAATAAAGATACCCCTACTATGATGGGAACCTCCATTACTACCAGCATTACTAGGTGGCCTGCTAAGGGGCAGATTTGGAACAGAACCCTCCCCACCTCCCTCAAGGAGATCCCCTGAGTCAGAATGGGAGCCTTCTATTAACCTCTCATTTGAAGTGCCTGCTTGGGACTCATCATTCACAATAAGCATGTTTTATAGAAACTCTTTTGTGGGGTTCTTTCCTATCACTAAACCTCTATCTAAGCAGAGACTCCTTAGGCTCTTGTAATTCAAATTGTCATAAGTAATATTGACCATTTTAAGAGCAGTCTCTACATCAGACATGATAGCAAAAGGTTTAGAGACAGTGAGAAGGAAGAAAAAGTTTCAGAACTTTTTAAAGAACAGAGAAAAAAACTTTTTCTAACTTTTTAGAAACTTTTAGAAATTTTAGAAAACTTTTCAGAACTTTGTAAAAAGTTTGAGAGAGGGAAAGCAACACTTTTTGGTTAGGTGTACATACACTGAACTTGTTTTGTATATTATTCTCTTATGAAAAGTACACAATGACAAAGTGGTAAGTAGTTACAAGTACGTATCCCACCGCTGCACAACCAATGTAGGAGGCTGGCCTGGCTTGTAGTGGGTACCAGAGGTACTTACACCTTGTGCCAGGTCCAGTTATCCCTTATTAGCGTAGAAGAGGTGTTTCTAGCAGCTTAGGCTGATAGAAGGTAGCTATGGCAAAGCAGCTTAGGCTAAACTAGTAGACATGTAAAGCTCCTACTATAGCACTGGTGTCATATGCACAATATCATAAGAAAACACAATACACAGAAGTACTAAAAATAAAGGTACTTTATTTTTATGACAATATGCCAAAAGTATCTCAGTGAGTACCCTCAGTATGAGGATAAGTTATATACACAAGATATATGTACACAACCCAAAATTATGCAGTTAATAGCAAGAAAAGTAATGCAAGCAGTGTAAAGTTACAATAGATTGCAATAGGAGCACATAGGTATAGGGGCAACACAAACCATATACTCCAAAAGTGGAATGCGAACCACGAATGGACCCCAAACCTATGTGAGCTTGTAGAGGGTCGCTGGGATAGCCCACCCCACAACCCTGAAAGGTAGGTGTAAAGTGCACCTACTACCCCCAGAGAGCACAGAATTCCTGATAGGGGGATTCTGCAGGAAGAACAAACACCAGCAATGAACTACAGTGGCTTTCCGGACCTGAGTACCTGTAAGACAAGGGGACAAAGTCCAATAGTCGCGACAGTGTCAAGAGTGGGCAGGAGCCCAGGAAATGCCAGCTGAGGGTGCAAGGAAGCTGCCACCTGTTGGAAGAAGCTTGGAGTTCTGCAAGAAAGAAGAGAGCTAGGAACTTCTCCTTTGGAGGATGGATGTCCCACGTCGCGATGAAGCTTGCAGAGGTGTTCCCACGCAGAAAGACCGCAAACAAGCCTTGCTAGCTGCAAGGGTCATGGTAGATTTTTTTGGGTGCTGCTGTGGCCCAGGAGGGACCAGGATGTCGCCACTTGGAGAAGGAGACAGAGGGGGGACCCAGCAAGTCAGGGAGCCCTCATATAAAGCAGGCAGCACCCACAGAAGTACCTGAACAGGCACTTGGAAGAAAAGTAAACCGGAGTCCACCCAAAGTCACAAAAGGGAGTCCCACGACGTGGGAGGACAACTCAGAAGGTTGTGCACTGCAGGTTAGAGTGTCGGGACCCAGGCTTGGCTGTGCACGAAGGAAATCCTGGAAGAGTGCACAGGAGCCGGAGCAGCTGCAAATCACGCGGTACCCAGCAATGCAGTCTAGCATTGGGAGGCAAGGACTTACCTCCACCAAACTTGGACTGAAGAGTCACTGGACTGTGGGAGTTACTTGGACAGAGTTGCTGAGTTCCAGGGACCACGCTCGTCGTGCTGAGAGGGGACCCAGAGGACCAGTCATGCAGTCTTTTGGTGCCTGCGGTTGCAGGGGGAAGATTCCGTCGACCCACAGGACATTTCTTCAGAGCTCCTGGTTCAGGGAGGAGGCAGGCTGCCCCCAGAGCATGCACCACCTGGAAACAGTCGAGAAAGCCGGCAGGATGAAGTGATACAAGGTTGCTAGTAGTCGTCTTGCTACTTTGTTGCGGTTTTGCAGGCGTCCTGAGCAGTCAGCGGTCGATCCTTTGGTAGAAGGTGAAGAGGGAAATGCAGAGGAACTCTGGTGAGCTCCAGCATTCGTTATCTGAAGAATTCCCCAAAGCAGAGACCCTAAATAGCCAGAATAGGAGGTTTGGCGACCAAGGAAGGAGGATTGGGTACTAAGAGAGGTAAGAGCCTATCAGAAGGAGCCTCTGACATCACCTGCTGGCACTGGCCACTCAGAGCAGTCCAGTGTGCCACAAACACCTCTGTTTCCAAGATGGCAGAGGTCTGGGACACACTGGAGGAGCTCTGGGCACCTCCCCTGGGAGGTGCAGGACAGGGGAGTGGTCACTCCCCTTTCCTTTGTCCAGTTTCGCGCCAGAGCAGGGCTGGGGGATCCCTGAACCGGTGTAGACTGGCTTATGCAGAGATGGGCACCATCTGTGTCCATCAAAGCATTTCCAGAGGCTGGGGGAGGCTACTCCTTCCCATGCCTCACACCTATTTCCAAAGGGAGAGGGTGTTACACCCTCTCTCAGAGGAAGTCCTTTGTTCTGCCTTCCTGGGCCAGGGTTGCCTGGACCCCAGGAGAGCAGAAACCTGTCTGAGGGGTTGGCAGCAGCAGCAGCTGCAGTGGAGACCCCGGAAAGGCAGTTTGGCAGTACCCGGGTTCTGTGCTAGAGACCCAGGGATCATGGAATTGTCCCCCCAGTGCCAGAATGGCATTGGGGTGACAATTCCATGATCTTAGACATGTTACATGGCCATGTTCGGAGTTACCATTGTGACGCTGTACATAGGTAGTGACCTATGTACAGTGCACGCGTGTAATAGTGTCCCTGCACTCACAAAGTCCGGGGAATTTGCCCTGAACGATGTGGGGGCACCTTGGCTAGTGCCAGGGTGCCCACACACTAAGTAACTTTGCACCCAACCTTCAGCTGGTGAAAGTTAGACATATAGGTGACTTATAAGTTACTTAAGTGCAGTGGTAAATGGCTGTGAAATAACGTGGACGTTATTTCACTCAGGCTGCACTGGCAGGCCTGTGTAAGAATTGTCAGAGCTCCCTATGGGTGGCAAAAGAAATGCTGCAGCCCATAGGGATCTCCTGGAACCCCAATACCCTGGGTACCTCAGTACCATATACTAGGGGGTTATATGGGTGTACCAGTATGCCAATGTGAATTGGTAAATTTAGTCACTAGCCTGTTAGTGACAAATTTGGAAAGCAGAGAGAGCATAACCACTGAGGTTCTGGTTAGCAGAGCCTCAGTGAGACAGTTAGGCATCACACAGGGAACATATACATATAGGTCACAAATTTATGAGCACTGGGGTCCTGGCTAGCAGGCTCCCAGTGACACACAACAACCACACTTACAACATAGGGGTTTTCACTATGAGCACTGGGCCCTGGCTAGCAGGATTCCAGTGAGACAGTGAAAACACCCTGACATATACTCACAAACAGGCCAAAAGTGGGGGTAACAAGGCTAGAAAGAGGCTACTTTCTCACAATATGCATGTAAATAGATGTATAGGATGTGTTACACAAGGCAGTGAGTGTTATAAGTTTTAGGAGTCACATGCCCTTCACAGGTCCCTATGCTATATGAGAAGAATTACAATTCTTTATGTTAAAAGCAGTAATAAAACTGTATTCTGCCTGCTACATGTGCTTTGCAGGAGATATATTGACCTCTATGCTACCTTAATTCAAAACTGGAAGTAAACACAACAGAGATCTGGCCAGCAAATGTGTGAACCTCCAGAGTTAGGTTACCATTATTATTATTATTATTCCGTGAGATTTAATGGGCACACAAACTCTCTGCAGCAGATATTTTAAAATGCAGGCTATGCAACCAGCTAAGCAGAACAGATTTAATGCCACATTTTTTCTTGCTTCCTATTTCTTTGTGGCAGACCTACAAAAAAAAGTATAAATTAAGGCCCAGATTTTATATCGGAGTTGCAACACTTTTTTGGCACACACCAGCCACAAAATCTCACTTGTTAAATCTTGTAATGTGTTCAAATATACTCATGATAGAACTGCTAAACATATGTCTGAGGTGTTAAGATGTGATGTCACTTCTTGTCATGTCATGGGTTGTGATGCCACTTTCTGTGATGCCATGTTCCATGATGTCACCTAAAAACTGCCTAGCTTGGTTAGTACCCAACTTCTTTTTTTAGGACTTGTACCCTGGGCACAGTGATCAGGATGCCACCAGAGCTCATCTTTGGGGCCTAACACACCAAGCAGTACAGCAGAGCTAACGTGCCAAAGGGTGGAATGGAGCTAACGTGCCAAGCAATGGTTAAGGGACAAAGACATTACCCATTTAATAAGGAGTAAAAATACATTCATTCATCCACTGCTGCGTCATTCTTGCATTCACCCACTTATCCTTCTGCAATAAAACAGATATAAACTCAGCAAGCATGGGCAGTATACATGGTGAGAAGTCCTGTAGGACTGCCTGGGGATCTGCCAAACACCAAAATACTTGTCTCTTACAGTAATCTGGAGATTCTGTGTAACAAAAAGCTTGTGTACATGCTGTAATGCAGTGTAATAAGAATTTACCCTGAAAGGTCTATTGGCTTTAATATATGATTCTCACAATAAGTTACAAATATTGCTTCTATACTCGTTTTTCATAATAAACAGACTGAATCTATGGCATTGGACATTACTTTTTCTTAATGCACAAATCAGGCCTGTAACCTTTATCATTGGCCTTCTCAGAAGGCAGCCATCAGGCACAGATTCAGCAAAGTCACAAATCCCTATAAAATTTATGTTGGCAAAGCTCCTCTTAGGAAGGACTACCAAGGACGATCACATTGCAAATCTTCTACCGCAATGGATAATTCCTGGGGGTAACCAATATCGAAACATTTGCATAGTTGGGTAATCTGTGGGAATCCTTGCAACAAAATACCCTCTAAAGCATCAACAGAGTGCAATAACAATCCACCCTCAAAGCTATCCCCATGAATATGCTCTGGGTTCTCATGAGTTACTCTTGGTATTCAGGAGTAGCTTGGGAGTATTTCCCCCTCTCTGAACCCCCCTGAGGGGACTGTTATGACTTCTTTTCTTGTGTGCTGCCTTCTCTCAGGGTACTACTCCCTGTGGAACACCTCTGCGAAAGCACCCCTTTGTCACAGTGCCTCTCCATCCTAGGGCCAGTCCTCAGTGCACTGATACTTGAGGTGTGGCTGTCTCAGGGCGCTGCTGTCCCCTTGAGTTTGTGCTATTTATCAGAGTGCTTCCACCCCCCTCTGGCTTTGGATGATTCACTTGCCCTGAGTCCTACACCCTCTGCTACCTTGCAGATCGCGGTCCTTCATGTCTGTAACTCTCATGTTTCTGTTCCTCTCATGACGCCGCTGGTTTCTTAAGTGCACCCAGCTGGCTGGCCCATCCAATCAGGACGCTCTGCCTTTGTACCTTTCTCTTTGGCATGTTATCCACTTGGTTCTTGCTTGTCCATCTATAACACTTTCACACTGTTTCATTTTCATGGAGTGAGCTTTTTGTCACAAAACTGTGTCTGCTCTGCCCATGCACCTAACAAGGAGGACCCATTTATTGTTATTCTGAGCCATTCCTAATCGCAATTAGCTTTTTATATGAGAAAAAAAAGCATGTGTTTTACAAAATCGAACGCGTTCTTTTCACAGTTCATGTGTGATTTTGTTTATTGTATGTGTTGTTTTTGGCCTTGTAATTTTCCATCTCTTAACATTGTCTTCCTCTTTCAGTTCACTGGCTTTGTGTATCTCCTTGCTTCTTCTGCTCCAATTTATATCCACCATTGGCATTGTCTCTTTGCCTATCCCTTGTCTCTCCACCCAATGCTCGCCTGACCATCCATCCCTTGTTCTTGCCTGCCCATTCATGCATTCACCTTGTCATCCATCCATCACTATGTCCTAGCTCCTCCACCTCTCCTTTTTACCTCACTTTCCATCTTTGGCCTGTCTTTCCATTCATGCCTTGATCTTGTCTCCGAAAGCATCCCCCCGTCTTGGTCTCAGCACCAGTGTATCAGCTATGCCCAGTTTCTCCCCTAATCCCTGTCTCACCACATATCGCAAGCCATGATTCTCACCGCTCCCGCCTTACGTCAGCTCATACTTTGAATATGGTTTTCCACCCACATGTTAAGCATATCTGTCTACCCGTTCCTTAACCATGGTTTCTCTACTCGTTGCTGGTCTCTTCACAACGCCCCTGCCCCTCTGTCCTCATCCATCCAGTCCCCCCAACTCCTTACCTCCCTTGTCTCCACCCATCCCACGCCCCACCATCCATTCCCGTTCCTTCACCCGGTCCTTGCCTCTAACCATTCCATGCCCCATGGTCTACGCCGTTCCTCGCCTGTCCCTTTCCGTCCACCCACCCCCTGGCCTGGTATTTTGAGATCATCCACATTTTAAATTACAGACAGAGCTGATTTTGTTGCAAAGTTTAAGAGACTTGTGCAGCAATATCCGATATCCAATAACAAGATGGCACGTGAGTGAACCGACCTGCAGAAAAGCACTTTAGCTCCTGAGCCAGCACAGTTGGTTAGTGCGCTAGCTGCAGTGACCACCACGTAGCCTGCTGCTTATGTTAACATCTTGTCATGGTCGGCCTGGCTAAGTATTTCATCTTTCTGAGGTCGACGAAAGGAGCCTAAACGATGGAGAATAAGACATCCATCTGCTTAAACTCAGAAGCTCGCTCAAGGAGTCGGCGGAAGCACTTTAGCCCCAGGGGCTGGGGATGCATGTGAAGAATGAGGTGCAGCGCCAGAGCTGTCTGTGGCTCTGACTTCTAGAACAGAAAGGGATCCTGCAGGTCCTCAGTGACTGATGCTGGGATGGCAGGGCTATGCCAAGGATGCTAGTCTTGAAAAGGAGCTCTGCAGCGTTTCTGTTTTGAAGCGCATTGATGGAGCAGCGTATGAAGACAGGTACCGAAGGCGCACCCGAGGCTGAGTGTGCACGTGGAGATGTGACAGCTGCAAACGCAAAAGGATTTAAAAACAAACTTAAAATGATGGAACCCTGCCACGCATGTGCGCTCAGATGGGTCAGGCGGGCCCCATCACATTCTCCACCCTGGGCCCCGTGAGTGCACGTGCTAGCCCTGATGCCAAAGTACCACCATCAGTACCTGCAGAAGCCCGATAGTCAGTACCAGAATAAAAACCTTTAGTCCTGGCAACCAGGCGCCATCCACTGCAAATATTTATGCATGTATGGTACACGCAGTCTGTCCCTCGCAGAGAGCCCTGGGTACGGGGGGGGGGGGGGGGGGGGGGGGGGGGGGGGCAAGGTATGGATAAGCGGTACCTAATTAGAGGTGACCTGGGTCCGGAAGGCCTTGGACTTTGAGGCTTTTTTGTTGTCAGACAGAAATTGATATTTTATTAGAGGAGTTGAATGGGAAAACTGCAACTCAGTGCCAGGAAAGGCAGACAGCCTTCTATGCTTCTCCCAGCCGCGTGCTAATGAGCTCTGGACTGCAGTCTACCTAGGGGTTAAACTGGTGACAGGTGGATGCCGCAACCTTACATTTAATGCAGTTGTATCAAAGGCTCACTATTTTCGCCGGCCAAAGGAGACAAATGACCCAAGGGTGCTAGAAAGAGAACGAGAGAAGTGTGGCCGTTCATTATCTGATGGTATTTATTAAGTGCCTCTTGTATAGCCTGTATTACAATCCAGATTGCTTCTTCGCGCTCGCCTCAGACGATCTGTCAAAGAAAAAGATCAAACACAAATGCAAAGCCGGACATGAGTTTGTGGCACTATCTGCCCATTTAAAAAACAAAACAAAAAAAAAACATTCCACGCACCCTGCTAAAGACTTACCTGCTATTGAGGGACACGATACTGACTTCTGCCCTCACTGTCGAGCCTGCGTCGGCTGGTGGTGGTGTGGAGGGGACTGGCGCTCCCAGGGCCTGTAGAACCAGGCAGACCAGGAGGCCGGTGACAAGCAAGGACTTCATTGGCCGATCCAGAGGTGACCGGAAGAGCTGTGTCGTCAATGCAATCTATGGGTCTCTGTGGATAGTGTGGGCAGGGGTCCTTCGGCGGCCAGAGAGCGCGCAAGCTGTAGGTCCTCACACGGGTAAGTGCGCAAGATTGGTTGCAGGACTGTCTGCGGAGGGAGAGTGCACCAGCCTGGTCTGCCGGGGGTCCTCTTATGATGAAATAGGTCAAAAGTCCTGTTGCTCGCGTTTGGAGAATTGACAAAGTTGGTTTGGGGGGAATTCTTACTGCCGCCTGGATGAACGCAAGACTGGTTTAAAGGTTTCCCTCACGAGAGAATCTGCTTTGGGGGTCTCGCAGGACACCTTGTGGGGTATTTTGATCCCTAGCTCCCTCCACCTGTCCTGTGGTGGGCGTGTGTCCGCACCGCCTGGGAACCCTCTTTATCTCTCTGGCCCAAGCAGGCTGACCTTGGCGATGTTTCACATGGTCTCAGCCAACGGAGAGGACACTTTGTTGTGTGTGTACGTGTGTATGTTCGTGCTTTAACAAGGAAGCAAATTACATAAGATGTTGCCAAGTGATTGAACAAAGGGGATGCCACAGGCTGTGCTTCAATAGAGGGCACACATTCCACCACTGGCCCCCTTTGGCATGCTCACCCATCGGCCTGCAGGCGTCTCGGGTCTGGTTGTGGCAGTCAGGAGTCTGTTCAAAGAAAAGCCAGAGACATCCCGATCAAAGTAATGCTTAGTGTTGGGAGTTTAGCAAAGTTTTCATGGCCTGTCACCTTCACAGCCGACTGGGCTCCAGGGAATAGCACAGACATACTATGCCTGGCACCTCTAGCTCATGAGTATTTTGGGACTTACTGGTCCATCAAAGTTCACTCTTGATGAGATCTTACTCATTGCCTGAATGTAGGTAGGCTGTAGCATGCTCCCAACTGCCAGAGCTTCTGTACCATATAAAAGTAATTGCAAATCGGCGCAAATACAAAACCCAGCGTGCTTAGTATTGTATGATATTGCAGCATTTATATAGTGCTTACTAACCTAATGTGGGGCACTGACGCACTTGCCTACATGGGAAGCAAGCTACACCGTGTAGGCTGTGTGGCTGGAAGGCTGTTGTCTTTGTTTTGATTCTGTGTGGGAAGTGTTTACATATCTTGCATAACGATCACCAAGGTGCGGGTATTGTGCTTTATTTAGGATGCAGTGTTTAGCAGTGTGGTGGACGATGAGGCGTGAGCGATATATGCACAGTTTATGGGTTCCAGTAGGCTGACAACTCTACAGCCACTTTGTTGTATTTCTGATGATTATAGTATACGTAGCTGGTTACTGCAATGTGTTGCTCGTCCTGATATTTTATTTAAAGCTTATGGTCCTGCGCAGTGCATGTAATTAATAAGCACTGGAAAAGCCAATAGGTTTGGGTTTAATGTGCCAGCACATGCAGCTTTAGCTTATTAGCAAGAGACACAAGTGAGAGAAGCAGCAGGAGATGACTGAGAGGGCTATAGTCAGGGCTACTAGAATTATGCGATTGTGCTGCTGCTGCGATTTTCGCATAATTAAAGATGTGCAGCATTTGCCACATAATCCAGCATCTGCTGCATAATTGCATATTTTAACAAAAAAAATTGTTTCTAGCTCAAACGGGTCAAGTTACTAAAAATGCAGCAACACAAGTTGCTGCTCATTGGAAAGCCCTTTGCAAAGCTGGACAGAGTACCTTTCTGTTGCTTATTATTGTATTTGGGTGTTATACTAGTACTGTTGAGGTGCAACCAATGTCCAGCTACCAACTTTAAAAATGACAAAATAAAGAATGAATACTATTACAGCATGTGGTGCATTATGCTGCATAATTTGCTTTCCTTGATGCATAATTTACTCAAACCTGCTGCATAATTTGGCCTTCTCCTGCTGCATAATTCCTTTGTCCCTGGCTATAGCTGTAAAGTAGTCCTGTATTCAGTTCAATGTAGGTCTTCTAGTGGATGCAGTAGGATATACACAAACAGCTAGTAGCATTAGGTGAGAGTTGAAAACAAAAATGGCCTTTGCGGTCAAGACTTTCATTGTGGTCCAGACTTCCATCATCATTCTGCCTTACTATAAGAATCTATAGGAGGCACTGTTTTTTTCTGTACCAGACATCTAGCTTGGAACTCACCCCCAGCAAATATTCAAAACATCCATGAGCATTTACAATTCAGAAGAGAGGTGAAACCATGGTCGCACCAACCAATAACCACACCAGCCAAACTCTCTGGCAGAGGTCATGGAACAATAATCACTCCTTCAAGTACAGTCTACAGTCCACAGATGTGGAACACTCTGACCCAGGCACTCTCCTCATGTTGACAAACACTCTGAAAATCTTTTATCACAAGAAAGTTACAAATTGCTGGACTGTGTCTAGCCTGGGTATAATATTACCCGTCCTAACCAGCTGTAAAAATAATACTATAACACTCAGTGGTTGTGCAGCCAATCATAGGTCAAGCATGCTGCATAAACATTCCTTTACACCGCTTAGCCATCTTACACTCACATAAGATGGAACATTACACGTAAAGTCTAACATCAAGTGCTGTACATTGTAACATGGATCAAAACAAAGATAACTCACATCCAACCACATATCCTACATGGAGTAGCTTTTTACTGAGCCAAGGCAGGATTGACAGTCTGAAGCCAACAACTGAATAGGCTGGCTGGGGAGAGACAATAGTTAAAAATGGCGGACCCATAGGCCAATGCATATTTTGTGTTAGCAAATACTGTCGAAGCCCAGTCCTAAAACAGGACTGGTTGAAAGTCACTCCAATGCCACACACTGTTTGGTGACACCTATGCCTTCAGCACCGCATAACTCAGAGCTGGTACGTCTAAAACTGGATGCACACACGTCTAGCACATAGATCAACAGCCTGTAACCTGTGGGTGGCTTAGTCATGAGACTGGCACATGGATTCAACTCCTCCCAGCTCTGGAACTGTACATTTAAAATGTTTGTGGGAGTGGCATGGCCATAGTGCGAGCAGATGCTCGCCTTTATGGCTCCAACTCCAGGTATAGTGGCATTGGTAAACTGTATGCGTGTGTATAATCTCCAAGGGGACTTATACCCTCATTATTTATGGGCTGAAAAATTCAGACATCTGCGGTGATTAATGTTACTGCAGGTATCACACTTCAGAGTTTTATGTTTAAAAAAACCTCAGCCCCCAGATAAATATCAGCAGGTTGATCAGCGAAAGATGCCTGATAAATACCGGAACATACTGATACTTGTGTTAAAGCACCAACATTTGCATGTTATTCCCCCAAAAACTTGTGATAGGCAATAATTACCTCTCCTGATAAATGTCAAACACCTAGTTTTTTACATCAAGTGTGATGCCAATCGCATGACTGACCAATTTGCATGAAAGGCGTAACCTGTGGGTTAACTGCAGAGCGAGCTTGAGTTTTCCATCCACCTTTGATTGTCTTTGACACCACCCTTGGTGTTCACTGTTAAGGGATGCATTATGATGTATTGCACCAGGGTAATGTGGTACATAACGTCCCTCCCTATCTTTCATTGTAACCCAAGCACACGGATTTCTCATTCTGATCAGTTTTTCTCTCTGTGGTGTTTAGCACTCTTTGTACCTCAGGTTTTGGGGTGGATGTGGGCTCGGCCATTGGTTATACTGTCCCGTGACAACTAGCTGTCTCTGACAGATTGGTTGTTGACTTTCTCTCAGGTAGAATAGTCCTTCCCATTGGACGTTGGGGTGTCACTTTCTTCAGTGAGTAATAGTCACAGACTTCCACGTCGAACTGGTCTTTCTTCCAGTGAGTCTTGATGTTCGTTGGTCATGAGTGATAAGTTCCCATGGGAATTAAGGCCTTTCACTTCGTTAAACAGAGATACATTGCAGGTCACCTTTTCTCCTCTGTGCTGTGCTGCGACCCTTGTGCCCTTGATGTCTACGACTAACCACAGTTCATTTGTAAAGTGTGCTATGAATTTTCGTCCTGGATGACTGTCCTTGACCAGCACCATGTCCACCACTTAAATTTCCATTGGTTTTCCCCTCTCACTCTGCTGGTGTAGTTATACTTTTCTTTCATTTGTTCACTAAGCCAGTGGTTGGGCGATGGGCCATTGATTGTGGTGTCATCTTTATGGTGTCATGTGTTGGACACCCAAACAGCATGGTTGGCGGTGTATGTATGGTGGTGCAGTGAGGGGTTTTCCTGTATACATGTCGAAAATTGTGGATGGCCTGTTCTGCATTCTCATTTTGCTCAACATATATCTCGGGGTCTTCACAAACCTTTTCACCTTACAGCTTGCCTGAGGCCACTGAGGGGGTGATCTTTCTGTGCATCGTTCCCAGGGAGTCAAGAAACGTTTGGAATTTACACCCCTGAAACAGGGGACCACTATCTGCCTTCAGTATAGCTAAGATGCCTTTAGCCAGAATGATCTTCTTTAGTTTTGTGGCCAGTCATTTTCAAACACTGTCAAGGGTATGATTTCCACCAGGGTGAGCTAGGTGCATGTCTCTATGTAGTCCAGGAGATATTTCCCATCTGGTAGTATGCAGAGATCGCCGTTGCCCTTGATCAATGGTGTAGTACACCCTCCTTCTGTTATATTTGGTGCAAAATGCACGCTGTTCCCAGTAGCTTGGAGTAACTTCATCTAGGGTGTCCATATTGGGGTAACATACAATATCACATTATGTATGTTATCCCAATACAGTATCGGGGTAACATTTCCACCTCAGATATGATCCGGAGAAGAGGAGATGGGGGTGAGGGCTCGATTTTGGTTTTATTAGATCTTTCAGCAGATTTTGACACCATTTCTCACTCTACTCTATGTAATAGGCTTGCCCAAGTTGGAGTAAGAGGGAAGGCCTTGCAGATCCTTAGTTCTTTTTTGTCGGATCGAACCACTACGGTAGCATGCGGGGATTATAAGGCCTCTCCTTTCCAACTACCCGGTGGTGTCCCGCAGGGTTCTTCCCTTAGTCCGACACTTTTTAATCTTTATATGTCTCCATTAGTTAACCTGGTGCGCTCATTTGGGGCTCAGATCGTCTCGTATGCAGATGATACTCAGCTGATTGTGCCCATCTCACATAATGTGAAGGACACAAAGGAAAATTTTCAATGCTGTAGGACAGCTATTAATAAATGGATGACCTGCAATTGGTTGGAACTTAATGGGGACAAAACAGTGATCATGTACTTGGGGAGCAAAGTGTCCCCTTGGGATAATAACTGGTGGCCTCCCATGTGTGGGGGCTGCCCCTCACCAGTATCAGCTGCCAAAAATTTGGGTATTATGTTTGACGATTTATTGTCTTTTAAATCACAGATCAATAAGTTGGTTAAGGTTTGCTTTTGGACACTAAAAACCCTCAAGAAAATTCTTCACCTTCTGGAGGAAGACCTTAGACACGCGGTGGTATTGGCGTTGGTCACCTCTAGACTTGACTACTGCAATTCTCTACTGCTTAATGCGAATAAGTCCTCGTTGGATAAATTACAGTCGATCCAGAATGCGGCGGCCTGCTTAACTTTAAATATGCCCAATTTTGCCTCTGCTTCTAGGTGCGTGGCATCCCTCCATTGGCTCCCAATCCGGAAGAGAATAGTGTTTAAGACACTTTGCCTCATGCATAAAGCCCTTCAGTCATCAGGATGTGACTATTTAAAATCTACTTTGTCGTTTTATCAACCACCGAGACTTCTGAGATCAGCTTCCAGATTTTTGATCAAAGTCCCACGCTGCAAAAAAGCAAGATGGGGAGAGCGCGCTTTTTCGGTGCAAGCATCCAGACTCTGGAATGGCTTGCCGCTTCCGTTGCGACAAATACAGAATCATTTGGCCTTCAGGAAGTGCTTGAAAACCTGGCTCTTCGCAAACTAATTAGTAGTATCCTTCTGTATTCACTTTTTTTTGCATTTAGGTCTGCATAGCGCTTCGATGCTCCCGCCGGAATGCGCTCTATAAATAATTCAATTCAATTCAATTCAATAGCTTTTACCCAAGGCTTGCCTTTGTTTTGACTGTCCCTTGGTGGTCTTGGTGGGCGAGCTGGGTCACTTGGGTTATGAAAGTCTGAGGTATCATAATATTACACACTAGAACTAGTTTCTTGGTAGTGGATCATAGTTCATGGTGCACTCTCCAAAATGCTAACATGGTCTTCACCACTTCCACTGCTCCTAGAAGGCTATCATCCTGTGCCGATTAGTTGGAAATCCCTCTGAGTGACAGGGCTTCCAGACAGGCCACTTACACAATGAACCTCATTTGCTCCTCTACATTCTTGGTCAGCAACTCCTGAAGTTGAACGTTGTCTGCTGGGTGTCCAGATAGTTATTCTGCAAGACTGATCCTCAATCAATCACTCAAAGTCTTGTATAGCACACTACTCACCCATGGGGTCTAAAGGCGCTGAGGAGTGACCCCACAGATCAGTCAAAGGGCCACGTCTTGAGGTCCTTCTTGAACTCAGGCAACAATGGCAACTGTCTGAAGCGCCGTGGTAAGGTGTTCCAGCTTTTTGCTGCCAGGTATGAAAACGATCTTCCTCCAGCTGTGGACTTCTTTACTGGGGGTATGTTGGCGAGTGACTGTTGGGACGAGTCGAGGGGTCTGGGAGGAGAGTACCAGTTGGTGAGGTTGTTGAGGTAGTTGGGTCCATTGTCATGGAGGGCTTTGTAGCTATGTATGAGGAGTTTGAAGTTGATTCTCTTCTCGACGTTGAGCCAGTGGAGGTTCTTCAGGTGTTCTGTGATGTGTTCTCAGTGGGAGAGGTCTAGTATGAGTCTGGCAGTGGATCTGTTGTAACTTGTTCAGGTTCTTCTTGGAGGTTCTGGCATAGAGGGCATTTCCGTAGTCAAGTATGCTTGTGATGAGGGCGTGTGTTACGGTTTTCCGGCAGCCGGTTGGTATCCATCTGATGATCTTTTGTAGGAGTCGGAGGGTGTGGAAGCAGGTGGAGGCAACGGAGTTGACCTGCTGGTCATGGTGAGTGTTGAGTCGAGGATGACGCTGAGGTTGAGTGCATGGTCCATAGGGGTGGGAGGGGTTTGCCATATCTTGAGGGCCACCTGGAGTCGTCCCAGGCAGACGGTGAGGGTTCCAGCACAAGGATCCCGGTTTTGCCTGAGTTCAGCTTGAGGCAGCTTTCCCTCATCCAGGTGGCTACTGCTTCCATCCAGTCTCTGAAATTCTTCTTGGCTGTTGATGGGTTCTCGGTCAGGGAGAGGACCAGTTGAGTGTCATCAGCATAGGAGGCGATATTCATCCCGTATTTTCTGACTATGGGGGCGAGTGGGATCATGTAGATATTGAACAGTGTGGGGCTCGGCGACGATCCTTGGGGTACTCTGCAGCTGATTTTGGTGGGTTCCGACTGGTGGGGCGGGAGCCTGACTTTCTGTGTTCTGCCTGAATCCACTGAAGAGCCTTGTCTCATATGCCTGCTGTGTGGAGTCTGGCACATAGTATGCAGTGGGATACTGTATTGAAGGTGGCTGAGAGGTCGAGGAGGGAGCAATTGTCATCTGTGGCTGTGGCAGGATGGTTTTGGTTCTGTGGTTAGTTCTGAATCCTGATTGGGAGATATCTAGGATGGTGTCCTCGATGCGTTGTTGTAGCTGATCGTTGATTGCCCTCTCAGCGACTTTAGCTGGGAAGGGTAGCAGTGAGATGGGGAGGTAATTCTTGAGGTCAGTTGGGTCGGCTGTGGGTTTCTTTAGAAGAGGGTGAATTTCGGCGTGCTCCCAGTCTTCGGGTTGGTTGCTGCCCCTAGGGAGCAGTTGATGGTCTTGCAGAGTTCTGGCACGATCACAGCACTGGCCTTGTTGAAAATGTAGTGTGGGCAAGAGTCTGTATCTTTGCACCAGGAAAGCCCTTTTTGGTCTTGAGAGGGTGAAGGGCTGCTCCTGTGAAAAGAAGTGCAGTAGTTTGTGACTGGTGAGACCCAAAAGTGCAGTCTATACAAGTGCCAAATGAAAATGGGCAAAGCTCCACTTAATAGCAAGAGCTTGTTTGAGAATATCCTTAGGGGTCTTCTAGGAGCACCACTCATAATCCAGTGTGGCTAGCATCTACAATCAGTGTGATGTTTCTGTTTCAGTCAAAGTACTTCATCATTGTATTGTGAAAGTGAGGCTTTATTACGAGTTGAAATAAGTGCTGTTTGCACCACCTCTTTCTATTCCCTAGAGACTTTGCTTTTTATTCACGGTCTTATGGATTCTGACACTTTCACCATGTTTGGGTTAAATCTTCCACAGTAGATCATTAGTCCCTGGCAACTGTGGCTGTCAGCCACATTTTGTGGAGAGCTGGCCTAACTAATGTAATAGGCATTCAATGGGTTAGCTCCTTTCTCTGAACTCGAGACAGTGTAGTCATATAATTGGATGTTGTTTCTCAAAGTAAGTTTATATTAGCTGAGTAAATTTCTAATCCCTGTCTTGCTCACAAATATGTTGGCTTGTCTGCACACTTTCGTGTTTGATGGTGGTCATAGGCTTAAATTATTGATCTTGACAGCACCAACTTCAGTCAGGTTTTAATTCTGAGTAGGGGTTGAAGTCTATGATATTCACTGACACTCCTATGAGGGCTTGGACAGACAGCCCTTCTATCTGGATATAACACTTTGGCTGCATTCTCCCATGGTTGAGTGCATTGTCTGAAAATAAACTGGGGAAGATCTCGTCTTTACCTTTATCCTCTAAGTCAAGGAACAGTACAGTAGAAGGCACAGATGAGCTTTATGGGTCTCAGAAACTGGTCACCATTCACAGCGTCTGGGGCTTGGGACTTTGTTTTCAATATCTTCTACCATGGTGTACCCTTGGGCACACTCTTGCAGAGTGATTCATTCTATCACAATCCCAACATGACTTACCCTGCACAGGGAGCTCTGTGGTGGGGTGAGGATCTGCAGCACAGTATCCCCAACTTATTCTCTCTTGGAGTACTCACTTTATTCTCTGGCACCTCCCTGTTGAGGGTGACAAACTCTGATGGCGATTAAGGTTTTAGTCTTGATGTGACTGATCTGGCTCCTCTGGTTCTGCTTTCACAGCAGTTTGGCAGTGGCCAAAGTGTTAAATAGCTCTTGGGATCTTCCTAAAATCAGTATTGCAACTACGATCATACCGGGTTGTCTGAATATCAGGAGATGTAATAATGACCAATGGCATCCTTGTCTTATCTGCGCTGTGACGTCTTCATTATAGTTGTCTTCCATGCAGGCGCCAGAGAGCTCCATCTGACTTTTGCAGAAACATTAGATTGACTGGCCTTCTTTTTTGTTACACTTGTCTTACTTCGAAGCACTCAAAGTCTGGATTCATCCATAGATTGAAGATTCCATCTAGGGCAGCCATGCACCTGTCATAGTTATTTTCACCTCCAGGATTAGGGAGATTTTGAAAAAGCTTGAAGATTTATTTTCAGGCTTACAGCAGGAGAAAGGATCATTTCAAAGAATTGCCTCTTACTTTCTTGGCTTTAAAGTAGTTGCTGAGCCTTCCTATCCATATGTGCCGCTGAGGTGTTGCTGGGGAGAGTGTGGCTAGCTCAGTAAACTGTGGAAATGGATTGGCTCTGCCTGTGGTGGTGCTGTGGAAGCTGCTGGGATACCCATATTGATTTACCCAGTCAGTTAAGTGGACCAAGGCTGGCCTGTGGTGTTCTACTGGAGTGAACAATCAAGTGAATTACCTTGATTGCGTGATGGGGGTGGTTGTGGCTTGAGGAGCAGCCTGTCCAGGTAAATCTTCTGAAATAACGACTTCTTGCCTTAAGTCAATATGATTTTTTTCCTGGTACCGCAGAAAATGCATCTAATATGGAAAGCAGATACACTAGGGCACTTGCCGTTTTTTTTCCTTCATTTTGTTTTCGCTCCTTTATTTGTCCTATGTTCCGCACAGTGTAATGGGGCAATTGTATACTCATTTCTGTTTCCCTTAAAAAATCTTTCAGTGCTGGGAGTCACGTGGACACTATGCTTGTTGTGCTCGCTCCATCTTATTTATCCCTGACAAAACACCTGCATTCACGATGAGGGAATGACTGATGGTGCTGGGTGCTAGTGCCAGGTAGTATACTACATTGCCTAGCTCACTAGAACTGGACCTGGGAGTGGTGCCCACCTTGAGCAAATAAGCTCAAACCAACAAGCATACCATCACAATGAAGGGAAGAGTGCTGGAGACGACGAGAGTTGTGGTATTGTTCATGAGAGCCGGTTGCTGAGCCTCCAAAGGACTGAGGGTGCACTGTTAGCTGTCTGCAAAAATGGCACCTGGACGCTGGATGCAGCATCCACATGAGCTAGAGTGCAACTGAACGTCTTGGATCTATGCCAGTTCCTCACCGGGCAAAGCCACACTAAGAAGCAAAGACTTAGAAAACTGCTCGAGGCAGGGTAACATTTGCATCAAGGGGTTGGAGGAGGACCTTTAAGGAGCAGACTTGAAGAACTTTATAGGGAGGTATTTTTCTCTCTTCTTGGTAATAATCATCCAGAAGTCCATCAGGTGCTCCAGTTGAGTGGTGGCACTCAGTTAGAAGTTAAAAGAAGAGAGATTCGTTGATATGAGAGAAACAGGCATGGTCTTTTCCCCTTTTCAGGACATTGCAACCAATATGCTGCAACTGGGCTAACTCTTCTGTTCAATCACAGACAAGCTTCAAAAGGATGATTAGATAAAATTGCACGTTCCCCTTTTGACATCACATTTGAATACTCTAACAATTTAAAGCACTTCATTTCTAGAAAGAAAGTAGTGAAACTACCTGGCACCACACTGGAGGCAGAAAGAATGAATGTTAAAAACCCTAGGATAAACGAACCTGAAGGCACTTAAAAAGAACAACCAACGTTTCTGAGAGGAATAAACAGAGGAGTCTTTTGCGAGACATCAGGAAGCAGTGTAGGAGCAAACATGAAGAAAACTTGTCTCTCACATGTTATTTTTCCACTCAAGGAGACCTAACGCTTCTTCGTTGGGGCTGAGAAAAGGTGATGGTCAATCTATTCTGACTATGCGTGGGCAGGTTACTCCTGGGGCCTCTACCAGCTCAGCCTTGTTTGAAGTATTCAAGTACAAATGTAAGAAATGGCTGTTAAATATCCGTCAGGTGCGAACTCTGTCAGAGGTTCCTGGCTTTCCTGAATGCTGGCAGGTGATGCATATATGTGGACCAGCAGGGTTGGTCCCTCTCAGGGCGGTCCCCAAATGCACTGGGGAAAAGACACCCCATTTAATGTAAGGAGATATGTTATTGTACGAATGCCTTTTAAATGGTTGTTGGATCTTGTTTTTCACTATGCAGTTTAAGAAAGCGGGGAGTGATAGGATAGAGGAAAAGCCCATCTCTGTTTACAAGCTACACATCACACTTGTTGGGTTATCTGTCCAGGGTTTTACATACAGTATGTCTTTCTCCACCGCGGAGTGCCGATTAGGGGACCCGATTTTGAAGTTTGAAAAGAAGGTTAAGATCGTTTCTTGAATGCCAAGTGGCTGAGCTTTCCAACACAAAGGTCCAAGCCAGGTCCTTTTTGTTGGAGTGAAGATATGACATAATCACCCATCAAAGTGGCGCTTACAGAGAAGTGACAAAATGCACTTCAGGAACAGAAATTGCACACTGACATTCTGTTCTTCTTCTAACATCAATCATAAAGGGGTCGCCCTCTTCTTTCAGAAATAACTGCAATTTGACTCCGTTCCCAGAAACAAATTAAAAGGAAGGAGGGTTTCTCATGGTGAGTGGTTGGTTGCAGATCAGACTAGTAATAGTAGCTATGGTGTACTCGCCTAACAGCTGCCATCCACCCGGACCAATCCATCTTCATTGGGGTGTTGCATCAACACTTCTTAAGCAGCTCTTCTAGATTTATTAGTTCTAAAAATAAATGCTTCAAGCAGAGAACACCCCCCAAAGTACTTGTTACCAAAATAGATTTTTGACAGCGGATGTGGGTTATGGTTTGGGGTTTAAAATATAGGTAGCAGGGCACAGCTGTTAA